>NC_069700.1:44362907-44962907 GCF_023699985.2 Odocoileus virginianus
GTATAATGGGCTCCAGTTTCATCCATCTCATTAGAACTGATTCAAATGGATTCTTTTTAATGGCCGAGTAATATTCCATGGTGTGTATGTACCACAGCTTCCTCATCCATTCGTCTGCTGATGGGCATCTAGGTTGCTTCCATGTCCTGGCTATTATAAAGAGTGCTGCGATGAACATTGGGGTGCACGTGTCTCTTTCAGATCTGGTTTCCTTGGTGTGTATGCCCAGAAGTGGGATTGCTGGGTCATATGGCAGTTCTATTTCCAGCTTTTTAAGAAATCTCCACACTGTTTTCCATAGTGGCTGTACTAATTTGCATTCCCACCAACAGTGTAAGAGGGTTCCCTTTTCTCCACACCCTCTCCAGCATTTATTGCTTGTAGACTTTTGGATAGCAGCCATCCTGACAGGCGTGATAATGGTACCTCATTGTGGTTTTGATTTGCATTTCTCTGATAATGAGTGATGTTGAGCATCTTTTCATGTGTTTTTTAGCCATCTGTATGTCTTCCTTGGAGAAATGTCTGTTGAGTTCTTTGGCCCATTTTTTGATTGGGTCATTTATTTTTCTGGAGTTGAGCTGGAGGAGTTGCTTGTATATTTTTGAGATTAATCCTTTGTCTGTTGCTTTGTTTGCTATTATTTTCTCCCAATCTGAGGGCTGTCTTTTCACCTTGCTTGTAGTTTCCTTTGTTGTGCAAAAGCAGAATGTGCTTCTTTTTTCTAAACCACAGTAGCTATATTGTTGGTAAGACAGAAAGGTAAGCAGTCACTTGGGAGTAGTTATTCAATCTTAGGTCTCTTCAATAATTTTCCTCAATGAAAAGTCACCGCTTCCTTTTCTTTTTCCTTAGGAATTTTGTTCTATTCTCAGCATCCTTCTCAAGGCTCCTTTCACATCCTTGTTCCTCAGAGTATATATGAGGGGGTTGAGGGTGGGAGTTACAACAGTGTGGAAGAGTGTAAGGAACTCCCTCTGGCTATGGCCATAGAATCTCTTTGGTTGAATGTATATGGCTGAGCTGGTCCCAAAGAAGAGGGACACCACCACAGATGGGAACTGCAGGTCCCTAGAGCCCTACGCCAAGCTTGGAATGACTTAATTTTTGACACTGCCTGCACGATGAATCCATAAGAGACCAATATCAATGCCACAGGAAGAAGAAGGTGAACTAATGTGGCCACAGAAAGCTGGATTTCATTTGTATGGATGTCAATGCAGGCCAAATTGATCATGGCAGGCACTTCG
Source organism: Odocoileus virginianus (assembly GCF_023699985.2). Classification (NCBI taxonomy): domain Eukaryota; kingdom Metazoa; phylum Chordata; class Mammalia; order Artiodactyla; family Cervidae; genus Odocoileus; species Odocoileus virginianus. The sequence continues at coordinate 44,364,158 of NC_069700.1, forward strand.
CATAAGAAGTTGTGCACACGGTGATGTCCACAGCGAGGAAGGCGAAGGGTGATGGTTCCTTGGATAAGAGTGTTTCCTACTCCACACAGCCAGGCTATTCCTGCTAAGAACTTACAAAATGATGGGTGCATAACACTGGTGTAATTGAGAGGTCTGCAGACTGCTACATAGGGATCAAAGGCCATGATGGTCAGGAGAACACACTCAGTGGAACCTAGTGAGAGGGACACATAGAGTTGTATGGCACAGCCTGTTGATGTGATGGTCTTGGCTGGTCCCTTCGGTTCCACAATAACTGGGGGACGATGCTGGTAGCTAAGCAAAAGTCAAGAAACGAGAGATTTGTGAGGAGAGTTTAGTGCTAGAGAAAGCATCAGTAGATTTGTGGCCATTGGCCTTTTTCTTAAATATTGATAAATTATTATCAGCACATAAAGAATCTTAAGTGTAGTTGATAATTTTCCAAAGTGAGATTGTGAAAGTGAAGTGAAAGTTGCTCAATCATGTCTGACTCTTTGTGACCCCATGGACTATGGAAACTCTCCAGGCCAGGATACTGAAGTGGATAGCCTTTCCCTCTTCCAGGGGATCTTCCCCAACCCAGGGATTGAGTAGGGGTCTCCCACATTACAGGTGGATTCTTTACCAGCTGAGCTACAAGGGAAGCCCAAGAATACTGGAGTGGGTAGCCTATCCCTTCTCCAGGGGATCTTCCTGACCCAGGAATCAAAGCGGGCTCTCCTGCATTGCAGGCAGATTCTTTACCAACTGAACTATCAGGGAAGCCCTTAAGTGAGATTCAGTTTTATACAATGAATGTCTCAGTGTAATCTAGAATATCATACATATCAGTAATTGAGTTCTTGAGCCTCATTCAAAAGAAGGGTCAATATTTTCAATATTCAGAATCAGTCGTTCTCAAGCAGCATTTCAAGGAAGAAAGAAACATTGATTAGTCCCAGTACCCTCCAATGATTATAATGGTATCTAAATACAACTTAAAAATTCATTGCTTTGGAGTAGGGTGTTGTCTACTGTGCAAATTTGTAAGACTATTTCATAGAAAATAGATTTTGTCACCAGAACATGATTAGAATTGGACTATTTCCTAAGAAGTATACTTTCTGGAAGAAGAGTGTACAGAGTCCAGAGTGTGGGCCAGTTACAAATAGTTTTGAATCTTTTGCAATAGGGAGACTTTAATGCATAAGTGGGCTACACAAGTGGTGGGGTAGCTGGAAAACTAAACAGTGAAATGAGAGTTGAACCTGAGATTAGAAATAGCTGGCAGCTGCTCCCACTGCTGGACTTGAGGAAGCAAAAGAAGCCAAAGGCCCAGGATAACCTGGTGGAAGCAGGGACAAATGGTAAGCTTGCCAACAGAACTAGAACCAAAAGAGGAGATGGCCACCTCATCTTGAAAAGCCTCCTCCAGCACAGTGGAAGGTAGAATGACGCTTTCTTCTCTTTTCTCTTCATTCTGCTCTCCTGCCAGTCAGTGTTTCCCAGTCAGTGTGAAAGGCAGTCAATAGGGAACCTGGACGAAGCAGCCTTCAGACCCCAGTCCTCCTGGAATACAGAACAGTGATGGAAAGGGACGATGAGAGAATTTGAGGGCGAACAAACCCAGGACCAGCACACCTAGCACATATTGTTATCCCTCTTTGGCACTACACTTTCACACTTTGTCACTACAGTTGAAAGAAAAGTTATGGAAGGAAAATTACAAGATAGTCTACATATCAGTTTTTTCTAATGTTTACTATTATGTGAGCATGAGTCGCTAAGATGTGTCAGACTCTTTGAGACCCCATGGACTGTAGATCACCGAGCACCTCTGTCCATGAGAGTCTCCAGGCAAGAATACTGGAGTGGGTTGCCATTCCCTTCTCTGGGGGATCTTTCCAACCCAGGGACCGAACGCGCATCTCCTGCATTGCATGCAGATTCTTTACTGCCTGAGCTACCAGGGAAGCCCGACCTCATCAGAAACTTTTACAGACAATCCCAATACATGAATGCTGCAATTTTAAAATTAGATGTATATATTTATATCTTATATTTTATCCATCTATTTATAATTTTTGTAAAATATAAATTGTACCTGAATGGATTATTTCAAACAAAACCTGATATACACCATATACTTAAGAGACAACTATAGAATAATATTGGGAATTCCTTAAGAAGTGATTATCCTGCTGTGTGTAGAGCATAATTCATTTTTGATACAAAGACTTTTTTTTTAAAAAAAGAGTTTTTTAAAACAAATTTATTCATTTTAATTGGAGGCTAATTACTTTACAATATTGTAGTGGTTTTGCCATATATTGCCATGAATCAGCCACAGGTGTATGTTTAGATCTTTAATCCATTTTGAATTTCTTTTTGTGTATGGTGTTAGAAAGTGTTCTAGTTTCATCCTTTTACAAGTGGTTGACCAGTTTTCCCACAAAGGCTTTATTTTTAACCATTCCTTAAAAGATTCTGTGGCATGCATATGTACAAAACTAAGGTTCTCTAACAAAAACTTTAATGAATTAAAATTTCAATGAGGAATGAATGAAAAGTTTAGGTTAACAGAAAAACACTACTATGTAGTACTATAAAGTAAACTAAAAAGGATACTGAATATCAGTCCCTATAGAGCACATGGACTGATATTCAATAGCTGGTGATGATATGTAATGGAAAAGAATATTAAAAGAATGTAGATGTACATATAAGTTATATATGGGGCTTCCCAGGGTGGCTCAGCATTAAGAATCTGCCTACCAATATAGGAGACATGAATTCAATCTTTGGGTCAGGAAGATCCCCTGGAGAAGGAAATGGCTACCCACTCCAGTTTTCTTGCCTGGAAAATTCCATGGACAGAGGAGCCTGGTGGACATCAGTCCATGAAGTTGCAAAAGAGTTGGACACAACTTAGCAGCTAAACATCATAAATCATATATAAATATATATTAAACATACAAGAATATAAAAACTATATATGTATAAAGTTGGATCAATTTGATATACACCTGAAAAAGAAAACATTGTAACTCAATTATACTTCCATAAAAAATCTTTTAAGGAACTATCCAAATAATATTGGCACATTATTACCTAGCTATATTTAATAGTGTGTAATAGAAAGTAGGTGACAGACGTTAACAGGCTCCAGAAACTTTGTTATGTGTAGAACTAAAGGATGTTCTCACAGATGGAACTTCAACGGTCCTTTCTATCTGTTATCCAGTACACTATGACAACATGAAAGTATCTGTTTTGAATACCTTACAGCAAAATGCCTGTGTACATGCATGCGTGTGTTTACAAGGCATTATGCAATTGATTATCTTCCACTGACAACAGGAGCACAAGTCTCTGTGGCTCTTCTCTCTCCAGGGGCCTGTCTCTCTCTTTAATATAGTGGTGGAAAGTTACCTGGGAAGAAAAACTCAAGACATTTGTGTTGACTAAACAAGCTAACCACCATCCATCTGAAGAGAGCTTGAGATTAGAGGGGTTTGGGATTACAGGAGCATGAGATAACAGGAGGGACTTGAGTTTACTGCCCACATGGGGTTCCTCCGCTGCCTATCCTAGATCTGTGATCACAATTGAACTTTTCATCGAAACCCTGAAGAACCTCTACCCTGGATTGCCATTCTCTCCAGAAGGTAGAACGTACTCTCTGTTGTTTTCGGAAACGAGGGAAAGTGCTCACTTTGGCAGCACGTATATTGAAAAAAAAATTAAAAAGTGGAAAAAAGGAAAATTCATTTTAAAAGTTGAAGAAATCTAGAGCTACTTGCCTTCAGCAGTGAATGTAAGTAGTTTTTCAAATGTGCAACCCAACATTGACTAATGATGAGTAATTGACTACCTTCTCCTCTTTGCAGATGTAAAACCCCATATTCTCACCTTGATTAACAATAGGAATATGAAAGAGAGAACAGGTTCAGTGTGGTCTGTTTGGAAAATATTGGTTATTCTTGCAACATAAATGCACAAGGAAAAAATTGTGAAAATGTAGACTTACATCAAGCAAAATGAGGCCACTCATGTGCTGACATTTTTCCAGCAGTCATTGAATATTTCAACAATACAGTTATTTTATTCTTTACCGAATAGTAGAGCCAAAGTTAGCTAGAAGAGGTCAGTGTCAATTTTAGTGTATCTAGTGTTAATTTTAATTCAGGGTTTTTATTTCCCCACCAAAATGCATGGGCAGATAGACAGATGCTAGCCAATGTGACCACCAGGGTCAGTTACTTCCTTTTGCTCTAATTCTGGAAAAACAATCATACTCTACGCAAAATACATAATAGTTTTGTCTTAGCAAAAATTCAAAAACCTAGCTGATTTTTACCTTGGATGTCAATAAGCCACTTATTCTCTCTAAACTGGACTGTGCAATAATTGCCTGAGAGCCACTTTAATGGCCACGGGTTCTTGGAAGTAAGTTTTATTTTCTAGTGGAGATATTTAAGGGAAAATCAGAAATTTTCAATGGAGGGTTTATTGTTGTTTTTTATTAGTTTGTTTTTAAGGGATTTTTTAGATTTGATATCAAAAGGAAATGATTGCAACCATTCTGAAAATCTCTGAACAGACCCTTCAGAATCACAAATTTTCATAACTTTGCAAGTTAATGGTTAAAAAGACACAGGTGAGTTCTACATAATTTACTTTTAGCAAAGTCAACACATTGCATTAGGTGGCTGAATTTGTATACTCTTGTAATAAAATGACATTAAAGTATGTGAACTGAGGGGCTTCTAGGGGCAAGATTTTGCTATTTTAGAGACTGTAAAGTAGATTTTTCTAGAGAGTAGTGTTTACTCTCTATAAAGTAAATACTAGAAAGTATTACTCTCTAGAAAGTTGACAGACTAGGGACTCAAATAGGGAGATCACAGAAGTTTCCTTTAACACTATTATCAGGTTAATAATTATTTGCTTCACAGAAAAAGAATGAATATTAATGATAACCATATCTAACACTTGCAATGTGAAAATTCTAACTCTTCTTAATTTGTCTTTAGGTCTCCAGTTCTGTGTATCCTGTTAGACTCTTGCTCTCTCAATGAATTTGTCAACTTATCTTTTATATCTGTTATCTATCATTTATCCATATGTGTAACCATCATCTTTCTTTCAATTTCTTTGGCTTTCACACCATGCACATTAATGGCCTGTATATTTTATCTTCAGAGAATTTGGGATACATCTCAAACCTGCTTTGTGTATGTTCAATTCTAATCTATATTTATTTATTTTTTAAAGCATTGGTGTTTTCATGACGTTGTATATTTCTTTCTGTATAAGAAGTCAACATGTTACATTTTTTATTTTGCACAATTTTATTTTGCCTGTTCTTTCTCTATATAAAAATCAGTGCCAAAATGTTCACTTTACTCAGTTAGTTATTTTTCCACTAACTTTTATATCTGATTTTCTTCCCACAGGAAGAAAATAAAAATGACCAAGAATGGTGACTCACAATTAAGCAATGAAAAGAACAAATGCTAGCACTCTGGAAGGTTTCATCCTACTGGGCTTTTCTGACCAGCCCCACCTGGAGATGGTTCTCCTTCTCGTCGTTTCTATCATATACATTCTGACACTGATGGGGAACACAGCGATCATACTGGTCTCGTACTTTAGCCCCAAACTCCACACGCCCATGTATTTCTTCCTCTCCAATCTCTCTTTCCTGGACCTCTGTTTCACCACCAGTGTTGTCCCACAAATGCTTTGGAATTTCAAGGGGCCTGACAAGACCATTAGCTACACTGGTTGTGTGATCCAGCTGTATGTTTCTTTGGGGCTGGGCTCCACAGAGTGCATCCTGCTGACTGTTATGGCCTATGACCGCTTCAGTGCTATCTGTCGACCCCTCCACTATGGAGTCATCATGCACCCAAAGCTTCTCCGGCAACTAGCAGCCCTGGCCTGGATCAGTGGTTTTGTGGGGTCCACGGTTCAGACCGTCCTTGTTTTCCAGTTGCCTCTCTGCAGCCACCACGTGGTGGATGATTTCACGTGTGAGGAGCCTGCCCTGATTAAGATTGCCTGTGTGAACACAACCTTCCTGGAAAATGAGCTCTCCATAGCTTCTGTTCTCTATGTGGTGATACCTCTGGGGCTTATTCTGGTCTCCTATGGCTGCATTGTTAGGACTGTGCTGAAGATAAAATCCACTGAAGGCAGGAGGAAAGCATTTGGGACTTGTGGGTCCCACCTAATTGTTGTGGTTTTGTTTTTTGGGACTCTAACTTCCATTTACATTCAACCCAAGAGCAAATACACCCAGAATTACAGTAAATTCCTCACCCTCTTCTACACTGTAGTGACACCCTCACTTAATCCTTTGATCTACACCTTGAGAAACAAAGAAGCTAAGTGGGCGCTACAAAGGTTGCTGGGAAGAGACCCACGTTAGGGAGAAATGTGAAATATCCTCATACAATCCCTCAGATATTAAGGATTTTTAGCATCATCTAGGTTTGGTTTTTCCTTTTGTTTGTAAAGATCACAGCTAAATCTCCTGAATAAAATGGTATGAAATTTTCTTTCAGTGACATCGTGAAGTTGCCTACTCTAAATCCTTCTCATATTCCTTTCCAGAAATGTTATGTCTCTTTTTTCTTTTGGCTGTTTTCTAAAGGTTCTATGAATAAATAAATAAATAGTTATAGTGGTGCATATGTATGCATATTATAATTTTACAAATCCTGGAGTTATTGCTCTAGGGATTAACTAATGGCAGGGCGGATATGTTCATGACAGATCTATTTTCTCGTCACAGAAGAAATCACCTGCCTCATAGAGATAGAACTTTCTTGAGAACTTTCTATTGTTTTCCAGATCTCTCATTTAATAGTTCCATAGACCGTAGCTGTTCTGTCCGTTGTTTACATAGAAGCATAAAGGTCCACTGGAAAACCTACAATTACCTAACAGTTTCTCTTTCAGGTGGATTCTTGATTCTTGTTCATTTACTAGAGGCATCTGGGACTAAGTACATCCAGGAATATTTCTGATCTCTCCCACCCACAGAGAAAGCTTCAAAGAGATAGGAGCCATGAGACAGAGTATTTCTCATTTATACATCTCTTGTCCTCACATAATGGCTCTCAATCTCTTGATCAATTCTTTACCTCTCTATCTGGAATCTAAGCAAATAGGTATTAGAATTTTAAAGTATTGTCATTTAATCTAAATATCTATATTTGTCACAATATATAGATTTCTTTACCAAAAATGTCTTTGCCACCTATATGTTATTCACTTTTATGGATATCATAACTTTATAAAATAACTCTCTTCATACTGAATATAAAGTTTTATCTATTCTAATAACATACTTTAAAATCTTGGTAATATGTTCAGTTTAAAAATGTTGACCTTATTTTACACATATCCATATAGCAATTTGTTTATAAAATATTATCAATAGTTTATTAGTTTTAATTCTGGAGCCTGCTTAGATATACTTGCAACATGCTTTGGTTTTATAAATGTAGTCTGCTTTTTTCTTAAATGGGGATTTCCCTGGTGGTCCAGTGGTTAAGACTGCATGCTTCCAAAGCAGGAGGCATGGTTTGATCCCTGGTTGGGGAACTAGTTTCCCAAATGCTGTGTGCCGCTGCCAAAAAATTAATTCTTTTAATAGAGATTAAACCCTAGGAATCATTTTAACAAAGACAAATAATTGTATCTGAATATACTAAGTTGAATAAATTAGTAAAGAAAAGCAACTATATTGGAGAAGAGAATAAATGATCTAGTTAGGAGGCATTGATAAGGTTAACAAGTGACGTCTAAGTAAACTTTCTATATCTCTGTTCATAAATAAAATTTTATTGACATTAATGATTAAAACTGGTTAGAGTCAAATCAAATTACTTCACTGATTGATTAGTTAAAGGCAAATGCTTACTAAGCAATAAGATTACCCAAATCATTTCAAATCTTATAATTTTAATTATACAATAAAATTTTTAAAGCTATTGAAAATGATATCCTTATGCCCACACTAGGATAGAACATTAACACTTTCCATATATTCTTTTTGTATGTAGCAGAGTAATTTCAAAAATAGGACAAGTCTGTAAGAAGATGCACTGTAAAGGATACAGAAAAGGCATACCACGTGAATACTAGACAATAAAGAAGACTGACATGATCTTACTGGTATCAAACAGGGTAGCCTTTAAGGGAAGAACTATTATTAGGAAGAAGGGGAGACATTGCATAATGTAAACTATTTAGTTAACTTGAAAGCTATAATAATCTCTAACTAAAATGCTTTCTATCAAATAACTTTAAAATATAAAGCAAAACCTAACATGTAAGAAAGGAAATAGGCAAATTCACAGCCAGAATTGAATGGATAACTGGTAGAAAAGATATACGAACATAAATGAATCACAATATAGAAAATATAGATAGCACAGCAAAAATTGAAAAATTAATGTAGTGAAAACACTGAAGGCATGAAGACATACAAAATTTTTCAGGAACACACAGGACATTTATAAAACATTGACATATATTGAATAATAAATGAATACATTTCTTAAGTTTAAAAGCATAAGAGCCTTTTGTCTAAAAAAAAAAACCAAATGAGGCCAGAAATCAGTAACATGGTGAACAAGGTATTAGTGCTCTTAATGTATAAAAATTTCAAATATGGAAAATGGATATAGAATAATTTAATATAAACTCATGTATGTTAACAAGCACCTTAAAATTATCAACGTCATGCCAATTTTGTTTCATCCATTTAGTCAACTAAACTTTCCTGCCTAATGTCTCCTTTTCCCTCTGCACAGGTTTGCCCTGGCAACATTCTGCAAACCTATGAGATGATTAAATTGAGGAACAAAGAGATTAAGAACAAACGTTTTACAAAGCTGGCTTCAGAACCCATGTGTTTTACAATTTCAGAGACCCTGAAAGAAGAAATACAGCATCAAGTAAGATTCAATACAAGGTTTTGCCCTGTGGCCCCTCGGTCCATTTGAAATTAGATTACATTAAGTTTTAGTACTTCATTAAATTATTAAGTAGCTTCTGTAATTATTTAACAATTATTTCTATTGTTTTCATTTAAAAGCAAACCTTTTTCTTCCTTAATAGCTTTTTAAATAGATTCATAAATCTGGTACATTGCTGTAAAAAGATCCCATATTTTCAAGTGTTTGTTTGTTTTTTTTCTTGAAAGAATTGGGATTCCGAGGTAGACTGTTTTAAAAGTGTCACACCAGGGCTCTTTTATGAAAGAGGTACAACAGTAATCACCTCATGCTAACATATACTTTTCCATTTTCTGGTTCATATAAAACACTATTTAATTCCCTAATCAAATATGTAAGCACATGCATATTGGGTAGACCACTAAATCTCCCTATTCTGGGATATGCCCTTTAAAGACATCTAGTAGAAGAAAGTATGAATAGGTTTATAAAACACACACATACACACAGATGAAGTTCCATGAGATATACAAGTAGAATCAAAATGTGCTTCTTTTTTCTAAACCACAGTAGCCATATTGTTGGTAAGACAGAAAGGTAAGCAGTCACTTGGGAGTAGTTATTCAATCTTAGGTCTCTTCAATAATTTTCCTCAATGAAAAGTCACTGCTTCCTTTTCTTTTTCCTTAGGAATTTTGTTCTATTGTCAGCATCCTTCTCAAGGCTCCCTTCACATCCTTGTTCCTCAGAGTCTATATGAGGGGGTTGAGGGTGGGAGTTACAACAGTGTGGAAGAGTGTAAGGAACTCCCTCTGGCTATGGCCATAGAATCTCTTTGGTTGAATGTATATGGCTGAGCTGGTCCCAAAGAAGAGGGGCACTGCCAGCAGTTGGGAACCACAGGTCCCTAGAGCCCTACGCCAAGCTTGGGATGACTTAATTTTTGACACTGCCTGCACGATGAATCCATAAGAGACCAATATCAATGCCACAGGAAGAAGAAGGTGAACTAATGTGGCCACAGAAAGCTGGATTTCATTTGTATGGATGTCAGTGCAGGACAAATTGATCATGGCAGGCACTTCGCATAAGAAGTTGTGCACACGGTGATGTCCACAGCGAGGAAGGCGAAGGGTGATGGTTCCTTGGATAAGAGTGTTTCCTACTCCACGCAGCCAGGCTATTCCTGCTAAAAACTTACAAATGATGGGTGCATAACACTGGTGTAATTGAGAGGTCTGCAGACTGCTACATAGGGATCAAAGGCCATGATGGTCAGGAGAACACACTCAGTGGAACCCAGTGAGAGGGACACATAGAGTTGTATGGCACAGCCTGTTGATGTGATGGTCTTGGCTGGTCTCTTCGGTTCCACAATAACTGGGGGACGATGCTGGTAGCTAAGCAAAGGTCAAGAAATGAGAGATTTGTGAGGAAGAAATACATAGGTGTGTGAAGTTTGGAGTCCAGGCAGGAGACCAGGATAATGGCTGTGTTTCCCAGGAGGGTCAAAAGATAGGATATCAAAATGACCACAAAAAGGATGGCCTCCAATTGAGGCTGGTCTGAGAATCCAAGCAAAATAAACTCTCCCCCATATGTTTCATTGTTTTGTTCCGTTAGTCTGTTACTGTAAAAGAGAAAAATGGACTCAAAATTCAATTGAGGGAAAAAACATTATTATGATTTACTTCTGAAATTGGAAGTAAACTCAGATTATCTTAGCTAGTCAGTTTTCACAGAGAAGGAAAAATGGTAATTATTAAAAAGTCATTCTTAAAAACAAAGGCATTGTTTTGTGTCATCATTTCTTGGCTCAATAAATATTTGACCCATCCTCTTTTTTTGTGTGTGCCCATTCTCTTTTCCCATTTGTTGAAAATTATTATTAAAGGAAATTTTCCTAAGAAGAAAAGAAAAGCTCTCAGTTTGAGTGGCTATATAATTCTGCTAGTAGAAGTGGGAGGAAAAGAGGAGAGGAACACTGAAGCAAATTTAAGCACCTAGTATGAAAGGAATTGTGAGTGATCTTTGTTTGTTTCCACAGAAATTACAATGCAAAAATAATGAATAACAGTTGAGTCAGTAGACCAGAAAAATAAATGGAACATATTTTGTGCCTTTTGATACTCAAAGACAAAGCAAGTTCTGATAATGTTTCTTGTAACTAAATATTTGATCAGAGTGTGTGTAGGGTCAGACATAGGTGAATTTCAGCAGAGAGGAAAGCTAAATAATTTTGGAAGCTATTTAGCAACTGACCACAAGTTTTTATACCTCAAAGTTGATGATAAAAAGATATTTGGGATACATGCACATAAAAATGGATGCACAAACTCAGGTGTGCAGTTTGTTCAGTTTTTGATAAAATGTCTTCAGATAAAAAAAAATAATAAGGTAAACAGTCACTTACACACATCCACTAAGTTAAAGACAAGGAATTGGCATTTGGTAACATCATGAAAAGGCAAAATATGTCTTTGTCATCAATTTTGCATTCTGCAGAACAGAATAAGCCAGATTATATTTCACCATACCTCTTCATTTACTATTTTTCTACAGTATTGTCTTCTGTGTCCCCAAATTTTATGCTCTTATCAAGCATGCATGCTCAGTCATGTCCAACTCTTTGCAACCCCATGGACTGTAACTAGCCATGATTCTCTGTCCATGGGATTCTCCATGCAAGAATACTGCAGTGGGTTGCCATTCCTTCTTCAGGGCATCTTCCCAATTCAGGGACCAAATCCACATCTCCTGAATTGACAGGCAGATTGTTTACCTCTGCACCACCTGGGAAGTCCCCTTTATGCTCTAAAATCAGTATCTTGTTGAAACAGTTAGGAATAATGAAAGCTGAATTTATAAGCTTATCCAGGTGTGTATATACTTTTAAAAGTAACATTGCATCTTAAGTGAAATAAACACACTTACAAATTTTTATTTTTTTAATGTTATTGAAGAAAGTTGAGCAATGTAATTATATGTGTTTAAAGTGTACAACATGATAACATGCTTTACGTATATATTGCAGAATGATTACAAAGATCAAGAAAATTAATATATTCATCACCTCACACAGATAACATTGGTTAACTCTTTTCTCTGTGTGAGGTGAGAATGCTTATGATCTACTTTCAGCAACCTTCAAGTCTACAATACCATGTTAGTAACTAAAGTCACCATGTCCCACATTAGCTCCTCAGTACTTACTCTTATAACTGAAAATTTTTATCCTTTCACTTACCTTGTTCCATATACCCCTCCCCCTAGTCTCTGGAACCCACTATTCTAGTCTCTATTTTCTGTTTCTCTCTTTGTCTTTTTTTAATTCAGCACTTAAGTGGTACCATATAGTATTTTCATACAGGTTGTAGCAAATGGCAGGATCTCCTTCTTTCTCATGGCTGTACCAGATAGATACATAATCTCACTTTCTTTATCCATTTTTCCACTGAAGAACATTTAGCTTATATCCAGAGTTTAAGTACTGTCAAACAGAAGAAATATCTGGAGGAATATCTTTTTCCTTAGGGCAAAAAGTTCAAGAACTTTCTTTTTGCCATGCCCTTTTTTGATTATTTTTGTGGTATAAAAAATGATTATATTTGGCATAGATATGTAGAGGAAGGACTCCTGAAAGGGAATCTGGAGGAGAGACAAAGTGAGTCTTTAAAGTTGCTGAGTCAGTGCATGCTGGCTAATGTACCTGGAGGCCACTCAAGAGGGAGAGAGAGGTGGTGATGAAAGAAACTAAGAGGGGTTTCTTCTGTTGTCTAGGTCATCCTCCTTCTGCCTTATATCTTTGTCAGCATGCAGAAAAGAAGATGGGCAACGTGATTTGAGCAGGTTACAACTGCTTCACTGAAGTGGCTCTCACTGCCCAATACCAATGAACTCAGCAGAAGTAAAGAGTTCTTGAGCAGTAGTCCTTCGAGAAAATCAAATTAGGAAAAACTGAGAAGTACATAGGAGATAGATGTTCAAGACCTGAGGGATCTGTAACTCCAAGTTGCTAATTAACATGGAGTTTAGTGTCCAGAACAGAGTTTTCTCAAGGGAGAAGTGTAAAGGAAGGCATTCCTCAACTGGACATTTGCTTTATCTCCAGCCAGGCAATATCATAGACAAACTCTGTCACCTTCACCCCAGCCCCTCAAGCGTGTGCATTCTTATATTCTTTTCTGTGGGTGAAGAAAAGAAAAGAAAAGCACTGTCTTTGTTATTAGGGTTTAGTTACATAATTAGATAAGTGAGACTTGTTTCTCATTTGTAATCAATTATCTTCATTAACAAATAAAATATTTTTCAATGTCAATAAATATTAACTATAACAGCAGTGCCTGAGTAATACTTTGTTATAAGAATGCACCAAGTTATTTGAATAAGTTCCCTATTCTTAGGCATTAAATGTGTTTATCATTTTACCATAAGTTAAAAATTTCTGTGATGAAATTTTCATAATAAAATTTGTGCTTTGTAATATGTCCTCATAATATTACATATTTACTTTACAGATATAACATTGTTATATTTAAATGAGTTTAAAAAAAATCTATATTCTCATAACGTCAGTGCCTGAGTTCCTCCACTCATTCCAATTCAGTGATTATTTTTGTCATGTGATCTGAAATGGCAGCCCACTCCAGTACTCTTGCCTGGAGAATCCCATGGATGGAGGAGCCTGGTAGGCTACAGTCCATGGGGGTGCAAAGAGTCGGACACGACTGAGGGACTTCACTTTCACTTTCAATCTGCTAGGCAAAAAATGTACACATCACCATGGTTTTGATTTGCCTATGAAACTCTTCCAAATACTAAGTTTATGCAAGTTTTCATCTACAGTTTTTTCCATTATCCAAGTAAGATTCATACTCTGCAGTAAAATCTTTACATATTTAATCCTTTTATGTATATTTTCATTAAGTTGGTTAGCCAGAGTCTAATATTCAATCATCATTGATCCCTTAAATAATATATTAGTTCCTCACTGATTTGACATATTGAATATTTTGTAGTTGTTATCATCTTTGAATATTAATGATTAAGAGGAAATATATTAAATTACACACATACAATGGAATATTAGCCGGAAAAAGGAACAAATTTGAGTCAGTTGTAGTGAGATGGATGAATCTAGAGCCTGTTTTACAGAGTGAAGTAAGTCAGAACAGAAAAACAAATATCATATATTAATGTATATATATGAGTTCCAGAAAAATAGTAATGATGAACCTGTTTACAGGGAAGAAATGGAGATGACACATAGAGAATAGACTTGTGGATACAGCAGGGGAAGGAGAGAGTAGGACGAACTGAGAAAGTAACTTTGACATATATACACTACCATGCGTAAAATAGACAGCTAGTGTAAAGCTGCTTTATTACACAGACAGCCCGGCTGGTGCCCTGTGATAACCTAGAGGGGTGGGACGGGATGGAGGGAGGGAGGCTTAAAAGGAAGGGGAAATATATACAATAATGGCTGGTTTGCATTGTTGTATGGCAGAAACCCACACATTATTAACCAATTATCCTCCAATTGAGAAAAACAGTATTTAAGTGAATTATTCAGAAACAATTTGAGAGTTGAACTACGATTAATATATACTAAAATAGTAAGCTGTTTATCGGATAGTCAGAGTTTAGTGCTAGAGAAAGCATCAGTAGATTTGTGGCCGTTGGCCTTTTTCTTCAATATTGATAAATTATTCTCAGCACATAAAGAATCTTAAGTGTAGTTGATAATTTTCCAAAAGGCATTGTGGTATTAAGTGAGATTGTGAAAGTGAAGTGAAAGTTGCTCAATCATGTCTGACTCTTTGTGACCCCATGGACTATGGAAACTCTCCAGGCCAGGATACTGGAGTGGATAGCCTTTCCCTTCTCCAGGGGATCTTCCCCAACCCAGGGATTGAGTAGGGGTCTCCCACATTACAGGTGGATTCTTTACCAGCTGAGCCACAAGGGAAGCCCAAGAATACTGGAGTGGGTAGCCTATCCCTTCTCCAGGGGATCTTCCTGACCCAGGAATCAAAGCGGGGTCTCCTGCATTGCAGGCAGATTCTTTACCAACTGAACTATCAGGGAAGCCCTTAAGTGAGATTCAGTTTTATACAATGAATGTCTCAGTGTAATCTAGAATATCATACATATCAGTAATTGAGTTCTTGAGCCTCATTCAAAAGAAGGGTCAATATTTTCAATATTCAGAATCAGTCGTTCTCAAGCAGCATTTCAAGGAAGAAAGAAACATTGATTAGTCCCAGTACCCTCCAATGATTATAATGGTATCTAAATACAACTTAAAAATTCATTGCTTTGGAGTAGGGCGTTGTCTACTGTGCAAATTTGTAAGACTATTTCATAGAAAATAGATTTTGTCACCAGAACATGATTAGAATTGGACTAACTATTTCCTAAGAAGTATACTTTCTGGAAAGAAGAGTGTACAGAGTCCAGAGTGTGGGCCAGTTACAAATGGTTTTGGATCTTTTGCAATAGGGAGACTTTAATGCATGAGTGGGCTACACAAGGGGTGGGGTAGCTGGAACACAAAACAGTGAAATGAGAGTTGAACTTGAGATTAGAAATAGCTGGCAGCTGCTCCCACTGCTGGACTTGAGGAAGCAAAAGAAGCCAAAGGCCCAGGATAACCTGGTGGAAGCAGGGACAAATGGTAAGCTTGCCAACAGAACTAGAACCAAAAGAGGAGATGGCCACCTCATCCTGAAAAGCCTCCTCCAGCACAGTGGAAAGCAGAATGACGCTTTCTTCTCTTTTCTCTTCATTCTGCTCTCCTGCCAGTCAGTGTTTCCCAGTCAGTGTGAAAGGCAGTCAATAGGGAACCTGGACGAAGCAGCCTTCAGACCCCAGTCCTCCTGGAATACAGAACAGTGATGGAAAGGGACGATGAGAGAATTTGAGGATGAACAAACCCAGGACCAGCACACCTAGCACATATTGTTATCCCTCTTTTGGCACTACACTTTCACACTTTGTCACTACAGTTGAAAGAAAAGTTATGGAAGGAAAATTACGAGATAGTCTACATATCAGTTTTTTCTAATGTTTACTATTATGTGAGCATTAGTCGCTAAGATGTGTCAGACTCTTTGAGACCCCATGGACTGTAGATCACTGAGCACCTCGGTCCATGAGAGTCTCCAGGCAAGAATACTGGAGTGGGTTGCCATTCCCTTCTCTGGGGGATCTTTCCAACCCAGGGACCGAACGCGCATCTCCTGCATTGCATGCAGATTCTTTACTGCCTGAGCTACCAGGGAAGCCCGACCTCATCAGAAACTTTTACAGACAATCCCAATACATGAATGCTGCAATTTTAAAATTAGATGTATATATTTATATCTTATATTTTATCCATCTATTTATAATTTTTGTAAAATATAAATTGTACCTGAATGGATTATTTCAAACAAAACCTGATATATACCATATACTTAAGAGACAACTATAGAATAATATTGGGAATTCCTTAAGAAGTGATTATCCTGCTGTGTGTAGACCATAATTCATTTTTGATACAAAGACTTTTTTTTAAAAAAAGACTTTTTTAAAACAAATTTATTCATTTTAATTGGAGGCTAATTACTTTATAATATTGTAGTGGTTTTGCCATATATTGCCATGAATCAGCCACAGGTGTATGTTTAGATCTTTAATCCATTTTGAATTTCTTTTTGTGTATGGTGTTAGAAAGTGTTCTAGTTTTATCCTTTTACAAGTGGTTGACCAGTTTTCCCACAAAGGCTTTATTTTTAACTATTCCTTAAAAGATTATGTGGCATGCATATGTACAAAACTAAGGTTCTCTAACAAAAACTTTAATGAATTAAAATTTCAATGAGGAATGAATGAAAAGTTTAGGTTAACAGAAAAACACTACTATGTAGTACTATAAAGTAAATTAAAAAGGATACTGAATATCAGTCCCTATAGAGCACATGGACTGATATTCAATAGCTGGTGATGATATGTAATGGAAAAGAATATTAAAAGAATGTAGATGTACATATAAGTTATATATGGGGCTTCCCAGGGTGGCTCAACATTAAGAATCTGCCTACCCATATAAGAGACATGAATTCAATCTTTGGGTCAGGAAGATCCCCTGGAGAAGGAAATGGCAACCCACTCCAGTTTTCTTGCCTGGAAAATTCCATGGACAGAGGAGCCTGGTGGACATCAGTCCATGAAGTTGCAAAAGAGTTGGACACAACTTAGCAGCTAAACATCATAAATCATATATAAATATATATTAAGCATACAAGAATATAAAAACTATATATGTATAAAGTTGGATCAATTTGATATACACCTGAAAAAGAAAACATTGTAACTCAATTATACTTCAATAAAAAATCTTTTAAGGAACTATCCAAATAATATTGACACATTATTACCTAGCTATATTTAATAGTGTGTAATAGAAAGTAGGTGAAAGACTTTAACAGGCTCCAAAAACTTTATTATGTGTAGAACTAAAGGATGTTCTCACAGATGGAACTTCAATGGTCCTTTCTATCTGTTATCCAGTACACTATGACAACATGAAAGTATCTGTTTTGAATACCTTACAGCAAAATGCCTGTGTACATGCACGCGTGTGTTTACAAGGCATTATGCAATTGATTATCTTCCACTGACAACAGGAGCACAAGTCTCTGTGGCTCTTCTCTCTCCAGGGGCCTGTCTCTCTCTTTAATATAGTGGTGGAAAGTTACCTGGGAAGAAAAACTCAAGACATTTGTGCTGAGTAAACAAGCTAACCACCATCCATCTGAAGAGAGCTTGAGATTAGAGGGGTTTGGGATTACAGGAGCATGAGATAAGAGGAGGGACTTGAGTTTACTGCCCACATGGGGTTCCTCCGCTGCCTATCCTAGATCTGTGATCACGATTGAACTTTTCATCGAAACCCTGAAGAACCTCTACCCTGGATTGCCTTTCTCTCCAGGAGGTAGAACGTACTCTCTGTTGTTTTCGGAAACGAGGGAAAGTGCTCACTTTGGCAGCACGTATATTGAAAAAAAAATTAAAAAGTGGAAAAAAGGAAAATTCATTTTAAAAGTTGAAGAAATCTAGAGCTACTTGCCTTCAGCAGTGAATGTAAGTAGTTTTTCAAATGTGCAACCCAACATTGACTAATGATGAGTAATTGACTACCTTCTCCTCTTTGCAGATGTAAAACCCCATATTCTCACCTTGATTAACAATAGGAATATGAAAGAGAGAACAGGTTCAGTGTGGTCTGTTTGGAAAATATTGGTTATTCTTGCAACATAAATGCACAAGGAAAAAATTGTGAAAATGTAGACTTACATCAAGCAAAATGAGGCCACTCGTGTGCTGACATTTTTCCAGGAGTCATTGAATATTTCAACAATACAGTTATTTTATTCTTTACCGAATAGTAGAGTCAAAGTTAGCTAGAAGAGGTCAGTGTCAATTTTAGTGTATCTAGTGTTAATTTTAATTCAGGGTTTTTATTTCCCCACCAAAATGCATGGGCAGATAGACAGATGCTAGCCAATGTGACCACCAGAGTGAGTTACTTCCTTTTGCTCTAATTCTGGAAAAACAATCATACTCTACTCAAAATACATGATAGTTTTGTCTTAGCAAAAATTCAAAATCTAGCTGATTTTTACCTTAGATGTCAATAAGCCACTTATTCTCTCTAAACTGGACTATGCAATAATTGCCTGAGAGCCAGTTTAATGGCCACGGGTTCTTGGAAGTAAGTTTTATTTTCTAGTGGAGATATTTAAGGGAAAATCAGAAATTTTCAATGGAGGGTTTATTGTTGTTTTTTATTACTTTGTTTTTAAGGGATTTTTTAGATTTGATATCAAAAGGAAATGATTGCAACCATTTTGAAAATCTCTGAACAGACCCTTCAGAACCACAAATTTTCATAACTTTGCAAGTTAATGGTTAAAAAGACACAGGTGAGTTCTACATAATTTACTTTTAGCAAAGTCAACACATTGCATTAGGTGGCTGAATTTGTATACTCTTGTAATAAAATGACATTAAAGTATGTGAACTGAGGGGCTTCTAGGGGCAAGATTTTGCTATTTTAGAGACTGTAAAGTAGATTTTTCTAGAGAGTAGTGTTTACTCTCTATAAAGTAAATACTAGAAAGTACTACTCTCTAGAAAGTTGACAGACTAGGGACTCAAATAGGGAGATCACCGAAGTTTCCTTTTAACACTATTATCAGGTTAATAATTATTTGCTTCACAGAAAAAGAATGAATATTAATGATAACCATATCTAACACTTGCAATGTGAAAATTCTAACTCTTCTTAATTTGTCTTTAGGTCTCCAGTTCTGTGTATCTTGTTAGACTCTTGCTCTCTCAATGAATTTGTCAACTTATCTTTTATATCTGTTATCTATCATTTATCCATATATGTAACCATCATCTTTCTTTCAATTTCTTTGGCTTTCACACCATGCACATTAATGGCCTGTATATTTTATCTTCAGAGAATTTGGGATACATCTCAAACCTGCTTTGTGTATGTTCAATTCTAATCTATATTTATATATTTTTTAAAGCATTGGTGTTTTCATGACGTTGTATATTTCTTTCTGTATAAGAAGTCAACATGTTACATTTTTTATTTTGCACAATTTTATTTTGCCTGTTCTTTCTCTATATAAAAATCAGTGCCAAAATGTTCACTTTACTCAGTTAGTTATTTTTCTACTAACTTTTATATCTGATTTTCTTCCCACAGGAAGAAAATAAAAATGACCAAGAATGGTGACTCACAATTAAGCAATGAAAAGAACAAATGCTAGCATTCTGGAAGGTTTCATCCTACTGGGGTTTTCTGACCAGCCCCACCTGGAGATGGTTCTCCTTCTCGTCATTTCTATCATATACATTCTGACACTGATGGGGAACACAGCGATCATACTGGTCTCGTACTTTAGCCCCAAACTCCACACGCCCATGTATTTCTTCCTCTCCAATCTCTCCTTTCTGGACCTCTGTTTCACCACCAGTGTTGTCCCACAAATGCTTTGGAATCTCAAGGGGCCTGACAAGACCATTAGCTACACTGGTTGTGTGATCCAGCTGTATGTTTCTTTGGGGCTGGGCTCCACAGAGTGCATCCTGCTGACTGTTATGGCCTATGACCGCTTCAGTGCTATCTGTCGACCTCTCCACTATGGAGTCATCATGCACCCAAAGCTTCTCCGGCAACTAGCAGCTCTGGCCTGGATCAGTGGTTTTGTGGGGTCCACGGTTCAGACCGTCCTTGTTTTCCAGTTGCCTCTCTGCAGCCACCACGTGGTGGATGATTTCACGTGTGAGGAGCCTGCCCTGATTAAGATTGCCTGTGTGAACACAACCTTCCTGGAAAATGAGCTCTCCATAGCTTCTGTTCTCTATGTGGTGATACCTCTGGGGCTTATTCTGGTCTCCTATGGCTGCATTGTTAGGACTGTGCTGAAGATAAAATCCACTGAAGGCAGGAGGAAAGCATTTGGGACTTGTGGGTCCCACCTAATTGTTGTGGTTTTGTTTTTTGGGACTCTAACTTCCATTTACATTCAACCCAAGAGCAAATACACCCAGAATTACAGTAAATTCCTCACCCTCTTCTACACTGTAGTGACACCCTCACTTAATCCTTTGATCTACACCTTGAGAAACAAAGAAGCTAAGTGGGCGCTACAAAGGTTGCTGGGAAGAGACCCACGTTAGGGAGAAATGTGAAATATCCTCATACAATCCCTCAGATATTAAGGATTTTTAGCATCATCTAGGTTTGGTTTTTCCTTTTGTTTGTAAAGATCACAGCTAAATCTCCTGAATAAAATGGTATGAAATTTTCTTTCAGTGACATCGTGAAGTTGCCTACTCTAAATCCTTCTCATATTCCTTTCCAGAAATGTTATGTCTCTTTTTTCTTTTGGCTGTTTTCTAAAGGTTCTATGAATAAATAAATAAATAGTTATAGTGGTGCATATGTATGCATATTATAATTTTACAAATCCTGGAGTTATTGCTCTAGGGATTAACTAATGGCAGGGCGGATATGTTCATGACAGATCTATTTTCTCATCACAGAAGAAATCACCTGCCTCATAGAGATAGAACTTTCTTGAGAACTTTCTATTGTTTTCCAGATCTCTCATTTAATACTTCCATAGACCGTAGCTGTTCTGTCCGTTGTTTACATAGAAGCATAAAGGTCCACTGGAAAACCTACAATTACCTAACTGTTTTTCTTTCAGGTGGATTCTTGATTCTTTTTCATTTACTAGAGGCATCTGGGACTAAGTACATCCAGGGATATTTCTGATCTCTCCCACCCACAGAGAAAGCTTCCAAGAGATATGAGCCATGAGACTGAGTATTTCTCATTTATACATCTCTTGTCCTCACATAATGGCTCTCAATCTCTTGATCAATTCTTTACCTCTCTATCTGGAATCTAAGCAAATAGGTATTAGAATTTTAAAGTATTGTCATTTAATCTAAATATCTATATTTGTCACAATATATAGATTTCTTTACCAAAAATGTCTTTGCCACCTATATGTTATTCACTTTTATGGATATCATAACTTTATAAAATAATTCTCTTCATACGGAATATAAAGTTTTATCTATTCTAATAACATACTTTAAAATCTCGGTAATATGTTCAGTTTTAAAATGTTGACCTTATTTTACACATATCCACATAGCTATTTCTTTATAAAATATTATCAGTAGTTTATTGGCTTTAATTCTGGAGCCTGCTTAGATATACTTGCAACATGCTTTGGTTTTATAAATGTAGTCTGCTTTTTTCTTAAATGGGGATTTCCCTGGTGTCCAGTGGTTAAGACTGCATGCTTCCAAAGCAAGAGGCATGGTTTGATCCCTGGTTGGGGAACTAATTTCCCAAATGCTGTGTGCCGCTGCCAAAAAATTAATTCTTTTAATAGAGATTAAACCCTTGGAATCATTTTAACAAAGATAAATAATTCTATCTGGATGTACTAAGTTGAATAAATTAGTAAAGAAAAGCAACTATATTGGAGAAGAGAATAAATGATCTAGTTAGGAGGCATTGATAAGGTTAACAAGTGACGTCTAAGTAAACTTTCTATATCTCTGTTCATAAATAAAATTTTATTGACATTAATGATTAAAACTGGTTAGAGTCAAATCAAATTACTTCACTGATTGATTAGTTAAAGGCAAATGTTTACTAAGCAATAAGATTACCCAAATCATTTAAAATCTTACAATTTTAGTTATACAATAAAATTTTTAAAGCTATTGAAAATGATATCCTTATGCCCACACTAGGATAGAACATTAACACTTTCCATATATTCTTTTTGTATGTAGCAGAGTAATTTCAAAAATAGGACAAGTCTATAAGAAGATGCGCTGTAAACGATACAGAAAAGACATACCATGTGAATACTAGACAATAAAGAAAACTGGCATGATCTTACTGGTATCAAACAGGGTAGCCTTTAAGGGAAGAACTATTATTAGGAAGAAGGGGAGACATTGCATAATGTAAACTATTTAGTTAACTTGAAAGCTATAATAATCTCTAACTAAAATGCTTTCTATCAAATAACTTTAAAATATAAAGCAAAACCTAACATGTAAGAAAGGAAATAGGCAAATTCACAGCCAGAATTGAATGGATAACTGGTAGAAAAGATATACGAACATAAATGAATCACAATATAGAAAATATAGATAGCACAGCAAAAATTGAAAAATTAATGTAGTGAAAACACTGAAGGCATGAAGACATACAAAATTTTTCAGGAACACACAGGACATTTATAAAACATTGACATATATTGAATAATAAATGAATACATTTCTTAAGTTTAAAAGCATAAGAGCCTTTTGTCTAAAAAAAAAAACCAAATGAGGCCAGAAATCAGTAACACAGTGAACAAGATATTAGTGCTCTTAATGTGTAAAAATTTCAAATATGGAAAATGGATATAGAATAATTTAATATAAACTCATGTATGTTAACAAGCACCTTAAAATTATCAACGTCATGCCAATTTTGTTTCATCCATTTAGTCAACTAAACTTTCCTGCCTAATGTCTCCTTTTCCCTCTGCACAGGTTTTGCCCTGGCAACATTCTGCAAACCTATGAGATGATTAAATGGAGGAACAAAGAGATTAAGAACAAACGTTTTACAAAGCTGGCTTCAGAACCCATGTGTTTTACAATTTCAGAGACCCTGAAAGAAGAAATACAGCATCGAGTAAGATTCAATACAAGGTTTTGCCCTGTGGCCCCTCGGTCCATTTGAAATTAGATTACATTAAGTTTTAGTACTTCATTAAATTATTAAGTAGCTTCTATAATTATTTAACAATTATGTCTATTGTTTTCATTTAAAAGCAAACCTTTTTCTTCCTTAATAGCTTTTAAATAGATTCACAAATCTGGTACATTACTGTAAAAAGAGCCCATATTTTCAAGTTTTTTTTTTTCTTTTCTTGAAAGAATTGGGATTCCGAGGTAGACTGTTTTAAAAGTGTCACACCAGGGCTCTTTTACAAAAGAAGTACAACAGTAATCACCTCATGCTAACATATACTTTTCCATTTTCTGGTTCATATTAAACACTATTGAATTCCCTAATCAAATAGGTAAGCACATGCATATTGGGTAGATCACTAAATCTCCCTATTCTGGGATATCCCCTTTAAAGACATTTAGTAGAAGAAAGTATGAATAGGTTTATAAAACACACACATACACACAGATGAAGTTCCATGAGATATACAAGTAGAATCAAAATGTGCTTCTTTTTTCTAAACCACAGTAGCCATATTGTTGGTAAGACAGAAAGGTAAGCAGTCACTTGGGAGTAGTTATTCAATCTTAGGTCTCTTCAATAATTTTCCTCAATGAAAAGTCACCGTTTCCTTTTCTTTTTCCTTAGGAATTTTGTTCTATTCTCAGCATCCTTCTCAAGGCTCCTTTCACATCCTTGTTCCTCAGAGTATATATGAGGGGGTTGAGGGTGGGAGTTACAACAGTGTGGAAGAGTGTAAGGAACTCCCTCTGGCTATGGCCATAGAATCTCTTTGGTTGAATGTATATGGCTGAGCTGGTCCCAAAGAAGAGGGACACTGCCAGCAGATGGGAACTGCAGGTCCCTAGAGCCCTACGCCAAGCTTGGAATGACTTAATTTTTGACACTGCCTGCACGATGAATCCATAAGAGACCAATATCAATGCCACAGGAAGAAGAAGGTGAACTAATGTGGTCACAAAAAGCTGGACTTCATTTGTATGGATGTCAATGCAGGCCAAATTGATCATGGCAGGCACTTCGCATAAGAAGTTGTGCACACGGTGATGTCCACAGCGAGGAAGGCGAAGGGTGATGGTTCCTTGGATAAGAGTGTTTCCTACTCCACACAGCCAGGCTATTCCTGCTAAGAACTTACAAAATGATGGGTGCATAATACTGGTGTAATTGAGAGGTCTGCAGACTGCTACATAGGGATCAAAGGCCATGATGGTCAGGAGAACACACTCAGTGGAACCCAGTGAGAGGGATACATAGAGTTGTATGGCACAGCCTGTTGATGTGATGGTCTTGGCTGGTCCCTTCGGTTCCACAATAACTGGGGGACGATGCTGGTAGCTAAGCAAAGGTCAAGAAATGAGAGATTTGTGAGGAAGAAATACATAGGTGTGTGAAGTTTGGAGTCCAGGCAGGAGACCAGGATAATGGCTGTGTTGCCCAGGAGGGTCAAAAGATAGGATATCAAAATGACCACAAAATGGATGGCCTCCAATTGAGGCTGGTCTGAGAATCCAAGCAAAATAAACTCTCCCCCATATGTTTCATTGTTTTGTTCCGTTAGTCTGTTACTGTAAAAGAGAAAAATGGACTCAAAATTCAATTGAGGGAAAAAACATTATTATGATTTACTTCTGAAATTGGAAGTAAACTCAGATTATCTTAGCTAGTCAGTTTTCACAGAGAAGGAAAAATGGTAATTATTAAAAAGGCATTCTTAAAAACAAAGGCATTGTTTTGTGTCATCATTTCTTGGCTCAATAAATATTTGACCCATCCTCTTTTTTTGTGTGTGCCCATTCTCTTTTCCCATTTGTTGAAAATTATTATTAAAGGAAATTTTCCTAAGAAGAAAAGAAAAGCTCTCAGTTTGAGTGGCTATATAATTCTGTTAGTAGAAGTGGGAGGAAAAGAGGAGAGGAACACTGAAGCAAATTTAAGCACCTAGTATGAAAGGAATTGTGAGTGATCTTTGTTTGTTTCCACAGAAATTACAATGCAAAAATAATGAATAACAGTTGAGTCAGTAGACCAGAAAAATAAATGGAACATATTTTGTGCCTTTTGATACTCAAAGACAAAGCAAGTTCTGATAATGTTTCTTGTAACTAAATATTTGATCAGAGTGTGTGTAGGGTCAGACATAGGTGAATTTCAGCAGAGAGGAAAGCTAAATAATTTTGGAAGCTATTTAGCAACTGACCACAAGTTTTTATACCTCAAAGTTGATGAAAAAAAGATATTTGGGATACATGCACATAAAAATGGATGCACAAACTCAGGTGTGCAGTTTGTTCAGTTTTTGATAAAATGTCTTCAGATAAAAAAAATAATAAGGTAAACAGTCACTTACACACACCCACTAAGTTAAAGACAAGGAATTGGCATTTGGTAACATCATGAAAAGGCAAAATATGTCTTTGTCATCAATTTTGCATTCTGCAGAACAGAATCAGTCAGATTATATTTCACCATACCTCTTCATTTACTATTTTTCTACAGTATTGTCTTCTGTGTCCCCAAATTTTATGCTCTTATCAAGCATGCATGCTCAGTCATGTCCAACTCTTTGCAACCCCATGGACTGTAACTAGCCATGATTCTCTGTCCATGGGATTCTCCATGCAAGAATACTGCAGTGGGTTGCCATTCCTTCTTCAGGGCATCTTCCCAATTCAGGGACCAAATCCACATCTCCTGAATTGGTAGGCAGATTGTTTACCTCTGCACCACCTGGGAAGTCCCCTTTATGCTCTAAAATCAGTATCTTGTTGAAACAGTTAGGAATAATGAAAGCTGAATTTATAAGCTTATCCAGGTGTGTATATACTTTTAAAAGTAACATTGCATCTTAAGTGAAATAAACACACTTACAAATTTTTATTTTTTTAATGTTATTGAAGAAAGTTGAGCAATGTAATTATATGTGTTTAAAGTGTACAACATGATAACATGCTTTACGTATATATTGCAGAATGATTACAAAGATCAAGAAAATTAATATATTCATCACCTCACACAGATAACATTGGTTAACTCTTTTCTCTGTGTGAGGTGAGAATGCTTATGATCTACTTTCAGCAACCTTCAAGTCTACAATATCATGTTAGTAACTAAAGTCACCATGTCGCACATTAGCGCCTCAGTACTTACTCTTATAACTGAAAATTTTTATCCTTTCACTTACCTTGTTCCATATACCCCTCCCCCTAGTCTCTGGAACCCACTATTCTAGTCTCTATTTTCTGTTTCTCTCTTTGTCTTTTTTTAATTCAGCACTTAAGTGGTACCATATAGTATTTTCATACAGGTTGTAGCAAATGGCAGGATCTCCTTCTTTCTCATGGCTGTACCAGATAGATACATAATCTCACTTTCTTTATCCATTTTTCCACTGAAGAACATTTAGCTTATATCCAGAGTTTAACTACTGTCAAACAGAAGAAATATCTGGAGGAATATCTTTTTCCTTAGGGCAAAAAGTTCAAGAACTTTCTTTTTGCCATGCCCTTTTTTGATTATTTTTGCGGTATGAAAAATGATTATATTTGGCATAGATATGTAGAGGAAGGACTCCTGAAAGGGAATCTGGAGGAGAGACAAAGTGAGTCTTTAAAGTTGCTGAGTCAGTGCATGCTGGCTAATGTACCTGGAGGCCACTCAAGAGGGAGAGAGAGGTGGTGATGAAAGAAACTAAGAGGGGTTTCTTCTGTCATCTAGGTCATCCTCCTTCTGCCTTATATCTTTGTCAGCATGCAGAAAAGAAGATGGGCAACATGATTGAAGCAGGTTACAATTGCTTTACTGAAGTGGCTCTCACTGCCCAATACCAATGAACTCAGCAGAAGTAAAGAGTTCTTGAGCAGAAGTCCTTCGAGAAAATCAAATTAGGAAAAACTGAGAAGTACATAGGAGATAGATGTTCAAGACCTCAGGGATCTGTAACTCCAAGTTGCTAATTAACATGGAGTTTAGTGTCTAGAACAGAGTTTTCTCAAGGGAGAAGTGTAAAGGAAGGCATTCCTCAACTGGACATTTGCTTTATCTCCAGCCAGGCAATATCATAGACAAACTCTGTCACCTTCACCCCAGCCCCTCAAGCGTGTGCATTCTTATATTCTTTTCTGTGGGTGAAGAAAAGAAAAGAAAAGCACTGTCTTTGCTATTAGGGTTTAGTTACATAATTGGATAAGTGAGACTTGTTTCTCATTTGTAATCAATTATCTTCATTAACAAATAAAATATTTTTCAATGTCAATAAATATTAACCTTAAGAGCAGTGCCTGAATAATACTTTGTTATAAGAATGCACCAAGTTATAAAACTCCTAGAGGTGAACATAGGCAAAACACTCTCCGACATAAATCACAGCAGGATCCTCTATGACCCACATCCAAGAATATTAGAAACAAAAGCAAAAATAAGCAAATGGGACCTAATGAAACTTAAAAACTTTTGCACAACAAAGGAAACTATAAGCAAGGTGAAAAGACAGCCCTCAGATTGGGAGAAAATAATAGCAAACGAAGCAACAGACAAAGGATTAATCTCAAAAATATACAAGCAACTCCTCCAGCTCAACTCCAGAAAAATAAATGACCCAATCAAAAAATGGGCCAAAGAACTAAACAGACATTTCTCCATGGAAGACATACAGATGGCTAAAAAACACACGAAAAGATGCTCAACATCACTCATTATCAGAGAAATGCAAATCAAAACCACAATGAGGTACCATTATACGCCAGTCAGGATGGCTGCTATCCAAAAGTCTACAAGCAATAAATGCTGGAGAGGGTGTGGAGAAAAGGGAACCCTCTTACACTGTTGGTGGGAATGCAAACTAGTACAGCCGCTATGGAAAACAGTGTGGAGATTTCTTAAAAAACTGGAAATAGAACTGCCACATGACCCAGCAATCCCACTTCTGGGCATACACACTGAGGAAACCAGATCTGAAAGAGACACGTGCACCCCAATATTCATCACAGCACTGTTTATAATAGCCAAGACATGGAAGCAACCTAGATGCCCATAAGCAGACAAATGGATAAGGAAGCTGTGGTACATATACACCGTGGAATATTACTCAGCC
This sequence comes from Odocoileus virginianus, assembly GCF_023699985.2. Lineage (NCBI taxonomy): Eukaryota > Metazoa > Chordata > Mammalia > Artiodactyla > Cervidae > Odocoileus > Odocoileus virginianus. The sequence goes on from NC_069700.1 coordinate 44,392,572, forward strand.
ATTAAAAAGAATTCATTTGAATCAGTTCTAATGAGATGGATGAAACTGGAGCCCATTATACAGAGCGAAGTAAGCCAGAAAGATCAAGACCATTACAGTATACTAACACATATATATGGAATATAGAAAGATGGTAATGATAACCCTATATGCAAAACAGAAAAAGAGACACAGATGTATAGAACAGACTTTCGGACTCTGTGAGAGAAGGTGAGGGTGGGATGTTTCAAGAGAACAGCATCGAAACATGTATATTATCTAGGGTGAAACAGATCACCAGACCAGGTTGGATGCATGAGACAAGTGCTCGGACCTGGTGCACTGGGAAGACCTAGAGGGATTGGGTGGAGAGGGAGGTGGGAGGGGGGACCAGGATGGGGAATACATGTAAATCCATGGCTGATTCATTTCAATGTATGACAAAAACCACTGCAATGATGTAAAGTAATTAGCCTCCAACTAATAAAAATAAATGGAAAAAAAAATTCATTGCTTTGGAGTAGGGCGTTATCTGCTGTGCAAATTTGTAAGACTATTTCATAGAAAATAGATTTTGTCACCAGAACATGATTAGAATTGGACTATTTCCTAAGAAGTATACTTTCTGGAAGAAGAGTGTACAGAGTCCAGAGTGTGGGCCAGTTACAAATGGTTTTGGATATTTTGCTATAGGGAGACTTTAATGCATGAGTGGGCTACACAAGTGGTGGGGTAGCTGGAACACAAAACAGTGAAATGAGAGTTGAACTTGAGATTAGAAATAGCTGGCAGCTGCTCCCACTGCTGGACTTGAGGAAGCAAAAGAAGCCAAAGGCCCAGGATAAACTGGTGGAAGCAGGGACAAATGGTAAGCTTGCCAACAGAACTAGAACCAAAAGAGGAGATGGCCACCTCATCTTGAAAAGCCTCCTCCAGCACAGTGGAAGGTAGAATGACCCTGGTTTCTCTTTTCTCTTCATTCTGCTCTCCTGCCAGTCAGTGTTTCCCAGTCAGTGTGAAAGGCAGTCAATAGGGAACCTGGACGAAGCAGCCTTCAGACCCCAGTCCTCCTGGAATACAGAACAGTGATGGAAAGGGACGATGAGAGCATTTGAGGGCGAACAAACCCAGGACCAGCACACCTAGCACATATTGTTATCCCTCTTTGGCACTACACTTTCACACTTTGTCACTACAGTTGAAAGAAAAGTTATGGAAGGAAAATTACGAGATAGTCTACATATCAGTTTTTTCTAAGGTTTACTATTATGTGAGCATTAGTCGCTAAGATGTGTCAGACTCTTTGAGACCCCATGGACTGTAGATCACCGAGCACCTCGGTCCATGAGAGTCTCCAGGCAAGAATATTGGAGTGGGTTGTCATTCCCTTCTCTGGGGGATCTTTCCAACCCAGGGACCGAACCCGCATCTCCTGCATTGCAGGCAGATTCTTTACTGCCTGAGCTACCAGGGAAGCCCGACCTCATCAGAAACTTTTACAGACAATTCCAATACATGAACACTGCAATTTTTTGAAATTAGATGTATATATTTATATCTTATATTTTATCCATCTATTTATAATTTTTGTAAAATATAAATTGTACCTGAATGGATTATTTTAAACAAAACCTGATATACACCATATACTTAAGAGACAACTATAGAATAATATTGGGAATTCCTTAAGATTATCCTGCTGTGTGTAGAGCATAATTCATTTTTGATACAAAGACTTTAAAAAAAAATACTTTTTTAAAACAAATTTATTCATTTTAATTGGAGGCTAATTACTTTACAATATTGTAGTGGTTTTGCCATATATTGCCATGAATCAGCCACAGGTGTACATTTAGACCTTTAATCCATTTTGAATTTCTTTTTGTGTATGGTGTTAGAAAGTGTTCTAGTTTCATCCTTTTACAAGTGGTTGACCAGTTCTCCCACAAAGGCTTTATTTTTAACTATTCCTTAAAAGATTCTGTGGCATGCATATGTACAAAACTAAGGTTCTCTAACAAAAACTTTAATGAATTAAAATTTCAATGAGGAATGAATGAAAAGTTTAGGTTAACAGAAAAACACTACTGTGTAGTACTATAAAGTAAATTAAAAAGGATACTGAATATCAGTCCCTATAGAGCACATGGACTGATATTCAATAGCTGGTGATGATATGTAATGGAAAAGAATATTAAAAGAATGTAGATGTACATATAAGTTATATATGGGGCTTCATCAGGGTGGCTCAGCATTAAGAATCTGCCTACCAATATAGGAGACATGAATTCAATCTTTGGGTCAGGAAGATCCCCTGGAGAAGGAAATGGCTACCCACTCCAGTTTTCTTGCCTGGAAAATTCCATGGACAGAGGAGCCTGGTGGACATCAGTCCATGAAGTTGCAAAAGAGTTGGACACAACTTAGCAGCTAAACATCATAAATCATATATAAATATATATTAAACATACAAAAATATAAAAACTATATATGTATAAAGTTGGATCAATTTGATATACACCTGAAAAAGAAAACATTGTAACTCAACTATACTTCAATAAAAAATCTTTTAAGGAACTATCCAAATAATATTGACACATTATTACCTAGCTATATTTAATAGCATGTAATAGAAAGTAGGTGAAAGACTTTAACAGGCTCCAGAAACTTTGTTATGTGTAGAACTAAAGGGTGTTCTCACAGATGGAATTTCAATGGTCCTTTCTATCTGTTATCCAGTACACTATGACAACATGAAAGTATCTGTTTTGAATACCTTACAGCAAAATGCCTGTGTACATGCACGCGTGTGTTTACAAGGCATTATGCAATTGATTATCTTCCACTGACAACAGGAGCACAAGTCTCTGTGGCTCTTCTCTCTCCAGGGGCCTGTCTCTCTCTTTAATATAGTGGTGGAAAGTTACCTGGGAAGAAAAACTCAAGACATTTGTGCTGAGTAAACAAGCTAACCACCATCCATCTGAAGAGAGCTTCAGATTAGAGGGGTTTGGGATTACAGGAGCATGAGATAACAGGAGGGACTTGAGTTTACTGCCCACATGGGGTTCCTCTGCTGCCTATCCTAGATCTGTGATCACAACTGAACTTTTCATCAAAACCCCCAAGAACCTCTACCCTGGATTGCCATTCTCTCCAGAAGGTAGAACGTACTCTCTGTTGTTTTTGGAAACAAGGGAAAGTGCTCACTTTGGCAGCACGTATATTAAAAAATAAATTAAAAAGTGGAAAAAAGGAAAATTCATTTTAAAAGTTGAAGAAATCTAGAGCTACCTGCCTTCTGCAGTGAATGTAAGTAGCTTTTTAAATGTGCAGCCCAACACTGACTAATGATGAATAATTGACTACCTTCTCCTCTTTGCAGATGTAAATCCCCATATTCTCACCTTGATGAACAACAGGAATATGAAAGAGAGAACAGGTTCAGTGTGGCTTGCTTGGAAAATATTGGTTATTCTTGCAACATAAATGCACAAGAAAAAAATTGTGAAAATTTAGAATTACATCAAGCAAAATGAGGCCACTCATGTGCTGACATTTTTCCAGGAGTCATTGAATATTTCAACAATACAGTTATTTTATTCCTTACTGAGTAGTAGAGTCAAAGTTAGCCAGAAGAGTTCAATGTCAATTTTAGTGTATCTAGTATTAATTTTAATTCAGGGTTTTAATTTTCCCACCAAAATGCATGGGCAGATAGATGCTAACCAATGTGACCACTAGGGTCAGTTACTTCCTTTTGCTCTAATTCTGGAAAAACAATCATACTCTACTCAAATTACATGATAGTTTAGTCTTGGCAAAAATTTAAAATTTAGCTGATTTTTACCTTGGATGTCAATAAGCCACTCATTCTCTCTAAACTGGACTATGCAATAATTGCTTGACAGTAGCTGTAATGGCCACGGGTCCTTGGAAGTAAGTTTTATTTTCTAGTGGAGATATTTAAGGGAAACCCAGAAATTTTCAATGGAGGGTTTATTGTTGTTTTTTATTACTTTGTTTGTAAGAGATTAGTTTAGAGTTGATATCACAAGTAAATGACTACAACCATTTTGGAGATCTCTGAACTGACCATTCAGAACCACAAATTTTCATAACTATATGCCTTAATCTTTGCAAATTAATGGTTTAAAAAACACGGGTAAGTTCTACATAATTTACTTGTAATGAAGTCAACACATTGCATTAGGTGGCTGAATTCGTATACTCTTGTAATAAAATGACATTAAAGTATGTGAACTGAGGGGCTTCTAGGGGCAAGAGTTTGCTATTTTAGGGACTGTAAAGTGGACTTTTCTAGAGAGCAGTGTTTACTCTCTATAAAGTAAATACTAGAAAGTATTACTCTCTAGAAAGTTGTCAGACTAGTGACTCAATTAGGGAGATCACAGAAGTTTCCTTTAACACTATTATCAGGTTAATAATTATTTGCTTCACAGAAAAAGAATGAATATTCATGATAACCATATCTAACACTTGCAATGTGAAAATTCTAACTCTTCTTAATTTGTCTTTAGGTCTCCAGTTCTGTGTATCCTGTTAGACTCTTGCTCTCTCAATGTATTTGTCAACTTATCTTTTCTATTATCTATCATTTATCCATATGTGTAACCATCATCTTTCTTTCAATTTCTTTGGTTTTCACACTATGCACATTAATGGCCTGCATATTTTATCTTCAGAGAATTTGGGATACATCTAAAACCTGCTTTTGTATATGTCCAATTCTAATATATATATATATATATATATTTGTTGTTGTTGTTGTTGTTGTTAGTTGGAGGCTAATTACTTTACAATATTGTAGTGGTCTTTGTCATAAATTTTTTAAAGCATTGGTGTTTTCATGACGTTGTATATTTCTTTCTGTATAAGAAGTCAACATGTTACATTTTTTATTTTGCACAATTTTATTTTGCCTGTTCTTTCTCTATATAAATATCAGTGCCAAAATGTTCACTTTACTCAGTTAGTTATTTTTCCACTAACTTTAATATCTGATTTTCTTCCCACAGGAAGAAAATAAAAATGACCAAGAATGGTGACTCACAATTAAGCAATGAAAAGAACAAATGCTAGCACTCTGGAAGGTTTCATCCTACTGGGCTTTTCTGACCAGCCCCACCTGGAGATGGTTCTCCTTCTCGTTGTCTCTATCATATACATTCTGACACTGATGGGGAACACAGCGATCATACTGGTCTCGTACTTTAGCCCCAAACTCCACACGCCCATGTATTTCTTCCTCTCCAATCTCTCCTTTCTGGACCTCTGTTTTACCACCAGTGTTGTCCCACAAATGCTTTGGAATCTCAAGGGGCCTGACAAGACCATTAGCTACACTGGTTGTGTGATCCAGCTGTTTGTTGCTTTGGGGCTGGGTTCCACAGAGTGCATCCTGCTGACTGTTATGGCCTATGACCGCTTCAGTGCTATCTGTCGACCCCTCCACTATGGAGTCATCATGCACCCAAAGCTTCTCCGGCAACTAGCAGCCCTGGCCTGGATCAGTGGTTTTGCGGGGTCCACGGTTCAGACCGTCCTTGTATTCCAGTTGCCTCTCTGCAGCCATCACATGGTGAATGATTTCATGTGCGAGGAGCCTGCCCTGATTAAGATTGCCTGTGTGAACACAACCTTCCTGGAAAATGAGCTCTCCATAGCTTCTGTTCTCTATGTGGTGATACCTCTGGGGCTTATTCTGGTCTCCTATGGCTGCATTGTTAGGACTGTGCTGAAGATAAAATCCACTGAAGGCAGGAGGAAAGCATTTGGGACTTGTGGGTCCCACCTAATTGTTGTGGTTTTGTTTTTTGGGACTCTAACTTCCATTTACATTCAACCCAAGAGCAAATACACCCAGAATTACAGTAAATTCCTCACCCTCTTCTACACTGTAGTGACACCCTCACTTAATCCTTTGATCTACACCTTGAGAAACAAAGAAGCTAAGTGGGCGCTACAAAGGTTGCTGGGAAGAGACTCAAGTTAGGGAGAAATGTGAAATATCCTCATGCAATCCCTCAGATATTAAGGATTTTTAGCATCATCTAGGTTTGGTTTTTCCTTTTGTTTGTAAAGATCACAGCTAAATCTCCTGAATAAAATGGTATGAAATTTTCTTTCAATGACATCCTGAAGTTGCCTACTCTATATCCTTCTCATATTCCTTTCCAGAAATGTTATGTCTCTTTTTTCTTTTGGCTGTTTTCTGAAGATTCTATGAATAAATAAATAAATATTTATAGTGGTGCATATGTATACATATTATAATTTTACAAATCCTGGAATTATTGCTCTAGGGATTAACTAATGGCAGGGCAGATATGTTCATGACAGATCTATTTTCTCATCACAGAAGAAATCACCTGCCTCATAGAGATAGAACTTTCTTGAGAACTTTCTATTGTTTTCCAGATCTCTCATTCAATAGTTCCACAGGCCGTAACTCTTCTCTCCATTGTTTACAAACAAGCATAAAAGTCCACTGGAAAACCTACAATTACCTAACAGTTTTTCTTTCAGTGGGATTCTTGATTCTTGTTCATTTACTAGAGGCATCTGGGACTAAGTAAATCCAGGGTATTTCTGATCTCTCCCACCCACAGAGAAAGCTTCGAAGAGATAGGAACCATGAGACAGAGTATTTCTCATTTATACATCTCTTGTCCTCACATAATGGCTCTTAATCTCTTTTGATCAATTCTTTAACTCTCTATCTGGAATCTAAGCAAATATGTATTAGAATTTTAAGTATTGTCATTTAATCTAAATATCTATATTTGTCACCATATATAGATTTCTTTACCAAGACATGTATTTGGCCTCCTATATGTTATTCCCTTTTATGGATATCATAACTTTATAAAATAATTCTCTTTGTATTTAATATAAAGTTTTATCTATTCTAATAACATACTTTATAACCTTGGTAATATGTTCAGTTTGAAAATGTTGACCTTAATTTACACATATCCACATAGCTATTTTTTTATAAAATATTATCAATAGTTTATTGGCTTTAATTCTGGAGCCTGCTTAGATATACTTACAACATGCTTTGGTTTTATAAATGTAGTCTGTTGTTTTCTTAAATAGGGATTTCCCTGGTGGTCCAGTGGTTAAGACTGCGTGCTTCCAAAGCAGGAGGCATGGTTTGATCCGTTTTTGGGGAACTAGTTTCCCAAATGCTGTGTGCTGCTGCCAAAAAATTAATTCTTTTAATAGAGATTAAACCCTTGGAATCATTTTAACAAAGATAAATAATTCTATCTGGATATATTAATTTGAATAAATTAGTAAAGAATAGCAACTATATTAGAGAAGAAAATAAATGATCTAGTTAGGAGGCATTGATAAGGTTAACAAGTGGCATCTAAGTGAACTTTCTATATCTCTGTTCATAAGATAAAATTTTATTGACATTAATGATTAAAACTGGTTAGAGTCAAATCAAATTACTTCACTGATTGATTAGGACAGGCAAATGCTTACTAAGCAATAAGATTACGCAAATCATTTAAAATCTTATAATTTTAATTATACAATAAAATTTTTAAAGCTATTGAAAATGATATCCTTATGCCCACACTAGGATAGAACATTAATACTTTCCATATATTCCTTTTGTATGTAGTAGAGTAATTTAAAAAATAAGACAAGTCTATAAGAAATGCACTGTAAAAATACAGAAAAGGCATACCATGTGAATACTAGCCAATAAAGAAGACTGGCATGATCTTACTGGTATCAAACAGGGTAGCCTTTAAGGGAAGAACTATTATTAGGAAGAAGGGGAGACATTGCATAATGTAAACTATTTAGTTAACTTGAAAGCTAGAATAATCTTTAATTAAAATGCTTTCTACCAGGTTGGGGAATACATGTAAATCCATGGCTAATTCATTTCAATGTATGACAAAAACCACTGCAATGTTGTAAAGTAATTAGCCTCCAACTAATAAAAATTTAAAAATTAAAAAAAAACAAATATTTTAAAAAATAATAATAAAATAAAATGCTTTCTATCAAATAACTTTAAAATATAAAGCAAAACCTAACATGTAAGAAAGGAAATAGGCAAATTCACAGCCAGAATTGAATGGATAACTGGTAGAAAAGATATACGAACATAAATGAATCAGGATATAGAAAGTATAAACGGCATAGCAAAAATTACAAAATTAATGTAGTGAAAGCACTGAAGGCATGAAGACATACAAAATTTTTCAGGCACACACAGGACATTTATAAAAAATTTGACATATATTGAATAATAAATGAATACATTTCATAACTTTAAAAGCGTAAGAGCATTTTGTCTTAAAAAAAAAAAACCAAATGGGACCAGAAGTCAGTAACACAGTGAACAAGGTATTAGTGCTCTTAACGTGTAAAAATTTCAAATATGGAAAATGGATATAGAATAATTTAAAATAAACCTGTGTATGTTAGCAAGCACTTTAAAATGATCAATGTAATGCCAATTTTGTTTCATCTGTTTAGTCAACTAAACTTTCCTGCCTAATGTCTCCTTTTCCCTCTGCACGGGTTTGCCCTGGCAAGTTCTGAAATTGTGCTTATTAAGCTAGAGGCACAGGGGAACATCACAAGGTGGAAAGCAGGGACTCAGCTCAACCAGATCCCCACTGCAAGGTCTCAGACGGGAACAGGCTGAAGCTCAGGACACACAGAATCTTTACATATAAATTAACTGTCACTCAACAGTGGACATGTGAGAATACTCTATTACTAAAAGTGGCCACTTTTACCATTTGTAAATGACCAAAAATGTTACAGCACACTCTGAAGCTATAAACCAGGACCAAGGAAAGAACTGCTACATGGTACAGGCAAGATGAATAAAGGAGTAAAAATATTGTTGTGTTTTAACCACACCCCATGAGTAGTCTCACTGCTAATCTATCAATGGGTAAACATGGACTGAGTTTTGCTAGGTGCCAGGTACTCTGCCAAGTATGTTACATGTGGTAACTCACTTATCCCCTACCACCCTAGGACCTGACTGTTATTCCACTCACTATTGATTTGAAAAATTTACCTTCTAGAAGTTCAACAACTTGCCCGAGGAATTAGAATCTAAGTTGATCTGAATCTGGAGTCGATGATCTTATCTAAGATTAAATACTCTCCTAGGGATCATAGGAAGTCCAACTTCCTTAGCATAATATGTATCAATTCCTTTGTGATATGGTACTTTTTTAAATCTTTCAAGTGTATTTCTTGTCATTTTCTATTACACTCTCGCTCCCCTAGATAAAATAATTTAATTCCCTAAAAGATCTCTGTTTCTCATACTTTCATTAATTAGAACATGAAAGACACATTTGTGAAAGATGAGATTTAAGTTGGACTTTGAGAAGTATATGATGTAATTTCCATAAATTTAATGAAAGGAAAAAATATTCAGAAACAGCTGGGTGTCTACTATTGAACATAAGATGAATGTCATGAAAGACAGGAGTTAAGAATACGGAGAATCAAATTTTGTGCTACTTAGACTTTTACTTGATTTAAAAAAGAAAAAATATATTAAAAAATATCAATAATCTCACACATGTAGATGACACGACCCTTAAGGCAGAAAGCAAAGAAGAACTAAAGAGCCTCTTGATGAAAGTGAAAGGGGAGAGTGAAAAATTTGGCTGAAAACTAAGATCATGGCATCTGGCCCATCACTTCATGGCAAATAGGTGGGGAAACAATGGAAACAGTGACAGACTTTATTTTCTTGGGCTCCAGAATCATTACGGACAGTGGCTGCAATCATGAAAATAAAAGATGCTTGCTCCTTGGAAGAAAATCTATGACCAACCTAGATAACATGTTAAAAGCCAGAGACATACTCTGCTGACAAAGGTCTGTCTAGTCAAGCTCTGGCTTTTCCAGTAGTCATGCATGGATGTGAGAGTTGGACTGTAAAGAAAGCTGAGTGCAGAAGAATTGATTCTTTTGAACTGTGGTGTTGGAGAAGACTCTTGAGAGTCCCTTGGACGGCACGGAGATCAAAGTAGTCAAACCTAAAGGAAATCAGTCCTCAATATTCATTGGAAGGACTGATGCTGAAGTGGAAACTCCCAATACTTTGGCCACCTGATACGAAGAACTGACTCTTGGAAAACCCTGATGCTGGGAAAGGTTAAAGGCAGGAGGAGAAGCAGATGACAGAGGATGAGATGGTTGGTAAGCCGACTTGATGACCATGAGTTTGAGCAGGCTCCGCGTATTTGTGATGGAGGGGAGGCCTGGCGTACTGCAGTTCATGAGCTTGCAAAGAGTCGGACACAACTAAGCAACCAAACTGAACTGAACTGAACTGAAAAAAGAAACAAAAAGCCCCAAATGGAGTCAGCTGTTCTGAGACCACTTCAGCAAACCAAGACCAAGTACCTAATTTAAATACACCATCTCCAAGCGATGTAGTCTTTAATCAGTCTGCAATTTTCTAGTCAGCACCAGTGAGGTAACCTGACACATAGACCCAGACCATTCCTCACACGCAAGTGACCTAAGCCTGAAACAATCCACTCTTTCCCCTTCGGCATATAAATTTCTCCTGTTTTGTACAGCTCTTCTCCACTTGATAAATGGGATGCTGCCCAATTCATGACTCATTCGATAAAACCAATTAGATCTTCAAATTTACTAGGTTGAATTTTTGGATAGACAACTTCAGTATACGAACTTTATTTTCAGATTATATGCATGTATTATTCTACACATATACTTATATCCATTGTAAAAGTAAACTGCACCCAGTGGATCATTTCACACAAAGCAGGAAGTACACCAGGGGTTTTAAAAGGAACTATTTAAAAAATGCTATTGTTAAATGCTATGTGTGTAGCATAAATATTTTCTAATATAAAAAAACTTTATTTTTAGCCACTTCTAGAAGAGTTCATGAATTTGCAATAGTCTCTCCCCTTTTGCACTAGATACTAGACTCCACTTCTTCCCCCAAGATTTCCTCTTATCCAGAAGTCTATAGATCTATTCTTAGATCTCCATTAATTGTGTGTAAACTTCAAGCACATATGTCCAGATGTATGCATGTCTCCATATTATGTTCAAAACTAAGTATAACTAATAACAATTTTAATGAATTAATTTCAAAAAGTAAAAGTTTTAAGATACTGTCTAAATAACATTGACAATTTTGCACATGTGTGTTTAGAAGGTGGTGTGCAATTGATTATCTTTCAGTAGCAACAGAAGCACAGTCTCCATGGCTCTGCTCTCTCCAGGGAATGTCTTCCTCTCTATTATAATGATGGGAAGTTGCCTGGAAAGAGCTCCAGGTGTGTGCAAAGTAAGCAAGCTAACCACCATCCAACTGAAGAGACTTGAACCACGAGATTACAGGAAAAAGGGAGCCAACAAACTGCACATGTGGGGTTCCTCCACTGCTTGTCCTAGATCTGTGATCATGATTGAACTTCTCATCAAAATACCCAAGAATCTCCACAGCTGGATTGCCATTCCTTCTGGAAAGTAGTACTTTGCTGTTTAAGTGGGGGAAAAAAAGAAAATCAATTTTAAAAGTTGAGGAAATCCAGAGCTACTTGCCTTTAGCAGTGACCAAAAGCAGTTTTTCATGTATAAACTGACATTTATTCTTAATTATGGAATACTTCCTAGCTTCATCTCTTTGCAGATATAAATCTTTTTATTCTCATGTTGATTAAGAACAGAAACGTGAAAGGGAACAAGAGCAGTTTCAGTGTGGTGTCTGCTTGGAAATGGTTGGTTTTTCTTGTAACATAAATACACAAGTAAATAGTGTTACATTATAGAGTTACATCAAGCAAAGTGAGGCCACTCACCTGCTGTCTTTTCCCCAGAAGATGTTGGATCTTTCAAAAGCATAGTTGTTTTACACTTACTGAATAACAGAGGAAGCGAGGTAAGGTCAATGTCAATTTTGGTGCATCATAACACTCGGGGTTTTAATTTTACCACCAATATGCGTGGACAGATAGAAAAATGCTAACCAGTGCGACCACCAAGATCAGTGTCCTTCTTTTGCTATAGTTCTGGAAATAATTATCATCCTCTATGCAGAACACATGAAAGTTTTGTCTTGGCCAAAATTTAAGATGCAACTGATTATTCCTATGGATGTCAAAGAAAATGAGCCACTTATTCTCTCTAAACTGGACTGAGCAATAATTGCCTGAGAGGTGTTATAAAGGAGAGGAATTCTTAGAAGTAAGTTTAATTTTCTTGCTAGAATACTTAAGTGGAGATCAGTAATTGTCATTGAATGGTTTTGTTGTTTATTCAGTTGTTTTTAAGCAACTTGTTTAGATTCAGTCTCCAAGATAAATTACTGTACCAGTTTGAATACTTCAAAATTGACCATTCAGAAGTACAAATTTTCATACTTGTGTTTCTTAATCTTTGCAAGTTAATAGTGTAAAGACACTGATAAATTCAACATAACTTACTTGAGGGAAGGTCATTGGATTGCATTAGTGGCTGAATTCATGTACTCATGTAATAAAACTACATTAATGCATGTGAAGTATTCATGTCAGATAGGGTAGAGGTTGCTTACTGGGGATTGTAAATAGAATTTCCTGGAGAGCATACTCACAAAATAGCAGAACTATGACTCAAAAGGGGAGATTTTAGAAGTTTTCCTCCATACGTACTAGATCAGCAATTATTTGCTTCACAGAAAAACAATGAATGCTAATGTAATTATGTCTAACACTTTTTTTTTGAAAATTCTAACAATTCCTATTTTGCTCCATGTTTTGAATTCTATATGCCTTTTTTCTCAGACTATTGCCTACCCAGTGTATTCCTCAATATTTTTTATCTGTCATCTATCATGTATGTATATGTGTAACAGTCATCTTACTTTCCATTTCTTTGGTTTTTCACACTATGCATGTTGATGGCCCATATATTTTGTCTTCAGAGAATTTTGGATACCTCTCACAGCTGTTCTGGGTTATTCTCTAAAGTCTATTCTATGTTTATATATTTCCTTGCAATGCTTTTGGTGCTTTCAGACTCTGTGTGTCTCTTTGTAACAAGACAACCTATTATACTATTTATTTTGCATAATTTTACTTTGCTATTTCTCTGTATAAAAAAAATCCGTGTCAAAGTGCTCATTATACTTAGTTTGTTATATATTTTTGGTTATGATATCTGACTTTCTTTCCCACAGGAAGAATATAGGATGATCAAGAATGGTGACTCACAATTAAGCAATGAAAAGAACAAATGCTAGCACTCTGGCAGGTTTCATCCTACTGGGCTTTTCTGACCAGCCCCACCTGGAGATGGTTCTCCTTCTCGTCATTTCTATCATATACATTCTGACACTGATGGGGAACACAACGATCATACTGGTCTCGTACTTTAACCCCAAACTCCACACGCCCATGTACTTCTTCCTCTCCAATCTCTCCTTCCTGGACCTCTGTTTTACCACCAGTATTGTCCCACAAATGCTTTGGAATCTCAAGGGGCCTGACAAGACCATTAGCTATACTGGTTGTGTGATCCAGCTGTTTGTTGCTTTGGGGCTGGGCTCCACAGAGTGCATCCTGCTGACTGTTATGGCCTATGACCGCTTCAGTGCTATCTGTCGACCCCTCCACTATGGAGTCATCATGCACCCAAAGCTTCTCCGGCAGCTAGCAGCTCTGGCCTGGATCAGTGGTTTTGTTGAGTCCACGGTTCAGACCATCCTTGTTTTCCAATTGCCTCTTTGCAGCCATCACATGATGGATGATTTCATGTGCGAGGAGCCTGCCCTGATTAAGATTGCCTGTGTGAACACAACCTTCCTGGAAAATGAGCTCTCCATAGCTTCTGTTCTCTATGTGGTGATACCTCTGGGGCTTATTCTGGTCTCCTATGGCTGCATTGTTAGGACTGTGCTGAAGATAAAATCCGCTGAAGGCAGGAGGAAAGCATTTGGGACTTGTGGGTCCCACCTAATTGTTGTGGTTTTGTTTTTTGGGACTCTAACTTCCATTTACATTCAACCCAAGAGCAAATACACCCAGAATTACAGTAAATTCCTCACCCTCTTCTACACTGTAGTGACACCCTCACTTAATCCTTTGATCTACACCTTGAGAAATAAAGAAGTTAAGTGGGCTCTAAGAAGGTTAGTGGGAAGAGATTCAAACTAAGGAGAAATGTGAGCCATCCTCATGCACTCCCTCAGATGTTGGGAACTTTTAACATCATTTACTTCTGGTTTCCCCTTTCACTTATGAGGATCACAGCTAAATCTCTTGAATAAAAGGGTGTGAAATTTTCTTTCAATGACATCCTGAAGTTACCAAATCTAAATTCTTCTCCATTCAGAAATGTTGTGTCTCTTTTTTTCAGCTATTTTGTAAAGATTCTATTAATAAATAAATATTTATATTATGTGCATGTGTATTTGTATTATGCTTTCATAAGTCTGGAGTTACTGATCTAGTGATTAACTCGTGACAGATACTCATTAATGATAATATTACTGTTATGACAGATCTGCTTTCTCATCACAGAAGAAATCATCTGCCTCATCGTGGTAGAGCTCACATCATAGCTACAGATATGGGGGTTTAACTGAGACCTTCCTATCGCTCTCCAGGTCTCACACTTAATAGTTCCTAGGCTGTATGTGTTCTGTGCCTACTTTATATGAAAATGAAAAGGTTCACTGAACGAGCCACAGTTACCTAACCGTTTTTCTTATTTGGAGGATTGTTGATTCCAGTTCATTGACTAGAGGAATCTGGAATTAAGTACACCTGGGATTTTTCAGCTCTCCTCTACCCACAGGGAAAGCTTCCAAGGGCTATGAGCCATGAGATGAGTATTTCTCTTTCATACATGTCTTGTCAGCACAAAATACCTCTCCCCCTCTTTCGATCAATTATTTAGCTTTATATCTGGAATCTAAGCAAATATGCAAATAGAGCTTTAAGTATTGTGATTAAATGTGAATATCTAATTTGACAAAGTAAATAGATATCTTTACACAAAATGTCTTTGGTCTCTTATAATTTATTCAATTTTATAGATAATACAATTTTATAGAATTTGCAAAATTGCTTTTCCTCATATTGAATATAACATTTTTATCTGTTCCAATAACATTCTTTAAAATATTGACTTTTCCCATATATTCACAGTGGTTATTTATTTATAAAATGTTATCAAGATCCTTCAGTTAGTTCAGTTCAGTTCAGTTGCTCAGTCATGTCCAACTCCTTGCAACTCCATGGACTGCATCATGCCAGGCCTCAGTATCGATCACCAACTCCCAGAGTTTACTCAAATTCATGTCCATTGAGTCAGTGATGCCATCCAATCATCTCATTCTCTGTCGTCCCCTTCTCATCCCACATTCAATCTTTTCCAGCATCAGGGTCTTTTCCAGTGAGTCAGTTCTTCACGTCAGGTGGCCAAAGTATTGGAGTATCAGCTTCAACATCAGTCCTTCCAATGAATACTCAGGACTGATTTCCTTTAGGATGGACTGGTTGGTTCTCCTTGCAGTCCAAGGGACTCTCAGGAGTCTTCCCCAACACCACAGTTCAAAAGCATCAATTCTTTGACACTCAGCTTTCTTTATAGTCCAGCTCTCACATCCAAACATGACTACTGGAAAAACCATAGCTTTGACTAGACGGACTTATCTTGGCAAAGTAATGTCTCTGCTTTTTAATATGCTCTCTAGGTTTGTCATAGCTTTTCTTCCAAGAAGCAAGTGTCTGTTAATATCATGGCTGCAGTCACCATCTGCAGTGATTATGGAGCCTCAGAAAATAAAGTCTGTCACTCTTTCCACTGCTTTCCCATCTATTTGCCATGAAGTGATGGGACAGATTCCATGATCTTAATTTTCTGAATGTTGGGCTTTAAGCCAACTTTCTCACTCTCCTCTTTCATTTTCATCAAGAGGCTCTTTAGTTCTTCTTCACTTTCTGCCATAAGGGTGGTGTCATCTGCATATCTGAGGTTACTGATATTTCTCCTGGCAATCTTGATTCCAGCTTGTGCTTACTCCAGCCCAGAGACTATTGGTACCAAGCCAAGCTTTGCAGAGTAAAGAGAAGGCATACAAACTTAAAATTTTGCTCCTCAAAGGAGACACTTGTCCTTACTGTGTGAGCTGTTGTGTGAGTTGGCCATCACAGTGAGTTCCAAGGCAGCAGATGGATTGTTGTTTAGTTGCAGAGTCGTGTGTGACTCTTTGTGACCACATGGACTGTGCCCACCAGGCTCCTCTGTCTATGGGGTTTCCAGAGTAAGAACACTAAAGTGGGTTGCCATTTCCTCCTCCAGGGGATCTTCCTGCACTAGGAATCAAACCCATGTCTCTTTTATTGGCAGATGGATTCTTTACTACTGAGCCCCACCAGGGAAGTCCTTGAGCATCTTGCTCTCTTTCTGTAGACAATGATTGAAATTAAACTTTCTTTGTATGTCAATAAAGCAGAAATAGATGTTTTTTCTGGAACTCTTGCTTTTTTGATGATCCAGAGGATGGTGGCAATTTGATCTCTGGTTCACGTATTGTTGAAGCCTGGCTTGGAGAATTTTGAACATTACTTTACTAGCATGTGAGATGAGTGTCATTGTGTGGTAGTTTGAGGACTCTTTGGCATTGCCTTTCTTTGGGGTTGGAATGAAAACTGACCTTTTCCAGTCCTGTGGCCAGTGCTGAGCTTTCCAAATTTGCTGACATATTGAGTGCAGCACTTTCACAGCACCATCTTTCAGGATTTGAAATAGCTCAACCAGAATTCCATCACCTCCACTAGCTTTGTTCATAGTGATGCTTTCTAAGGTCCACTTGACTTCACATTCCAGGATGTCTGGCTCTAGGTGACTGATCACACCATCGTGATTATCTGGGTCATGAAGATCTTTTTTGTACAGTTCTTCTGTGTATTCTTGCCACCTCTTCTTAATATCTTCTGCTTCTGTTAGGTCCATACATTTCAGTCCTTTATTGAGCCCATCTTTAATGAAATGTTCCCTTGTTATCTCTAATTTTCTTGAAGAGATCTCTAGTCTTTCCCATTCTATTGTTTTCCTCTATTTCTTTGCATTGATTGCTGAGGAAGGCTTTCTTATCTCTCCTTGCTATTCTTTGGAACCCTGCATTCAAATGGATATATCTTTCCTTTTCTCCTTTGCTTCTTGCTTCTCTTCTTTTCACAGCTATTTGTAAGGGCTCCTCAGACAGACATTTTGCTTTTTTGCATTTCTTTTTCTGGGGATGTTCTTGATTCCTGTCTCCTGTACAATGTCATGAACCTCTGTCCATAGTTCATCAGGCACTCTGTCTATCAGATCTAGTCCCTTAAATCTATTTCTCACTTCCACTGTATAGTCATAAGGGATTTGATTTAGGTCATACCTGAATGGCCTAATGGTTTCCCCACTGTCTTCAATATCAGTCTGAATTTGGCAATAAGGAGTTCATGATCTGAGCCACAGTCAGCTCCCGGTCTTGTTTTTGCTGACCGTATAGAGCTTCTCCATCTTTGGCTGCAAAGAATATAATCAATCTAATTTTGGTGTTGACCATCTGGTGATGTCCATGTTTAGAGAGTTCTCCTGTGTTGTTGGAAGAGGGTGTTTGCTATGACCAGTGCATTCTCTTGGCAGAACTCTATTAGCCTCTGCCTTGCTTCATTCTGTACTGCAAGGCCAAATTTGCCTGTTACTCCAGGTGTTTCTTGACTTCCTACTTTTGCATTCCAGTCCCCTATAATGAAAAGGATATCTTTTTTGGGTGTTAGTTCTAGAAGGTCTTGCAGGTCTTCATAGAACCATTCAACTTCAGCTTCTTCAGCATTCCTGGTCAGGGTATAGACTTGGATTACTGTGACATTGAATGCTTTGCCTTGGAAACAGAGACCATTCTGTCGTTTTGGGGACTGCATCCAAGTACTGCATATCAGACTCTTTTGTTGACTATGATGGCGACTCCATTTCTTCGAAGGGATTCCTGCCCACAGTAGTAGATATAATGGTCATCTGAGTTAAATTCACCCATTCCAGTCCATCCTAGTTCGCTGATTCCTAGAATGTCAATGTTCACTCTTGCCATCTCCTGTTTGAACACTTCCAATTTGCCTTGATTATTGGACCTATGCAATATTGCTCTTTACAGCATCAAACCTTGCTTCTATCACCAGTCCCATCCACAACTGGGTGTTGTTTTTGCTTTGGCTCCATCCCTTCATTCTTTCTGGAGTTATTTCTCCACTCTTCTCCAGTAGCATATTGGGCACCTACCGACCTAGGGTTTTCATCTTTCAGTGTCCTATCTTTTTGCCTTTTCATACTATTCATGGGGTTCTCAAGGCAAGAATACTGAAGTGGTTTGCCATTCCCTTCTCCAGTGGACCACATTCTGACAGACCTCTCCACTATGACCTGTCCATCTTGGGTGGCCCCACATAGCATAGCTTAGTTTCATTAAGTTATACAAGGCTTAGGTCCATGTGATCAGATTGGCTAGTTGTCTGTGATCTTATCTAATATGAAAAACTCTCCTAGGTATCATAGGAAATCCAATTTCCTTAGCATAATATATATCTGTCCTTTTGTGATATGGTCCTTTTTTAATTTTTTCAAGTATATTTCTTGTCATTTTCCATTATACTCTTTCTCCCCTAGATATAATAGAGTACTTTAATTTCCTAAAAGAACTCTGTTTCTCATACTTCAATTAATTAGAACATGAAAGACACATTTGTGAAAGAGGAGATTTAAGTTGGACTTTGAGAAGTATGTGGTGTAATTTCCATAAATTTAATGAAAGAAAGAAATATTTGGAAACTGCTGGGTTTCTACTGAATGAACGTAAGATGAATATTGTGAGAGACAGGAGTAAGAGTATGGAGAATTGAATTTCATTCTATTTAGACTTTTACTCAATTTAAAAATAGAAACAATATATTAAAGAAATATTAATAACCTCAGATACACAGATGACACGACTGTTATGGCAGATACACAGATGACACGACTGTTATGGCAGAAAGCGAAGAAGAACTAAAGAGCCTCTTGATGAAGGTGAAAGATTAGAGTGAAAAAGTTGGCTGAAAACTCAGCATTTCAGAAAACTAAGATCATGGCATCCGGTCCCATCAGTTCATGGCAAATAGGGAAGAAAGATGGAAACAATGGCAAACTTTATTTACTTGGGCTCCAAAATCACTACGGATGGTGGCTGCAGTCATGAAATTAAAAGATGCTTGCTCCTTGGAAGAAAAGCCATGACCAACCTAGACAACATGTTAAATAGCAGAGGTATTACTTTGCTGATGAAGGTCAGTCTAGTCAAGCTCTGGCTTTTCCAGTAGTCATGTATGGATGTGAGAGTTGGACTATAAAGACAGCTGAGCACAGAAGAATTGATTCTTTTGAACTGTGGTGTTGGAGAAGACTCTTGAGAGTCCCTTGGACTGCAAGGAGTTCCAACCAGTCAATCCTAAAGGAAATCAGTCCTCAATATTCACTAGAAGGACCGATGCTGACGTGGAAACTCCCAATACTTTGGCCACCTGATGAGAAGAACTGACTCTTGGAAAAGACCCTGATGCTGGGAAAGATGGAAGACAGGAGGAGAAGCAAATGACAGAGGGTGAGATGGTTGGATAGCTGACTTGATGAACTCAAGTTTGATCAAGCTCTGCGTGTTTGTGATGGAAGGGAGCCCTGGCGTGCTGCAGTCCATGACCTGCAAAGAGTCAGACACAACTGAGCGACCAAACTGAGCTGAACTGAAATGAAAAAAGAAACAAAAGGCCCCAGATGGAGTCAGCTGTTCTGAGACCACTTCAGCAAACCAAGACCAAGTACCTAATTTAAATACACCATCTCCAAGCGATGTAGTCTTAATCAGTCTGCAATTTTCTAGTCAGCACCAGTGAGGTAACCTGACACAAAGACCCAGACCAATCCTCACATGCAAGTGACCTAAGCCAGAAACAATCCACTCTTTCCCCTTTGGCATATAAATTCCTCCTGTTTTGTACAGCTCTTCTCTACTTGATAAATGGGATGCTGCCCAATTCATGACTCATTCGATGAAACCAATTAGATCTTCAAATTTACTAGGTTGACTTTTTGATAGACAACTTCAGTATATGAACTTTATATTCAGATATATGCATGTATTATTCTACACATATACTTATATCCATTGTAAAAGTAAACTGCACCCAGTGGATCATTTCACACAAAGCAGGAAGTACACCAGGGGTTTTAAAAGGAACTATTTAAAAAATGCCAATTCTTCAAGAAGTAATAACAATGCTATGTGTGTAGCATAAATCTTTTCTGATATAAAAACTTTATTTTTAGCCACTTCTAGAAGAGTTCATGAATTTGCAATAGTCTTTCCCCTTTTACACTAGATATGAGACTCCACTTCTTCCCCAAGATTTCCTATTACCCAGAAGTCTATAGATCTATTCTTGGATCTTCATTAATTGTGTGTAAACTTCAAGCACGTGATGTATGCATGTCTCCATATTATGTTCAAAACTAAGTATAACTAATAACAATTTTAATGAATTAATTTCAAAAAGTAAAAGTTTTAAGATACTGTCTAAATAACATTGACAATTTTGCACATGTGTGTTTAGAAGGTGGTGTGCAATTGATTGATAATCAATTTCAGTAGCAACAGAAGCACAGTCTCCATGGCTCTGCTCTCTCCAGGGAATGTCTTCCTCTCTATTATAATGATGGGAAGTTGCCTGGAAAGAGCTCCAGAGGTGTGTGCAGAGTAAGCAAGCTAACCACCATCCATCTGAGAAGACTTGCCCATGGGATTACAGGGAAAAGGGAGCCAACAAGTCTGCTCGTCCTAGATCTGTGATCATCAATGAACTTCTCATTAAAATCCCCAAGAACCTCCACAACTGGATTGCCATTCCTTCTGGAAAGTAGTACTTTGCTGTTTAAGTGGGGGAAAAAAAGGAAATCAATTTTAAAAGTTGAGGAAATCCAGAGCTACTTGCCTTTAGCAGTGACCAAAAGCAGTTTTTCATGTATAAACTGACATTTATTCTTAATTATGGAATACTTCCTAGCTTCATCTCTTTGCAGATATAAATCCTTTTATCCTCATCTTGATTAAGAATAGAAACATGAAAGGGAGCAAGAGCAGTTTCAGGGTGGTGTCTGCTTGGAAATGGTTGGTTTATCTTGTAACATAAATACATTGTTCCATTGTAGAGTTACATCAAGCAAAGTGAGGCCACTCACCTGCTGTCTTTTCCCCAGGAGATGTTGGATCTTTCAAAAGCACAGTTGTTTTACACTTTACTGAATAATAGAGGAAATTTAGCCAGGTAAGGTCAATGTCAATTTTGGTGCATCATAACACTTGGGGTTTTAATTTTACCACCAATATGCGTGGACAGATAGAAAAATGCTAACCAGTGCGACCACCAAGATCAGGTTCTTTCTTTTCCTGTAGTTCTGGAAATAATTATCATCCTCTATGCAGAACACATGAAAGTTTTGTCTTGGCCAAAATTTAAGATGCAACTGATTATTTCTGTGGATGCCAAAGAAAATGAGCCACTTCTTCTCTCTAAACTGGACTGAGCAATAATTGCCTGAGAGGTGCTATAAAGGTGAGGAATTCTTAGAAGTAAGTTCAATTTTCTTGCTAGAATACTTAAGTGGAGATCAGTAATTGTCATTGAATGGTTTTGTTGTTTATTCAGTTGTTTTTAAGCAACTTGTTTAGATTCGATCTCCAAGATAAATGACAGTACCAGTTTTGAAGACTTCAAAATTGACCATTCAGAAGTACAAATTTTCATACTTGTGTTTCTTAATCTTTGCAAGTTAATAGTGTAAAGACACTGATAAACTCAACAAAACTTACTTGAGGGAAGGTCATTGGATTGCATCAATGGCTGAATTCATGTACTCTTGTAACAATACTACATTAAAGCATGTGAACTATCCATGTTATATAGGGTAGAACTTGCTTATTGGGGATTGTAAATAGAATTTCCTGGAGAGTATATTTACAAAATAGCAGACCTGTGACTCAAATGGGGAGATATCAGAAGTTTCCCTCCACACCTACTAGATCAGTAATTATTTGCTTCACAGAAAAACAATGAATGCTAATGTAATTATCTCTAACACTTTATTTTTGAAAATTCTAACAATTTCTATTTTGTTCCATATTTTGAATTCTATATGCCTTGTTTCTCAGACTCTTCCTCACTCAATGTATTTGTCAATATTTTTCTTTTATATCTGTCATCTATCATGTA
This sequence comes from Odocoileus virginianus, assembly GCF_023699985.2. NCBI lineage: Eukaryota > Metazoa > Chordata > Mammalia > Artiodactyla > Cervidae > Odocoileus > Odocoileus virginianus. Next base: position 44,414,888 of record NC_069700.1, read on the forward strand.
TGTATACGTGTAACAATCATCTTACTTTCCATTTCTTTGGTTTTTCACACTATGCCCATTGATGGCCCATGTATTTTGTCTTCAGAGAATTTGCGATACTTCTCACATTTGTTCTGGGCTATTCTCTAAAGTCTATTCTATGTTTATATATTTCCTTGCAATGCATTTGGTGCTTTCAGATTCTGTGTGTCTCTTTGTAACAAGACAACCTATGATATTATTTATTTGCATATTTTATTCTGCTATTTCTCCATATTAAAAAAAAACAGTGTCAAAGGGCTCCTTTGACTTAGTGCTCATAACTTAGTTTGCTGTATATTTTTGGTTATGATATCTGACTTTCTTTCCCACAGGAAGAATATAGGAATGATCAGAAATGGTGACTCGCCATTAGCAATGAAAAGAACAAATGCTAGCACTCCGGAAGGTTTCATCCTACTGGGCTTTTCTGACCAGCCCCACCTGGAGATGGTTCTCCTTCTCGTCGTCTCTATCATATACATTCTGACACTGATGGGGAACACAGCAATCATACTGGTCTCATACTTTAACCCCAAACTCCACACGCCCATGTATTTCTTCCTCTCCAATCTCTCCTTCCTGGACCTCTGTTTCACCACCAGTATTGTCCCACAAATGCTTTGGAATCTCAAGGGGCCTGACAAGACCATTAGCTACACTGGTTGTGTGATCCAGCTGTTTGTTGCTTTGGGGCTGGGCTCCACAGAGTGCATCCTGCTGACTGTTATGGCCTATGACCGCTTCAGTGCTATCTGTCGACCCCTCCACTATGGAGTCATCATGCACCCAAAGCTTCTTCAGCAGCTAGCAGCTCTGGCCTGGATCAGTGGTTTTGTTGAGTCCACGGTTCAGACCATCCTTGTTTTCCAATTGCCTCTTTGCAGCCATCACATGATGGATGATTTCATGTGCGAGGAGCCTGCCCTGATTAAGATTGCCTGTGTGAACACAACCTTCCTGGAAAATGAGCTCTCCATAGCTATTGTTTTCTATGTGGTGATACCTCTGGGGCTTATTCTGGTCTCCTATTTCTGCATTGTTAGGACTGTGCTGAAGATAAAATCCGCTGAAGGCAGGAGGAAAGCATTTGGGACTTGTGGGTCCCACCTAATTGTTGTGGTTTTGTTTTTTGGGACAATAATTTCTGTCTACATCCAACCCAAAAGCAAATACACAGGGAATTACAGTAAATTCCTCACCCTCTTCTACACTGTAGTGACACCCTCACTTAATCCTTTGATCTACACCTTGAGAAATAAAGAAGTTAAGTGCGCTCTAAGAAGGTTAGTGGGAAGAGATTCAAACTGAGGAGAAATGTGAGCCATCCTCATGCACTCCCTCAGATGTTGGGAACTTTTAACATCATTTACTTCTGGTTTCTCCTTTCACTTATGAGGATCACAGCTAAATCTCTTGAATAAAAGGGTGTGAAATTTTCTTTCAATGACATCCTGAAGTTACCAAATCTAAATTCTTCTCCGTTCAGAAATGTGTCTCTTTTTTTCAGCTATTTTGTAAAGATTCTATTAATAAATAAATATTTATATTATGTGCATGTGTATTTGTATTATGCTTTCAGAAGTCTGGAGTTACTGATCTAGTGATTAACTAGTGACAGATACTCATTAATGATAATATTACTGTTATGACAGATCTGCTTTCTCATCACAGAAGAAATCATCTGCCTCATCGTGGTAGAGCTCACATCATAGCTACAGATACGGGGGTTTAACTGAGACCTTCCTATCGCTCTCCAGGTCTCACACTCAATAGTTCCTAGGCTGTATGTGTTCTGTGCCTACTTTATATGAAAATGAAAAGGTTCACTGAAAGAGCCACAGTTACCTAACCGTTTTTCTTATTTGGAGGATTGTTGATTCCAGTTCATTGACTAGAGGAATCTGGGATTAAGTACACCTAGGATTTTTCAGCTCTCCTCTACCCACAGGGAAAGCTTCCAAGGGCTATGAGCCATGAGATGAGTATTTCTCTTTCATACGTGTCTTGTCAGCACAAAATACCTCTCCCCCTCTTTCGATCAATTATTTAGCTTTATATCTGGAATCTAAGCAAATATGCAAATAGAGCTTTAAGTATTGTCATTAAATGTGAATATTTAATTTGACAAAGTAAATAGATATCTTTACACAAAATGTCTTTGGTCTCATAATTTATTCAGTTTTATAGATAATACAATTTTATAGAATTTGCAAAATTGCTTTTCCTCATATTGAATATAACATTTTTTTTCATTTATTTTTATTAGTTGGAGGCTAATTACTTTACAATATTGTAGTGGGTTTTGTCATACAGTGACATGAATCAGCCATGGATTTACATGTGTTCCCCATCGCGATCCCCCTTCCCACCTCCCTCCCCACCCCATCCCTCTGAATATAACATTTTTATCTGTTCCAATAACATTCTTTAAAATATTGACTTTTCCCATATATTCACAGTGGTTATTTATTTATAAAATATTATCAAGATCCTTCAGTCAGTTCAGTTCAGTTCAGTTGCTCATTCATGTCCGACTCCTTGCAACTCCATGGACTGCATCATGCCTGTCCATCACCAACTCCCAAGAGTTTACTCAAACTCATGTCCTTTGAGTCGGTGATGCCATCCAACCACCTCAATCTCTGTCGTCCCCTTCTCATCCCACATTCAATTTTTCCCAGCATCAGGGTCTTTTCAAATGAGTCAGTTCTTCACATCAGGTGGCCAAAGTATTGGAGTTTTAGCTTCAACATCAGTCCTTCCAATGAATATTCAGGACTGATTTCCTTTAGAATGGACTGGTTGGTTCTCCTTGCAGTCCAAGGGACTCTCAGGAGTCTTCTCCAATACCACAGTCCAAAAGCATGAATTCTTTGGCACTCACCTTTCTTTATAGTCCAACTCTCACATCCATACATGACTACTGGAAAAACCATAGATTTGACTAGACAGACCTTTCTTGGCAAAGTAATGTCTCTGCTTTTTAATACACTGTCTAGGTTTGTTGTAGCTTTTCTTCCAAGAAGCAAGTGTCTGTTAATATCATGGCTGCAGTCACCATCTGCAGTGATTTTGGAGCCTAAGAAAATAAAGTCTGTCACTGTTTCCCCATCTATTTGCTATGAGGTGAGGAACTGGATGCCAGGATCTCAGTTTTCTGAATGTTGGGCTTTAAGCCAACTTTCTCACTCTCCTCTTTCACTTTCATCAAGAGGCTCTTTAGTTCTTCTTCACTTTTTGCCATAAGGGTGGTGTCATCTGCATATCTGAGGTTATTGATATTTCTCCCAGAAATCTTGACTCCAGCTTGTGCTTCATCCAGCCCAGCGTTTCTCATGATGTACTCTGCATATAAGTTAAATAAGCAGGGTGACAATATACAGCCTTGATGTACTCCTTTCCCTATTTGGAACCAGTCTGTTGTTCCATGTCTAGTTCTAACTATTGCTTCCTGACCTGCTTACAGGTTTCTCAAGAAGCAGGTCAGGTGGTCTGGAATTCCCATCTCTTTCAGAATTTTCCACAGTTTATTGTGATCCACACAGTTGAAGGCTTTGGCTTGTCAATAAAGCAGAAATAGATGCTTTCCTGGAACTCTCTTGCTTTTTTGATGGTCCAGAGGATGTTGGCAATTTGATCTCTGGTTCCTCTGACTTTTCTAAAACCAGCTTGAACATCTGGAAGCTCACGGTTTATGTACTGCTGAAGCCTGGCTTGGAGAATTTTGAGCATTAATTTACTAGCATGTGAGATGAGTGCAATTGTGTGGTAGTTTGAGCATTCTTTGGCTTTGCCTTTCTTTGGGATTGGAATGAAAACTGACCTTTTCCAGTCCTGTGGCCAGTGCTGAGCATTCCAAATTCGCTGACATATTGAGTGCAGCACTTTGACAGCATCATCTTTCAGGATTTGAAATAGCTCAACTGGAATTCCATCACCTCCACTAGGTTTGTTCATAGTGATGCTTTCTAAGGCCCACTTGACTTCACATTCCAGGATGTCTGGCTCTAGGTGACTGATCACACCATCGTGATTATCTGGGCCATGAAGATCCTTTTTGTACAGTTCTTCTGTGTGTTCTTGCCACCTCTTTTTAATATCTTCTGCTTCTGTTAGGTCCCTACCATTTTTGTCTTTTATTGAGCCCATCTTTGCATGACACGTTCCCTTAGTATCTCTAATTTTCTTGAAGAGATCTCTAGTCTTTCCCATTCTATTGTTTTCCTCTATTTCTTCACACTGATTGCTGAGGAAGGCTTTCTTATCTCTCCTTGCTATTCTTTGGAACTTTGCATTCACATGGGTATATCTTTCCTTTTCTCCTTTGCCTTTTGCTTCTCTTCATCAGGATCATCTAGATCCTTACTGGTTTTAATTCTAGAGCCTGGTTAGGCATACTTGCAACATGTGATTCTTTTATAAGTGTGGCTTTTGAATATATTTAATAGAAGCTAATCCTAAGGAATCATTTTAAGAAAGAAAGAAACTCTAGCTGAACATAATATAAAATTAAATGGAATGGTCAAAAGATATTCAACCATATTGGAGAAGAAAAACATGATGAAGTCAGAAGCCATTGATAAGGTAAGTTAAGTGTTATCTCTGTTTTTCTGTTATCTCTGTATTTCTCTATTCACAAGATGAACTTTGATTAGTATTAATTTTCAACCCTATGGACTGTAGCCTGTCAACCTCCTCTGTTATGGAATTCTCCAGGAAAGAATACTGGAGTGGGTAGTCTTTCCCTTCTCCAGAGGATCTTCCCAACCAGGGACTGAACCCAGGTCTCCTGCATTGCAGGCAGATTCTTTACTGCCTGAGCCACCAGGGAATCCCAATAATTATTATTGTAGTAATATTCAAATAAATTATTTCATTTATGGTTTAGGGCAGCCAAAGGTCTAATAAGCAATATGATTACCCGAATACTTTAAATTCTTATTATTTCAAATAGACATCACATTTTAAAAAAATAATAAAAATGACACTGTTATGCCCAGTATTGCATGTATTTCCTTTTCTTTGTGCTTATTTTCCTGGGGGTAAGGGGCTTGACATTTGCCTCCCCATTTGTTCTTCTACTAAGTAGCCTATGTTCAAGTCCAGCATGGTGTCATCTCCTCTCTTGAACTTTCTTCCCAGCAACTCCTCTCCCTTACCCCCATAATAGTCACTTACATGCCCCTTCCACTCTGTGTTTCACCACTCTGTAACTGCTAACTACCCCAAGGACAATTAATTGTTCATGTCTTCCTGAGCATAGTCTCAGACACAGACACAGAGTGAAGAATTTTATGAATGCTAAGCTTTACTCTGGCTGTCCATATATTCTGCTCATTGGCACATATTCTGTTTTCTGAAGTTAATTATGGATAAATCTCTCTTCCTCAAATATCTCAAATGTTATGGTTATTTTTTTCTCAATCTAATCATTACTGTCAACTCCTAACAAAATATTCTTTGTTCTTTTCGTGGGTGTACCATAGTTTAGCTTGTTCTTCTGAAATGTCATCAACCAAAATTCTAAAACAAATTTTTCCATGTAAATGGCAGAAGGATGAAGAGGTTTTACCTCCATTCTTCTGGACTCTATCTGCTCATTAGCATCATCTGAGCTTATGCTTTTATATTTGTTCATAACACATTATTGTTTATTCCTCATTAACATTTGATGCCAGAACATAAAAAAACCATAGTATGCTTTTCGAGGTTCCAAATTATTATGAACAGCAAATGTACTGGGGGCATTCACCAAAGAGTATGTATAAAATGTGTTATTTTTGCATATACATGAACCCATGTACACTCACAGAAGCACACACATTCAAATCCATACTGAATAGCATAGAAATGGTTATTCTGGATATATTCTATCAGGGTTCAGGTCCTAGTACAGCCATCTAAACTAGGTTCAAAATTAAAATTTTCTTAAATATCTGTTTCTCAATTTTCCCATTTGTAAAAGAATGTGATAATAATACCTCCCTATTTGGGTTGCAATGAAGAGTAAGTGGGTTAATTCCCTTAAAAGCACTTAGAAAAATGGCAAAGTACTTAAGAAGCATTAGCTACAGTAGTACCTATATATAATACAGGCACACTGTCATAATAAATTTACCTTCATATACACTCTCTCTTATCTTTCTGTATGCAGGTCAAGAGGCAACAGTTAGAACTGGACATGAAACAGTGAACTATTTCAAAATTGGGAAAGGGGTACATCAAGGCTGTATATTGTCACCCTGCTTATTTAACGTATATGCAGAGCAAATCATGTGAAATGCTGGGCTGGATGAAGCACAAGCTAGGAATCAATTTTGCCAGGAGGAATATCAATAACCCAGATATGCAGATGACACCACCCTTATGGCAGAAGTTGAAGAGGAACTAAAGAGCCTCCTGATGAGGGTGAAAGAGGAGAATGGAAAAACTGGCTTCAAAGTCAATATTCAAAAAACAAAGATCATGGCATCTGGTCCCATCACTTCATGGCAAATAGATGGGGAAACAATGGAAACAGTGACAGACTTTATTTTCTTGAGCTCCAAAATCACTGCAGATGGTAACTGTAGCATGAAATTAAAAGATGCTTGCCCCTTGGAAGAAAAGCTATGACAAACCTAGACAGTGTATTCAAAAGCAGAAACATTACTTTGCCAAGAAAGGTCCATCTAGTCAAAGCTATGGTTTTTCCAGTAGTCATGTATGGATGTGAAAGTTGGAGCACAGAGAAGGCTGAACAGCAAAGAACTGATGCTTTTGAAATGTGATGTTGGAGAAAACTCTTGAGTCCCTTGGATTGCAAGGAGATCCAACCAGTCAATCCTAAAGAAATAAATCCTGAGTATTCTTTGGAAGGACTGATGCTGAAGCTCCAATACTTTGGCCACCTGATGCAAAGAGTTGACTCATTAGAAAAGATCCTGATGCTGGGAAAGATTGAAGGCAGGAGGAGAAGGGGACAACAGAGGACGAGATGGTTGGATGACATCACTGACTCAATGGGCATGAGTTTAAACAAGCTCAGGGAGATGGTGAAGAACAAGGAAACCTGGCATGCTACAGTCTATGGGTTCACAAAAAGTTAGATGTGAAAAATAACTGATCAACTGAAAAATAGTTGATCAACTGATCAACTGAAATGTAACAACACACTCTTGTAGAATTTGATGTCACTATCCATAATTAGCCCCTCTGTTTATTATCTTCATCTCCAGTTCACGTTTTTCTATTCATTTTCCATGATAAAAAGAGAAAAGCAAAAATACATATGTACATAAAAATTCCATCTAAATGTTCACAAAATTCAGGGTCAGTTAAGAAAATAAGATATCAGAAGTAGTGAAGGTCTGTGAGTGTTTTTAATATTTAAACTGACAAATAATGGTACTCTGTCTAGAAATAAATGCTGAATCATATAGAAATAAATACATAGGTCTCACTGGAGGTAAGGATACAAGCAACTGCAGTCAAATTCTCTTCTCAGTCCCTGTCATTTAGAATAATTCCAAACCAGGTAATATCTGATTTTTTCATTACACTTCTACTGTTTTCAGGATTTATCCTATGCTGACCTTTGTCTGGAGACCCTGAGAGCCATATAGTAGAGGTCAGATTTATGTACATAGAAAGAAAGTTTAATTTCAATCATTGTCTACAGAAAGAGAGTGAGATGCTCAAGGACTTCCTTGGTGGGGCTCAGTGGTAAAGAATCTACCTGCCAATAAAAGAGACATGGGTTTGATTCCTGGTTCAGGAAGATCCCCTGGAGGAGGAAATGGCAACCCACTTTAGTCTTACTTTGGAAATCCCATAGACAGAGGAGCCTGGCGGGCTACAGTCCATGGGGTCACAAAAAGTTGCACACGACTCAGCAACTAAACAACAATCCATCTGCTGCCTTGAACTCACCGTGATGACCGACTCACACAGCAGCTCACACAGTGCTTCTTTTCGGGAGCAAAATTTTAAGTTTGTATGCCTTCTCTTTACCCTGCAAAGCCTGGCTTGGTACCAATAGCCTTCTCTTTACTTTCCCTAAGAGAGTGCTGAATGCTCAAGTTCGTGTGTTTTCTCCCAGTTCCAGAGTTGGATCAGCTTTCTGCACAAACTCTGCAGCCATCTGCAAAGGCTTGCCTCCAGTGCATACACGAAACTGGCCACTGGCTAGAGAAGCATGTGGGTGAGGCATGCAGAGCCTCTGGAATAACCATGGACCCTCTGAGGGATCTTCAGATAAGGCATCCTCAGGGACACAAGGCCAGGCTTTCTAAGGGGGTCCAGGACTTGGTTAGGATCCCTGTCTCTTTGATGCCCTGGCTGCTGTTCTCCCAGCCTTTCCCTACCCACTAGTCATGCTACCGACCTCAGTATTCTAAAAGAAGTGGGTCTCTTTAGCAGCATCCCACACTGCCCAGGAAGCTAGGCACTCACTCCTTTGTCTCACTTTTCCCCGTAGGAGAAATCACAGGCCAAGAAGATCTCTCTTGGCATGAACTGGGCCAATGTGGGAGAGAGGTGACAAAGTAAAGTGAAACTGTTCTTTTACCTTTGTCAATGCCTGGATTCCTGGAGTTCCATAAAGAAAGTCTCAAAAATACTGTTAGTGGGGGAAAGATGGTAGAAAACATCTCACCATTTTGATGATTTCACATTCTATTTACACACTATTTTTCTGATATTCTTTAGTTCTTTGTGCATGGTCTCCTTTACCCTCAAATTATAATGATCACTTTTAAACATATTTTTCTACCAACTGTGAGAAGATATTAAAATGCTTAAAATGTTTTTATTCATTATTTCCTAGTTCTCAGGCTCTTTGAAGTTTTTAAATAGTTTATAATTTTGGCTATTTTGTGTCTACCAGTTAATCTATTCAAGAAGGGTTATTAGTTTAATTTCATCTACATAAAACAATGCCCTTGACACTGCAAACAGGCCTCCGGGTTCTAGCTAAAGACTTCCTGAGACCCGACTGGCGGTGCGTGCTGGGGCCGCGGAGGGAAAAAGCGCGCCGTACCCGGGAAGAGAGGGCGCCCAAACCTCTGGCTGCCTGGGCCGCTAGCCTCGGAGGGAAAAGGCGCGCCGCACCTAGGGAGAATACGCCCAAGCCTCTGGCTGCCTGGGCCGCTAGCCTCGGAGGGAAAAGGCGCGCCGCACCTAGGGAGAATACGCCCAAGCCTCTGGCTGCCTGGGCCGCTCGCCGCGGAGGGTAAAGGCGCGCTGCACCCGGGAGAGTGCGCCCAAGCCTCTGGCTGCTTGAACCGCTCAGGCCGGGGAAGGCACAAAACGCAGGAGCAACCGAATCTGCGCTTTTGTGGAGTACCCGAAAACTGGAACCGCACTCAACGCAGGGCCCGCTCCATATAGAGCAGCCGGGAGCCTGAGCAGTGTAGACGGCGAAAGCACAGCCACCCGTGAGTGGGGCAAACCCAGTGTGGCCGGAACACGCTGAGTGCTATCCACACAGAGCGGTATCTGTCTGCAGCGCCCCGCCCTCCCTGTAGCAGGACTGAACTGAACTAGAGAACCTAAATAAGAGATCACCTCCGCCCGCCTGTGTCAGAGCGGAAATTAGACACCAAAGAGACAGCAAACAGAAGCCAAATAAACAAAGGGAACCGCTTCAGAAAGGACCGGTGCAACAGATTAAAATCCCTGAAGGTAACACCGACTACACAGGAAGGGGCCTACAGATATCGAGAAGTGTAAGCTGGAAAGAGGAGCTATCTGAAATTGAACTGATCCTACGCTGACCGCAACAACCTCAGAGAAATTCCTAGATATATATGTACATTTTTTTTTAATTAAAAAAAAAATTTTTTTTCTTTTTCTTTCCCTTTCTTTTTTTTTTTTTAAATTTTTTATTTTTTCTCTTTCATTTTCTTTTATAATTCCCTATTACTCCCCCATTACTCCTCAACTTTCATTTTCATATATTTTTACGATTTTTTTATTTGGGGGAAAAAAAAAAATTTTTTTTTTTCTTTTCTTTTTTTCTTTTTCTTGTTTTTATCTCCTATTTCCTTTTAGAGTCCTCTAATACTCCTCTATTATTCCTTAACTTTCATTTTCATTTCACTATAGCCACAAAAAAAAAAAAAGAGAGAGAGAGAAACCCTATTTTTTAAACTGAACTTCATATACAGTTCTAAATTTTTTTGTGTTTTTGTTTTTAAAGATTGTATTTCAAAGAGTCTAACCTCTACACTAGATTTTCAATCTTTGTTATTCTCCCTCAGAACACCTCTACTTCCTTCATTCCCCTTCTCTTCCCAGTCCAACTCTGTGAATCTTTGTGGGTGTCTGGGCCACAGAGAACACTATGGGAACAGATAACTGCGTAGATCTGTCTCTCTCCTCTTGAGTCCCCCTTTTCTCCTCCTGCTCACCTCTATCTCCTTCCTCCCTCTCCTATTCTTCATGTAACTCTGTGAACCTCTCTGGTTGTCTCTCACGGTGGAGAATCTTTTCACCATTAACCTAGAAGTTTTATTATCAGTACTGTATAGTTGGAGAAGCCTTGAGACTATTAGAAGAATAAAACTGAAATCCAGAGGCAGGAGAATTGAGCCCAAATCCTGAGAAAACCAGAAAACTCCTGACCACACGGAACATTAAGGAATAAGAGACCATCCAAAAGCTTCCATACCTACACCAAAACCAACCACCACCCAAGAGCCAATAAGCTCCAGTACAAGACATACCACGCAAATTCTTTAGCAACGCAGGAACATAGACCTGAGTGTCAACATACAGGCTCTCCAAAGTCACACTTAACACAGAGACCCATCGCAAAGCTCATTACTGGACACTCCATTGCACTCCAGAGAGAAGAAATCCAATTCCACGCACCAGAACGCTGACACAAGCTTCCCTAACCAGGAAACCTTGACAAAACAATCGTCCAACCCCACCCACTGGGTGAAACCTCCACAATAAAAAGGAACCTCAAATCACAAGAATACAGAAAGCCCACTCCAGACACAGCAATCTAAACATGATGAAAAGGCAGAGAAATACCCAACAGCTAAAGGAACATGAAAAAAGCCCACCAAGTCAAACAAAAGAGGAGGAAATAGGGAATCTACCTGAAAAAGAATTTAGAATAATGATAATAAAAATGATCCAAAATCTTGAAAACAAAATGGAGTTACAAATAAATAGCCTGGAGACAAAGATTGAGAAGATGCAAGAAATGTTTAACAAGGACCTAGAAGAAATAAAAAAAAATCAATTAAAAATTAATAATGAAATAAATGAGATCAAAAACACTCTGGAGGGAACCATGAGTAGAATAACAGAGACAGAAGATAGGATAAGTGACTTAGAAGATAAAATGGTGGAAATAAATGAAGCAGAGAGGAAAAAAGAAAAAAGAATAAAAAAAAATGAGGACAACCTCAGGGACCTCTGGGACTATGTGAAACGCCCCAACATTCGAATCATAGGAGTCCCAGAAGAAAGAAAGGCCATGAGAAGATACTCGAGGAGATAATTGCTGAAAACTTCCCTAAAATGGGGAAGGAAATAGCCAACCAAGTTCAAGAAACCCAGAGAGTCCCAAACAGGATAAACCCAAGGCGAAACACCCCAAGACACATATTAATCAAATTAACAAAGATCAAACACAAAGAACAAATATTAAAAGCAGCAAGGGAGAAACAACAAATAACACACAAAGGGATTCCCATAAGGATAACAGCTGATCTATCAATAGAAACCCTTCAGGCCAGAAGGGAATGGCAGGACATACTTAAAGTAATGAAAGAGAATAACCTACAACCTAGATTACTCTACCCAGCAAAGATCTCATTCATATATGAAGGAGAACTCAAAAGCTTTACAGACAAGCAAAAGCTGAGAGAATCCACCACCACCAAACCAGCTCTTCAACAAATACTAAAGGATCTTCTCTAGACAGGAAACGCAGAAAGGTGGTATAAAAGTGAACCCCAAACAACAAAATAAATGGCAACGGGACCATACCTATCAATAATTACCTTAAATGTAAATGGGTTGAATGCCCCAATCAAAAGACAAAGGCTGGCTGAATGGATACAAAAGCAAGACCCCTATATATGCTGTCTACAAGAGACCCACCTCAAAGCAAGGGACACATACAGACTAAAAGTGAAGGGCTGGAAAAAAATATTCCACGCAAACGGAGACCAAAAGAAAGCAGGAGTCGCAATACTCATATCAGATAAAATAGACTTTCAAATTAAGTCTGTGAAAAGAGACAAAGATGGACACTACATAATGATCAAAGGATCAATCCAAGAAGAAGATATAACAATTATAAATATATATGCACCCAACATAGGAGCACCGCAATATGTAAGGCAAACGCTAACAAGTATGAAAGAGGAAATTAATAGTAACACAATAATAGTAGGAGACTTTAATACCCCACTCACAACTATGGATAGATCAACTAAACAGAAAATGAACAAGGAAACACAAACTTTAACGGACACAATGGACCAGCTAGACCTAATTGACATCTATAGGACGTTTCACCCCAAAACAATCAACTTCACCTTTTTCTCAAGTGCACACGGAACCTTCTCCAGAATAGATCACATCCTGGGCCATAAATCTAGTCTTGGTAAATTCAAAAAGATTGAAATCATTCCAGTCATCTTTTCTGACCACAGTGCAGTAAGATTAGATCTCAATTACAGGAAAAAAATTATTAAAAATTCAAACATATGGAGGCTAAACAACACGCTTCTGAATAACCAACAAATCATAGAAGAAATCAAAAAAGAAATCAAAATATGCATAGAAATGAATGAAAATGATAACACAACAACCCAAAACCTATGGGACACTGTAAAAGCAGTGCTAAGGGGAAGATTCATAGCATTACAGGCCTACCTCAAGAAACAAGAAAAAAGTCAAATAAATAACCTAACTCTACACCTAAAGCAACTAGAGGAAGAAGAAATGAAGAACCCCAGGGTTAGTAGAAGGAAAGAAATCTTAAAAATTAGGGCAGAAATAAATGCAAAAGAAACTAAAGAGACCATAGCAAAAATTAACAAAGCTAAAAGCTGGTTTTTTGAAAAAATTAACAAAATTGACAAACCATTAGCAAGACTCATTAAGAAACAAAGGGAGAAGAACCAAATTAACAAAATTAGAAATGAAAATGGAGAGATCACAACAGACAACACTGAAATACAAAGGATCATAAGAGACTACTACCAGCAGCTCTATGCCAATAAAATGGACAACTTGGAAGAAATGGACAAGTTCTTAGAGAAGTATAACTTTCCAAAACTGAACCAGGAAGAAATAGAAGATCTGAACAAAACGATCACAAGCAAGGAAATCGAAACTGTAATCAGAAATCTTCCAGCAAACAAAAGCCCAGGACCAGATGGCTTCACAGCTGAATCCTACCAAAAATTTAGAGAAGAGCTAACACCTATCCTACTCAAACTCTTCCAGAAAATTGCAGAAGAAGGTAGACTTCCAAACTCATTCTATGAGGCCACCATCACCCTAATTCCAAAACCAGACAAAGATGCCACAAAAAAAGAAAACTACAGGCCAATATCACTGATGAACATAGATGCAAAAATCCTTAACAAAATTCTAGCAAACAGAATCCAACAACATATTAAAAAAATCATTCATCATGACCAAGTGGGCTTTATCCCAGGAATGCAAGGATTCTTTAATATCCGCAAATCAATCAATGTAATACACCACATTAACAAATTGAAAGATAAAAACCATATGATTATCTCAATAGATGCAGAAAAAGCCTTTGACAAAATTCAACATCCATTTATGATTAAAACTCTCCAGAAAGCAGGAATAGAAGGAACATACCTCAACATAATAAAAGCTATATATGACAAACCCACAGCAAGCATCACCCTCAATGGTGAAAAATTGAAAGCATTTCCCCTGAAATCAGGAACAAGACAAGGGTGCCCACTCTCACCACTACTATTCAACATAGTTTTGGAAGTTTTGGCCACAGCAATCAGGGCAGAAAAAGAAGTAAAAGGAATCCAGATAGGAAAAGAAGAAGTGAAACTCTCTCTGTTTGCAGATGACATGATCCTCTACATAGAAAACCCTAAAGACTCTACCAGAAAATTACTAGAGCTAATCAATGAATACAGTCAAGTTGCAGGATATAAAATTAACACACAGAAATCTCTTGCATTCCTATACACTAACAATGAGAAAACAGAAAGAGAAATTAAGGAAACAATACCATTCACCATTGCAACAAAAAGAATAAAATACTTAGGAGTATATCTACCTAAAGAAACAAAAGACCTATACATAGAAAACTATAAAACACTGATGAAAGAAATCAAAGAGGACACAAGCAGATGGAGAAATATACCATGTTCATGGATTGGAAGAATCAATATTGTCAAAATGGCTATACTACCCAAAGTAATCTATAGATTCAATGCAATCCCTATCAAACTCCCAACAGTATTTTTCACAGAACTAGAACAAATAATTTCACAATTTGTATGGAAATACAAAAAACCTCGAATAGCCAAAGTAATCCTGAGAAAGAAGAATGGAACTGGAGGAATCAACCTGCCTGACTTCAGACTCTACTACAAAGCCACAGTCATCAAGACAGTATGGTACTGGCACAAAGACAGAAATATAGATCAATGGAACAGAATAGAAAGCCCAGAGATAAGTCCACGAACCTATGGTCACCTTATCTTCGACAAAGGAGGCAAGGATATACAATGGAAAAAAGATAACCTCTTTAACAAGTGGTGCTGGGAAAACTGGTCAACCACCTGTAAAAGAATGAAACTAGAACACTTTCTAACACCATACACAAAAATAAACTCAAAATGGATTAAAGATCTAAATGTAAGACCAGAAACTATAAGACTCCTAGAGGAGAACATAGGCAAAACACTCTCCGACATAAATCACAGCAGGATCCTCTATGACCCACATCCCAGAATTTCAGAAATAAAAGCAAAAATAAACAAATGGGACCTAATGAAACTTAAAAGCTTTTGCACAACAAAGGAAACTATAAGCAAGGTGAAAAGACAGCCCTCAGATTGGGAGAAAATAATAGCAAATGAAGCAACAGACAAAGGATTAATCTCAAAAATATACAAACAACTCCTCCAGCTCAACTCCAGAAAAATAAATGACCCAATCAAAAAATGGGCCAAAGAACTCAACAGACATTTCTCCAAGGAAGACATACAGATGGCTAACAAACACATGAAAAGATGCTCAACATCACTCATTATCAGAGAAATGCAAATCAAAACCACAATGAGGTACCATTACACGCCAGTCAGGATGGCTGCTATCCAAAAGTCTACAAGCAATAAATGCTGGAGAGGGTGTGGAGAAAAGGGAACCCTCTTACACTGTTGGTGGGAATGCAAATTAGTACAGCCACTGTGGAAAACAGTGTGGAGATTTCTTAAAAAGCTGGAAGTAGAACTGCCATATGACCCAGCAATCCCACTTCTGGGCATACACACCAAGGAAACCAGATCTGAAAGAGCCACATGCACCCCAATGTTCATCGCAGCACTGTTTATAATAGCCAGGACATGGAAGCAACCCAGATGCCCATCAGCAGATAAATGGATGAGGAAGCTGTGGTACATATACACCATGGAATACTACTCAGCCATTAAAAAGAATTCATTTGAATCAGTTCTAATGAGATGGATGAAACTGGAGCCCATTATACAGAGCGAAGTAAGCCAGAAAGATAAAGACCATTACAGTATACTAACACATATATATGGACTTTAGAAAGATGGTAACGATAACCCTATATGCAAAACAGAAAAAGAGACTCAGATGTATGGAACAGACTTGTGGACTCTGGGAGAAGGAGAGGGTGGGATGTTTCAGGAGAACAGCATTGAAACATGTATATCTAGGGTGAAACAGATAACCAGCTCAGGTTGGGTACGTGAGACAAGTTCTCGGGCCTGGTGCACTGGGAAGACCCAGAGGGATCGGGTGGAGAGGGAGGTGGGAGGGGGGACTGGGATGGGGAATACATGTAAATTCATGGCTAATTCATGTCAATGTATAACAAAAACTACTGTAATGATGTAAAGTAATTAGCCTCCAACTAATAAAAATTAAAAAAAAAAAAAAACAATGCACTTATTTTTAATCTATCATAGCATGCATATATATATATATATATATATATATATATATATATGACTTGTTTTTTATAAGACATAATAAACTGAGGCCAATTTCAGGATCCTCTCAGAGTCATAAGTAGATAAAAGTTTCCTTTATCCTCCTCAGTCTAACCTCAGACATTTTATAATTACTCTCCATAAAATCCATGTTCGTTGTAAAACTATAACTAGTCATTCCCAGGTGATGTGAATATCCAATTGCCTTTTTTAAACTTTTTAAATGTCCCTGAAAACTTGTTCCACCATCCTCTTTACACAAGATATTCACAGCATTACTCAATAAAATGTTTTGTGGATAAATAATTTGGGTATATTCTGGAAGAAATCTAATGGAAGCAGGCATTGCCTTTACCATACCAGTGTACTTTGTGGATTTCTAAGGAATGTATATGCTGAGTTTTTCAAACTTATTTGACCAGAGAAACTTTTGAAATTTTTTGGAAATGCTGGCCAGAGTAAATGTGTTACTACTAAGTCTTCTATTGGAGTCTCCTGTACTATTGGATGTTTCAATTTGTGACACATGTACCTGTATCCCACTTCTGAGGTCTTGATGATTACATAATGATTATTTAAACTTGAAAGTAATGGTGATAACTGCACGGAAATCATGCCTCTATATATACACTGGGCTTTCCTGGTGACTCAGACAGCAAAGCGTCTGCCTGCGATGCGGGAGACATGGGTTCGACCCCTGGGTCGGGAAGATACATACACTGTGCTGAGAGTGAGAACTTCATTTTTACTTTTCTAAGATTTTATTTTAGCATGTGCATTGGGGTCTATAAGTCTTCAAGACTGAAGATCTGTGTGATCAGAAGTAGTTCTCTCCACATAGTTTTCCTATGAGACCTTTGTTCTTGGTCACTATTGGGCTTGGTATTAATTACCCTATTAGGAATATAGAGTCCCTAAGGTTCCATTCCAGACTTAATATCAATTTCTGCTATAGTAACAAACTTTAGTTTATTCTGGCTCCAGAAACAAACACTACCACCTCAGCTTGGTTTTGGATTTACAGACCCATATTTAGAACCTTGTGGTTTGGAAAGCTCATGCATAAGCATCACTTTCCTGGCTTATTTAACTAGTTAGAAGAGTGAAGGACAAAATTTTCAGAGGTGAGAAAATAATGAGAACCACATATTTTCTCTTGCCTATTTACATATTCTACAAGTTATCTATATAAAGACAAAATAATAATTACTTTCCATACTCTCTCATGTCAGTCTTCCTCAAACCACCCTGGCCAATAATAATTCTCCCAGCTTTCATGTCCATTGTCTATAAAGTGTTTTAATTTCTGAACATCATTTTAAACTTACTCTCACTATTTTAGAAGGGAGTTCAACTTGAATTAAGCTATGTATGTACAGCTCCTTTAATTTTGAAGAATGTACATTCAGGATAGGTAAGTGCAGAAAAAGAAAACAAAGAAATCTTGCTGTCTCTACACTTGGAAGAATTTCCTTCTCACTCTTGGCTTTCGTAAATTATTTCCAGTTACACAATTTGTTAAGGTATTGAAGATATGAACTCTTCTGATAAAATCATACATTTGGATACATACATGTATGTATGTTTATGTTGTGTTTGTATGTATGTGTTTTTCCTCCCCTTAGTTTTGGAATTATTTTATTTTTTCAAGAATGGTAGAGAATTGAAGAGACTCCATTCATATTTAAATATATGCAGTTTAAAATGTGGGATGCAGTAAATTGTGATGCTCATGCATTCTATCTTCCTAGGGACAAGTTGCATAAATGGCTCTGAGTTAATGAGTGAGTTAAATATATATGGGCATGGTCACTGTATCAGAAGAAATACTTGGAGATTTTATCTTACTATCTATATATCTTAAGAAAACCCTCTAACATCTCTGGGAAGTATATTTCAGAGTCTTCTGATATTGCTGCCGATGACATTAAAACTCACTGACTAAATAATGAAGGGAGTTGGTTCAGCAGTTGAATAACTGCTTTCGTCCTTTGAAATAGATACTTGGTTTTTAAACTAACATTATTATATGTAGCTCTGTTGCTTTATGTTTAAATATATGTTTTAAACATATTTTTTGCTAGTTCAGGGGAAGCGTGGTTTAGTAGAATTAGTAAAGGTATTAGTTTATTCAAAACATATTTATTTGGCTTTGAATATGTTAAAAAAAAAAAGACCTGCATGCTAAGGATAATACAAAAGATATTTAAGATAGATATCTTAGCCCATTAAGAGGTTACTTTCCATTTTATAACATTTGGCATGCTTAATGAAAAAGGTCCTTATGCATATCGACACAGTATTACAAAGTAATTCAGGATTTCAGAAGACAAGTATATTGTACAGTGATGATGCAAGTGCATCTTAGAAGATGTTTATCTAGAGATGAACATTAACAGGTAAGTAACACCTTTGTCAAGGGTGAAAGAAAGGGGTTAGACATTCAAAGGAGGAGACTTGAAACAGAGAGATTGATTTGGCCAGAACAAGTTCTAAATGATGGGACATAAGTCTGAAATCAAAAAGGAAAACTGAAATTGTACAGAGCCTTAAAGTCAATTTTACATTTTAAGAAATCAAAGTTGAATCTTGATAAATATCCCATTGTTGTATGATTCTGACAATCATATACAGGAAGGTAATGAAAAATACAAACCAAAAGATATGAGATCACTAGAATGTGTTGCCATCTAGGATGATATGAATTAAAAAGTCTTTTTAGAAATTTAAATGAAATAAGAATACATTGGTTAAAATGCATGAATGTAATCATCACATTCAAACTTAAATTTGGGTAGTTATGCTATCCAAATGATGAATACGATTGATAGAATATTGCAAAGTGAAAAATATTTTCGTCAGGGAAAGTACTGAAGGTTTCCAATTATAGGAGAACTAAAAGAGCCTCTTGATGAAAGAGAAAGAGGAGAGTGAAAAAGCTGGCTTAAAACTCAACATTCAGAAAACTAAGATCATGGCATCTTGTCCCATCACTTCATGGCAAATAGATGAGGAAACAATGGAAACAGTTACAGACTTTATTTTGGGGGGCTCCAAAATCACTGCAGATGGTGACTGCAGCCATGAAATTAAGAGATGCTTGCTCCTTGGAAGAAAAGTTATGACCAACCTAGACAGCATATTAAAAAGCAGAGGCATTACTTTGCCAACAAAGGCCCATTTAGTCAAAGCAATGGTTTTTCCAGTAGTCATGTATGGATGTGAGAGTTGGACTATAAAGAAAGCTGAGAAAAAGAAAGCAGCTTAAAAAAAAAAAAAAAAAGAAAGCTGAGTACCGAAGAATTGATGTTTTTGAACTGTGGTGTTGAAGACTTTTGAGAGTCCCTCAGACTGCAAGGAAATCCAACCAGTCCATCCTCAAGGAAATCAGTCCTGAATATTCATTGGAAGGACTGATGCTGAAGCTGAAACTCCAATACTTCGGCCACCTGATGTGAAGAACCGACTCATTTGAAAAGACGTGATGCTGGGAAAGATTGAAGGTGGGAGGAGAAGGGGGAAACAGAGGATGAGATGGATGGGTGGCATCACCAACGTGATGGACATGAGTTTGAGTAAGCTCCGGGAGTTGGTGATGGACAGGGAAGCCTGGCATGCTTCAGTCCATGGGGTCACAAAGAGTTAGACACGACTGAGCAACCGAACTGAACTGAGGTATGGCCAAGTTGGATGACTTAGGAAGATGTGTGACAAAGAATCAAAAGTAGAATTGAATCATGTTTGACATTCTTATCCATTCAATTTTATTAAAATCATCAACAGAGATATGTATACCTAGCATTTTCTCTACAAAATTTTTCAGCTTTCATGCTTCTCTGTAGATGACATCCAATTTTTCAAGAAGTAAACCTGTGACCCATTATTGACACTTCCTTCTCACTTTCTGCATCTGGAGTCTCAAGTTTGTCTAGACTTAGTCTGCAGAGTCTGTCTAAAAATATAAATCTTCCCTGTTACTATCAAGCCATCTGTTTCCTGAAGTACTGCAACCTAACCAGTTCCCTTGTTTCATTCACTACTTGTCAATCCATTCTGCAATCTGAGGCCAGTTGTTTTTTAAATGCCAACAACATGAGTGCACAAGAATTGATGCTTTTGAATTGCAGTGCTGCGGAAGACTCTTGAGAGTCCCTTGGACAGCAAGGAGATCAAACCCATCAGTCCTAAAGGAAATCAACTTCAAATATTCACTGGAAGGACTGATGCTGAAGCTCCAATACTTTGGCCAACTGATGCAAAGAGCCAACTCGTTGGAAAAGACTCTGATGCTGGGAAAGATTGAAGGCAAGAGGAGAAGGGGGTGACAGAGGATGAGATAGTTGGATGACATCACCAACTCAATGGATATGAGTTTGAGCAAGCTCCAGGAGATAGTGATGAACAGGAAAGACTGGCATGCTGCAGTTTATGAGGTCATAAAGAATTGGACATGACTTAGCAAATGAACAAAAACAACATGCCAATTATTGACTCCCTCCTGACATTTGTTACCCTTTGACCTGTTAAAAGGCTTAAAGGCTAACCTTTAAGATCCTTGGGTAAATCCAAATCTCAAACATTTCTCTTCATTATTTTGTTTGCTTACTATTGCAGTCTAACCATAAGACACTTTGCCCATCTTCTTCCTTATTCAGCAATATTCCTCAGCTATTTCTCAGCTCCTCAATGCTTTCTTGGTTTAAAGCCTTACCAAGCTACTTCCTCTGCTGAAAATAGCCCTTCCTTATCTTATCAACTAGTAAGCTCTTATTCACCCTTTACTTCACTTGCCAAAAAAAGGCTGTCATTTTTAAAATGTACTTCATCTTTATTTATTTCATTTCCAAAAATGTTTTTTGTCTGTTATCATCAAATTCTTCAGCAGTGAGTCAGCAGTTATTATGAAATGAAAGTGTTATGAAGTTAGTGACATATCACAAAGGAATCAAACAGACTTGATATTCTGCTACTATATAATACAAAGTTATATAAAGAAAAATTCAGAATACCCCAGAGTTTTATGAAATAAATGAAATTTTTTGAGAAGCTTTGAGTCCTTTAATTAATATTAAAATAAAATATCTGATTAAAAACAAACTATTTTTAATAAGGTGCTAAACATTTACTTGCAAATTACAACAATACTTCTCTCTGAAGACTCTGTAACACCATTTAAACTAGACTACCAATTTTTTTATTATGAAAAAATGTTGAGAGAAAACTATTATATAGATGGTATCTATTAACTAATTAACACTCTATGATGACTAGGTTTTTCACATTATCCTTAGCATGAGTTTGAGAATTGCATGTGTTACTGTAGAGTATGGAAGTAATCATATAATTTTTTTCAGAAAATATTCTTATTGCTATTTTTATTGTTGACAACTGATAGAATGTCTACAAAGATGTTTTTTGATGGGATAACATCTCCTTATTTTCTTTAACTTACAAGCTTACAGGATGTTATTGGGAGAATAAGAGGGTGGATTTATAAGAAAAAATGAAACTTCGGGGAACTGGGCAATAATTAATGATTAATCATTTCTTATATGGTCCACATTATGTCATCATATGTTTAACAGTTTTCTGTAAGCTCTTGCACACTTTTAATTTCCTCCTAGAGACAAACGGTTCTCTCTCCTCTCCCAAACGGCACACCCCTCTTATCTCACCTACGGGTTAGTTTCTCTCAACTGTATTTCTGATCTTAACTGTTTCTCACTATCTAACTTCTGTATTTTCACATGTGCCTCTCTTCTTTTCAAGAGTAGGCTGATGATGACGATTAATGAGAGTTTGGCAGGGGATTTCATACTGGTGGGCTTCTCCGACCACCCACAGCTTGAGAAGATCCTCTTTGTGGTTGTGTTAATCTTCTATCTCCTGACACTGGTAGGCAACACAGCGATCATCTTGATCTCTTGTCTGGATCCCATGCTCCACACACCCATGTATTATTTTCTTACCAATCTCTCCTTTGTTGACCTCTGTCTTACCACCAGCATTGCTCCCCAACTGCTATGGAACCTCCATGGCCCCTACAAGACAATCAGTCCTACGGGCTGTGCCATTCAACTCTACGCATCCCTGGCACTGGGATCCACTGAATGTGTTCTCCTAGCTGTCATGGCGTTTGATCGCTATGCTGCTGTTTGTCGACCACTCCATTATGCCACAGTTATGCACTCACGACTTTGCCAGTCTCTGGTAGGAATGGCATGGTTGAGTGGAGTGGGCAACACCCTAATTCAGGGCACCATCACCCTTCGCCTGCCCCGTTGTGGGAACCGCAGGATTTACCACTTCATCTGCGAAGTGCCTGCCATGGTCAAGCTGGCCTGTGTAAACATTCATGCCAATGAGGTCCAGCTCTTCATGGCTTCCTTGGTGCTCCTCCTCCTCCCTCTGACACTTATCTTGATCTCATATGGATGCATTGCTCAAGCAGTAGTGAGGATCAGATCAGCTCAAGCCTGGCGAAAAGCCCTTGGCACTTGTGGGTCTCACCTCTTGGTAGTCACTCTCTTCTATGGAACCATCACAGCTGTCTATATCCAACCCAACAGTTCTTATGCTCACAGTCAAGGGAAGTTCATAACCCTTTTGTACACCATTGTGACCCCCACCCTTAACCCTCTCATTTACACTCTGAGAAACAAAGATGTAAAGGGGGCTTTGAAGAGGCTGCTACAGAAAGATAGAGCGCAGCAGAGTGAGAAACTCTGATGAGGTAAAAGAAGAGACGTGGCCTGACTAAGGCTGAGGTGCCAAAGGAAAGATACACCAGAAGGCATTATCTGGAGACAGCTTCACATATATGCTGCAAAACCAAACCTGCAAGACTTCCTAGAGAATTCATAAGCCTGAAATTGCTTTCTTTCATTTCCTTATTTAAAGTACTCCAGGATAAACTCACTAAACAGACGTCTTTGTTATCTGTCAGTCAATAAATTACAAGCATGACTTACTATTTCCAGAACCTATTTTCTTCTCTCTCTGCCCTTTCTCTTAGGTAGTCTTGGCTTTGACTTGTTAAATGAAATCAATCTATTGGTTGGTCCCTTTGTATAAATAAACAATATGATACTCATGAGCTAGGTGTTTTCGAGTTACTCTTTAGCAGCTTATTCCTGGTGGTCTGTTGTAGTATTGCCCATCTGGATCCCGCCTTTGGACCAGCAGAAGCCTGTATCTTGAAAATCCACCTTATCTGCACTGAACTCTTTGACTCTGCAACTCACCCTCCCTTGACCATTCTGTTTAGTTGTTTAATTTTTTGTTTCTTTCTTACTGTTATATTCTAATTTGAGTTTTTCTCAGGTCAGCTTTTCATTGATATTGTGAGTGTCCATAGCAATTGTGTCCACATGGGTGCCAGCATTGGTGGATTTTGAGTTTTCATTTTACATTTAGATGATTAAATGATTTCTGTCAGGTGACGGATCATAGGATCCAGACCCTGCCATGTGAAAAGTGACAGGGCATATATCTAATTCATTTCATGAGTGTGTGTTTGTGTGTGTGTGTGCATGTTTGTTTGAGGGTTCCAATATTTCTAGCAGCTATGTTTCCTGACATGGGAGATAGAGGGTTGAGAGGTTTTTTGTCCTTTGTCTTTCTGACTTTTGGAGGAATCATCTCTGTGTATTTTGTGTTTGCTCCAGTATGAATGTTCCTACATCTTAACAGTTAGAACCTTTTTTCCTGATGATATGGTGATTATTTAAATATGAAAGTGGTGGTGATAATGATAGCTTATGGTGAATGGTGTTGGATTCATGATCTCCAAAGAAGATTTAGCTTTGGGACCAGGGACCAGGATTGATCAATCAAGAGCTTTTGTGTAGCAGAGTTTTATTAAAGTATAAAAAGGGACAGAGAAAGCTTCTGACATGTACATCAGAAGGGGGACAGACTCGCTAGTCTTTAGCAAGGGAATTATATACTTTTTAAATTAGTTATTACAATAAGTCAAAAGAATGTCTAAAGCTTGTAAAAAGTTTACTAGACCAACTCCCACAATTTACATTTTAGGATAACAGGATTAGAACTTAATAATAGAACGATCCCACCAGACCTACTCCCATATTATATATTCTAAGATACCAGAATTAGTCAGAAGGCTTTCAAGAAGGAGAAACTGTCCTCAAACAGGATATATTTTTGTTATATAATCCCTAGTACAGAGTTTAAACTGAGTTGTTTGTTGTGTAATTATCAGTTCCAGACTTACAGAAAAGAAACGTTTGATGTGACTAAGACTAAGGAATGTAGAGGAGAAAGAAACATTTACCTTTTTCTCTTCCTTGAGAATTCCAGACCCATATCTCCTTCTCGAGAACCCCAGAACCCTTTCTCTTTGGGGACCCCTGGACTTCTTATCAATCTGCCTAGGAAGTGATATGCTCAATAATTACATGGAAATCATGCCTCTATACATACACTGTGCTGAGGTGGAGGACTTTATTTTCACTTTTCTAAGATTTGACTTTAGCATACGACTCAGGGTCTGTAAGTCTTCAAGACTGAAGATCTATGTGATCAGAAGTAGTTATTTCCATATAGTTTCCTTAAGAGACCTTTGTTCTTGGTCACTATTGTGCTTAGTATTAATTGCCCAATTAGGAAGATAAGAGTCCCTAAGGTTCCATTCCAGGCTTAATATAAATTCTTGCTACCGTAACAAATTTTAGTTCGTTCTGGCTCCTGAAATAAACACTACCACCCCATTTAGTCTTGGATTTAAAGATCCATATTTAGAACCTTGTGGTTTGGAAAGCTCATGCATAAGCATCACTTTCCTGGCTTATTAAACTAGTTGGAAGAGTGAAGGACAAAATTATCAGAGGTGAGGAAATAATGAGAACCACATGCTTTCTCTTGTTTATTTACATGTTCTATAAATTATCTATATAGAGACAACATTATAATTTTCTTCAATTGCTCATGTAATTCTTCCTCAAACTGTGTGTATGAGTGTGTGTGCTCAGTCATTCAGTCGTGTTTGACTCTTTGCAAGCCTATGAATTGTAGCCTGCTAGGCTCCTCTGTCCACGGAATTCTCCAGGCAAGAATACTGAAGTAAGGAGCCATGCCCTCCTCCAGGGGATCTTCCCAACCCAGGAATCAAATCCGTGTCTCCTGTCTGGGCAGGCAGACTCTTTACCACTGAGCCACCTGGGAAGATGCAAGGGAAGCCCCTTCCTCAAACTACCCTGGCCAATAATCCTCCAAGCTTTCATATCCACCTTCTATAAAGTGTTTTTATTTCTGAACATCGTACTAAATTTATTCTTACTCTCTTAGAAGGGAGTTCAATTTGAATTAAACTACATTTCTACCACTGCCTTAACTTTGAAGAATGTACATTCAGGAAGATAAATACAGAAACAGAAAATAAAGAAAGCATGCTTTCTCTACATTTGAAAGAATTCTCACTCTTAGCTTTCTTAAATTCTTTCCAATTATACAGTTTGTTAACGTATTGAAGATATGAACTCTTTCTTATAAAGTTGTAACAAACATACATGGATGTTTGTTTACATTATGTTTGTACATGTATATTTGTATGCATGTGTTCTTCCTCCCTTTAGACTTGGGATCATTCTATTTTTTCAAAAATGGTAGAGAACTGAAGAGACTCCATTCATATATAAATATACACAGTTTAAAATGTGGGATGCAGTAAATTGTGATACTCATGTGTTCTACTTTTCCAGGAACAAGTGCATGAATGGAACTGGGTTAAGGAGTGAGTTAAATATATTTAGGTACGATGATTGTATCAGAAAAAAGCCTTGGGGATCATATATATATATATACACACACACATATATACATATATAATATATTTCAGAGCTTTACATTTTTTAAAACAGGTCTTCTAATATTGTTGCTGACTGAAATTTCTTGACTAAATAATGGGAGGAGTTGGTGCAGCAATCGAATAATGTAGGTCCTTTGTAATAGATATTTAGTCTTCAGGTTAACATTATTATATGTAGTTATATTGCTTTATGTTTAAATATATATCTTAAACACACATTTTTGCTAGTTGGGGAAAAAGTGGTTTAGTAGAATTAATAAAGGTGTTCAGTTCAGTTCAGTCACTCAGTCGTGTCTGACTCTGTGACCCCATGAACTGAAGCATGCCAGACCTCCCTATCCATCACCAACTCCTGGAGTCCACCCAAACCCATGTCCATTGAGTCAGTGATGTCATCCAACCATCTCATCCTCTGTCATCCCCTTCTCCTCCTGCCCTCAATTTTTCCCAATATCAGGGTCTTTTCCAATAAGTCAGCTCTTGGCATCAGGTGGCCAAAGTATTGGAGTTTCAGCTTCAACATCAGTCTTTCCAATGAACACCCAGGACTGATCTCCTTTAGGATGGACTGGTTGGATCTCCTTGCAGTCCAAGGGACTCTCAAGAGTCTTCTCCAACACCACAGTTCAAAAACATCAATTCTTCGGCACTCAGCTTTCTTTATATTCCAGCTCTCACATCCATACATGACCACTGAAAAAACCATAGCCTTGACTAGATGGACCTTTGTTGACAAAGTAATGTCTCTGCTTTTTAATATGCTGTCTAGTTTGGTCATAAAATAAAGGTGTTATTTTATTCAAAACATATTTGTTTGGCTTTAACTATGCTTTTAAAAAGACCTGTGTGCTAAGGATAATACAAAAGATATTTAAGATAAAATCTTAACCCATTATCTAGAGGCTATTTTCCATTTCATAACACTTGGCATGCTTAATGAAAAAGGTCCTTATACATACTGACACAATATTACACAGCAATTCAGGATTTCAGAAGACAAGTGTATTGTACAGTGAGGATGTGAGTGCATCTTAGATGATGCTAATCTAAGAGATAAATATTAACAGATTAGTAGAATTTGTTAAGGGTGAAAGAAATACATTCATCAAAGGAGAAGAAATGCAGTTAGCAAGAAGTTTCAATAAATTAGAACTTTATGTAAACAGAGAGACAGACTTTGTCAGAACAAATTATAAATGATGGGAGATAACTCTGAAAGCAGAAAGGGAAACTGAAATTGCACAGAACCTTAAATTCAATTTTACATTTTAAGAAATAAAAGTGGTTTAATATCCCAGTGTTGTTTGATTCTGACAATCATATAAAGGAAGGTAATGAAGAGTACAAACCAAAAAATAAGAGACCACCTAGACTGTGTTACCATCTAGAATGATATGAATTAATAAGTCTTTTTAGAAAATTAAATGATATAAGAATAGATTGGTTAAAATGCATGACTGAAATGATCACATTCAAACTTAATTTTGGATAGTTATGGAATGATGAGTACAATTGATAGAAAATTTCAAAGTAAAAAATTTCTGTTAGAGAAGGTACTGGTGGTTTCCAATTACAGCATCCTGGGTATGTTCGAGTGGATGACTTAGGAAGATGTGTGACAAAGGATCAAAAGTAGAATTGAATCATGCTTGATATTCTTATTCATTAAATTTTTAAAAATCATAAACAGAGATATGCATATCTAGCACTTTCTTTACCGAAGATTTTTTCCACTTTCATGCTTCTCTGTAGATGACACCTGATTTTTAAAGAAATAAACCTGTGGCTCATTATTGACACTTCCTTCCCACTTTCTGCATCCAGAGTCTCTAAGTTTGTCTAGACTTATTCTGTAGAGCCTGTCTAAAAATATAAATCTTCCCTGCTACCACCAAGCCATCTGTTTCCTGAAGTATTGCTACGGCCTCCTAACCAGTTCCCTTGTCTCATTTACTACTAGCCAATCCATTCATGCATTTCTCAAAGTCATGCTAATGATAATGTGAAATATCTAATCATCAGATAGTTTTAGTTGCTTAATAGATACCATCTATATAATAGTTTTCTTTCAACATTTTTTTATGACAAAACTTAAAGGACAGTCTAGTTTAAATGATACTAGAGTCTTCAGAGAGAAATATTGTTGTAAGTTGCAAGTAAATGTTTAGTGCCTTATTAAAAACATTTTGTTTTTAATTAGATATAGTATTTTTATATTGGTTAAAGGACCCAAAGCTTCTCAAAAATCTCACTTATTTCATTAAAACTATGTTTTGAGTAGTCTGAATTTTCCTTTATATAACTTTATAGTATATAGTAGCAGAGGAACAAGTCTGTTTGATTCCTTAGTGATATGTCACTAACTTCATAGCACTTTCATTACATAGTTGCTGCTGATTGGCTGCTGAAAGATTTGAGGATAAGAGACAAAAACATTTTTGGAAGGGAGATTAAAAAAAGATGTAGTACATTTAAAAAATGACAGTCTTTCTTGGCAAGTAGAGAAGTAAAAAGTGAATAAGAGCTAACTAGTAAACAAGATAAGGAGGGACTATTTCAGCAGAGGAAGTAGTTTGGTAAGATTAAAACTGAAAAACCATCGAGGAGCTGAGAAATATTTGAGGAATACTGCTGAATAAGGAACACCATGGGCAAAGTGTCTTATGATTAGACTGCAAGAGTAAGCAGAAAAAGGAATCAAAAGACATGTTTAAGCCTTGGATTTATCCAAAGGGTCTTAAATATTAGCCTTTGAGGGATTTATAAACAGGTCAAGCGGTAATGAATGTCAGGAGGGAGCCAATAATTGACACATTGTTTGGGAGAAAAATAAAAGAAAACGTAGTCGCTCAGTCCTGTCCAACTCTTTGAAACCTCACAGACTGTAATCCACCAGGCTCCTCTGTCCATCTCCAGGCAAGAATACTGGAATGGGTTGCCATTCCCTTCTCCAGGGGATCTTCCTGATCCAGGGATTGAACACAAGTCTCCCTCATTGCAGGCAGATTCCCTACCATCTGAGCCACTAGGGAAGCCTTCGTTTGGGAGGACTAAGTAGCAATGAATGATTAATCATTTCTTATATGGTCCATGTTATGTCATTATATGTTTATCAGTTTTCTGTAAGCTCTTGCACACTTTTAATTTCCTCCTAGAGACAAACGGTTCTCTCTCCTCTTATCTCACCTTCAGGATCAGTTTCTCCCAACTGTATTTCTGATCCTAACTGTTTCTCACTATCTGACTTCTGTATTTTCACATGTGCCTCTCTTCTTTTCAAGAGTAGGCTGATGATGACGATTAATGAGAGTTTGGCAGGAGATTTCATACTGGTGGGCTTCTCCGACCACCCACAGCTTGAGAAGATCCTCTTTGTGGTTGTGTTAATCTCCTATCTCCTGACACTGGTAGGCAACACAGCGATCATCTTGATCTCTTGTCTGGATCCCATGCTCCACACACCCATGTATTATTTTCTTACCAATCTCTCCTTTGTTGACCTCTGTCTTACCACCAGCATTGCTCCCCAACTGCTATGGAACCTCCATGGCCCCTACAAGACAATCAGTCCTACGGGCTGTGCCATTCAACTCTACGCATCCCTGGCACTGGGATCCACTGAATGTGTTCTCCTAGCTGTCATGGCGTTTGATCGCTATGCTGCTGTTTGTCGACCACTCCATTATGCCACAGTTATGCACTCACGACTTTGCCAGTCTCTGGTAGGAATGGCATGGTTGAGTGGAGTGGGCAACACCCTAATTCAGGGCACCATCACCCTTCGCCTGCCCCGTTGTGGGAACCGCAGGATTTACCACTTCATCTGCGAAGTGCCTGCCATGGTCAAGCTGGCCTGTGTAAACATTCATGCCAATGAGGTCCAGCTCTTCATGGCTTCCTTGGTGCTCCTCCTCCTCCCTCTGACACTTATCTTGATCTCATATGGATGCATTGCTCAAGCAGTAGTGAGGATCAGATCAGCTCAAGCCTGGCGAAAAGCCCTTGGCACTTGTGGGTCTCACCTCTTGGTAGTCACTCTCTTCTATGGAACCATC
The DNA here is from genome assembly GCF_023699985.2 of Odocoileus virginianus. Lineage (NCBI taxonomy): Eukaryota > Metazoa > Chordata > Mammalia > Artiodactyla > Cervidae > Odocoileus > Odocoileus virginianus. The sequence goes on from NC_069700.1 coordinate 44,444,989, forward strand.
ACAGCTGTCTATATCCAACCCAACAGTTCTTATGCTCACAGTCAAGGGAAGTTCATAACCCTTTTGTACACCATTGTGACCCCCACCCTTAACCCTCTCATTTACACTCTGAGAAACAAAGATGTAAAGGGGGCTTTGAAGAGGCTGCTACAGAAAGATAGAGCGCAGCAGAGTGAGAAACTCTGATGAGGTAAAAGAAGAGACGTGGCCTGACTAAGGCTGAGGTGCCGAAGGAAAGATACACCAGAAGGCATTATCTGGAGACAGCTTCACATATATGCTGCAAAACCAAACCTGCAAGACTTTCTAGAAAATCCATAAGCCTGAAATTGCTTTCTTTCATTTCCTTATTTAAAGTACTCCAGGATAAACTCTCTAAACAGATGTCTTTGTTATGTGTCAGTCAATAAATTACAAGCATGACTTACTATTTCCAGAACCTATTTCTTCTCTCTCTGCCCTTTCTCTTAGGTATTCTTGGCTTTGCCTTTCTAAATGAAATCAATCTATTAGTTGGTTCCTTTGTATAAATAAACAATGTGATACTCACAAGCTAGGTGTTTTTAAACCTAGTAGTTTTACTACTAGCAGCTTATTTCTGGTGGTCTGTTGCAATAGTGCCCATTGGATCCCTCCCTTGGACCAGTAGAAGCATGTAGTTTGAAAATCTACCTTAACTGCACTGAATTCCTTGACTCTGCAACTCACCATCCCTTGGCCATTCTGTTTAAGTCTGCTGTTTAATTATTTGTTTGTTCTCATTCTTACATTCTAATTTGAGTCTTTGTCAGGTTAGCTTTTCCTTGATATTTTGATTGTCCATAGAAATTGTATCCACACTGGTGCCAGAAATAGTGGATTTTGAGTTTTCATTTTGCATTTAGATGATTAAATGATTTCTATCAAGTGACAGATTATAGGATCCAGTCCCTGCCATGTGAAAAGTGACAGAGCATTTAAATCTAATTAATTATAAACAAGCTAGTCTTTTAATGGAAAACTGAGGGAAACCAATGCCATTATTAAAGGACATGGATTCTGAGAAAAGAGAATGTCCTGTCAAATTCAAAAGAGAGTCATGATATCTAAGATTTCTCACCAATGAGCCCTCTTGAGACATCTAATGATATTTGATTATATGTCCTTATTTCTGTTTTTCTTTACTATGTAGCAATGCTGTTTCTACTTTAAATCATTTTCTACTGCATTTACTTATCTAATATTTATGAATTGATAAAATTTCAATTTTAATAAATATATGTTTTTAAGTAAACAAATCAGTATTCCTTTTCTTCATGCAGAGGGAGATAATTAATTAAAATATAATTTCTTTTAAAATGCCATGGTGTTACAGCTGATTTATAAAAATAAGTTATGTGCTATATCAACCTAAAGCAAAAGAAACTTAGACTTCTAAGGTCATGTATCATTTTGCTTTAAATTATGAATAGACTTTTTAGAATTTTTTTTGCTCAAATTGTAACTCCAAGTTAAAAAATATTTCTGAATCTAATTAATGACTTTTATTTTGGCTACATGATAAAATAAAACTGTATCAAGCTGCATTATTTTTGAACAATTTTAAAGTTTTTAAATCTGATATGTAATTATGTATGGAAAACATATATGTATTATCATTACTTAAGTTTATTCTTTTGGAATGTTAGACTGCTTAATAATTTTGTCATTAAAAACTGCTCTATGTATTTCTCCTTGTAAGAATATTAGCATAAAGTTCTAGTTATACAATCTTGACATAAAGAAGAAAACACTACACATGACTTTCACCTTGATGATTAATCACAAAAAGAAAATAAAAACACATGCAACCATTTCCCAGATATGAAACTTGAACATTATACACTCTCCAAGCGCCCTCCCATTCCAATTCCATTCACATTCTAATTTTCTTGCCCACATATAATTAGTACCCAGATGACTAAAAACAAAGTTTGTTTTATGTGTTTACAAACTTTGCATAGATTGAATAAGGCAGTACATAATCTTTTCATTTCACTTGTTCGTGCATGTAGCAGTATTTTGCTTTCATTGCTGTATATAGTTCTATATTATGAATATAATACAATTTATTGATTATTTTAACTACTGAATATTTGATCATTTCTATTTGGTTTTATTATCAGTACTGCTTGTATGAGTGTTTTAATTAAAATATTTTGATGAGTGCATCTAGGAATAGAATTTCTAAGTAATATGGTATGCACATGCTAAGCTTTAGTATGTGCACTGCCTAATAGTTTTCAGATGGAGGAACCATTTTAGACTCCCACCAGCCATGTATGAGAATACCTTCTGCTCATTTATTTTTAATCACACTTGGAGGTATTAGTCTGTCTTAGTTTAGGTATTCTGGGAATCTTATAGTAGTATTAAATTGTGAGTTTAACTTGCATTTCCACGATGACTAAAGTAGTTAATCATCTTTTTTGTATATTGATTGGTCATTTAAGAATCAATTTTTGTGAAGCACCTATTCAAGATTTTAGGACATTTTTATATTAGGTTATCTGCTTTCTCTTCTCTTGATTTGTAGATATTTTTATTTTCTGGTCTAACTTTTGTTGTAGTAAGTTTTATAAACATATCATCCTGCACTATGGATGGACATTTCATTTTCTTAATGGTATCTTGTGATTAGAAAAGTTGCTAAGGAAATCTGATTTATCAATGACTTCCTTATATTAGTGCTATTTATGCATAATTTTTTTAAAAAAACTTTTCTCTCTTGAAACATCCCACCCTCGCCTTCTCCCAGAGTCCACAAGTCTGATCTATACATCTGAGTCTCTTTTTCTGTTTTGCATATAGGGTTATCATTACCATCTTCTAAAGTCCATATATATGTGTTAGTATACTGTAATGGTCTTTATCTTTCTGGCTTACTTCGCTCTGTATAATGGGCTCCAGTTTCATCCATCTCATTAGAACTGATTCAAATGAATTCTTTTTAATGGCTGAGTAATATTCCATGGTGTACATGTACCACAGCTTCCTCATCCATTCGTCTGCTGATGGGCATCTGGGTTGCTTCCATGTCCTGGCTATTATAAACAGTGCTGCGATGAACATTGGGGTGCACGTGTCTCTTTCAGATCTATCTAGGGTGAAACAGATCACCAGCCCAGGTTGGGTGCATGAGACAAGTGCTCGGGCCTAGTGCACTGGGAAGACCCAGAGGGATCGGGTGGAGAGGGAGGTGGGAGGGGGGACTGGGATGGGGAATACATGTAAATCCATGGCTAATTCATTTCAATGTATGACAAAAACTACTGTAATGATGTAAAGTAATTAGCCTCCAACTAATAAAAATAAATGAAAAAAAAAAAAAAGAAGAAGTCACCAGCTTTACCAATCAAAAAAAAAAAAAAAAAAACTTTTCTTTCCAACCTCCAAATCATAAAAATACTCATCAGTTTTATATTCCAGATGGTTTGATGTTTTGCATTCACATTTATATTCTCTAAAATCTACATTTATATTCTCTAAAATAATTTTTGTGAGAGAAATGTCAATATTTATTTTTTATGAATACCCAGTTGACAAAGCACTATTTAAAAATTACTGTTTCCTCTCTTCTCTTCAGGACCAAGTTTGTTATAAATCTAGTGTCTAAAATCATGTGGGTCTCTTTCTGGATTCTCCATTGTGTTTCATTATTTTCCTTGTCTATTCTTGTGCCCATAAGACATTTTATTAATAATAAATCTTGACATCAAGATTCCCAAGTCTTTCAAGAGAGGAAAATTATAGACCTTTCTCTCTTTCTCATGAATGTAATGAAAAATTCTAAGCAAATTATTAGCATTTGAATCTAAAATATAACAAAAGGAGAATAGATTATGACCAAGGTGATTTTATCCCAAGAATTCAAAGTTGTATTAATGTTGCAAGGTCAATCGATAAAATATACTGTATTAACAAAAAAGGGGAAAAAACCATAAGATCATTTTAATAGGTGCAGAAAAGTCCTTTGATAAAATTCAACATCCATTCATGCTAACATAAAACCACATTTGGCATACTAGCTTTAGAAGGGAACATTATTAATATGATAAAGTGTAGCTATAAACATCCTACAAGAGAAGATCACTACTTATGTCTAACAATGGCTAGCACAATTTTGAAAAACCAATGAATGCTGGTTTAAATGGAATTAAATCTTAAATTAGTTTAAATGGAATTAAACTATGTCCAAATTCATAGTTAAAATGTGTGACCAAGAGACAAAGCCCAAAATACTGGACCATATATGCAAGGATATTTGAAATATTTAACATCTTTTACCTTTCACATGCATACATCAAATATATATACATATTAGAAAAAACAAGGAAATTTCTATTTTTATAGTATTAAAATATGTGAGGTTTTGAACAAAGGAGGAAGAATAAATTATATAGGTAAAACTTAAAAGATGCTAGCTCTAGAAAGGCCACAGACTGGGAGAAAATATTTGCAAAAGAATCTCATAAAGAACTGCTGTCTAAAATATACAAGGAAATATTAAAACAACAATAATTAAACATTTCAATTTAAAAGATAGGCCAGAGAGTTTGACATCTCATCAAAGAAGATACTCAGATGGTAAGTAAGCATATGAAAAGATGCTCCATATCACGTCATCAGGGAAATGCAAATTATGCAAATTAAAACAATGAGATACCACTATACACCTATAAGCACTGCCAAGATTCAGAACATTGACAACACTGAATGCTGGTGAGCATGTGGTGCACCAGAAATCCTCATTCATTGCTGATGGGATTGCAAAACGGTACATCCACTTTGGAAGATAGTTTGGCAGTCTCTTACAAAATTAAACATATTCTTACCCTATGACCTAGCAATCATATTCCTTGGTATTTATGCAAGGGGGTTGAAAACCTATGTTCACACAAAACCCTGCACATGGATGTTTACAGTAGCTCCACTTGTAAATGCCAAAACTTGGAAGCAACCAAGATATCCTTCAGTAAGTGAATAAATAAATGATCTGTGATACTTCCAGGCAATGGACTCTTATTCAGTGCTAAAAAGTAACGAACTATCAAGCATTGAAAAGCCACAGAAGAAACTTAAATGCATATCAGTAAGTGAAAGAGGTCAGTCTGAAAAGGCTACAGTCTATAATGATTCCAACTGTATCATATATGGAAAAGGCAAAACTATGGAGATCAAAAAGATTAGTGTTTGCCAGGTGTTAGGGTGGAAGGAAAGTGAATAGGGAGAGCACAGAGGATTTTTAGGACAGTGAAATATCTTGTATGATACTTCAATGGTGGACATATGTCATTATAAGTATTCAAACTCATAGAATGTACAACACCAAGAATGAGCCCTAATGTAAAGCACGGACTTTGAGAGATAATGATGTGTCAGTATAGGTTCATTAGTTAGAACGAATGTAGCACTCTGTTGTGGGATGTTGATAGTCTGCGAGGTTTTGTGTCGCCGGGTGGGAAGGGTGGTGGTGGGAGGGAGGTGAGGCAGATATATGGAATATCTCTGAACCTTTTTCTTAAACTTGCTGTAAAACAAAGTGAGAGTGAAAGTCGCTCAATCGTGTTAGACTCTGCGACCCCATGAACTATATAGTACACAGAATTCTCAAGACCAGAATGCTGGAGTGGGTAGCATTTCCCTTCTCCAGGGGAATCTTCCCAACCCAGAAATTGAAGCCAGGTCTCCCACATTGCAGGCTGATTCTTTAGCAGCTGAACCACAAGGGAAGCCCCTGTAGCTAAAACTGCTCTTAAAAAATACTCTGAGAAAAAAAGATGATAGGCATTTTATAACATCTTCAAGCAACTTACTTCCATACTCTTTAGGAGAAATAAACTATATATCCACTGCTGAAACATATCTGGAAAGAACAAGGGTACATCACCATTAATTAAATGACCTATTGCATTACAATCTTTGAGAGTGGATTTTTTTTTGTACTTTGTGCTAAATCCACTCAGTCTGCTTTTTTCTCCTATGTTTCCAATGTGAACGTCACAATTTGCATAAGAAGGTAAGAAAAGATGTGTAGTGACATGTATTCAAGTAGGAACTTCTTTCAGATATTTGGGCTATTTTCAGAGTACATCCAAGAGGCTCTTGACTGTTTCAAGCCTGGACACTGTTGCTGAGATGTAGGCTTTTCATCCGGGCTTCCCTGGTAGCTCAGCTGGTAAAAATTCCTGGGTCAGGAAGATCCCCTGGAGAAGGGATAGGCTACCCACCCCGGTATTCTTGGGCTTTCCTGGTGGCTCAGACAGTAGAGAATTCACCCACAATGTGGGAGACCTGGATTCAATCCCTGGGTTGGGAAGATCTCCTGGAGGAGCGGCAACCCACTGCAGCATTCTTGCCTGGAGAATCCCCATGGACAGAGGAGCCTGATGGGCTACAGTATATGGGGTCACGAAGAGTGGGACAGGAATGAGTGACTAAGCATAGTACAGCACATGCTTTTACATCCAGTAGTTATTACATAAAAACAGAGTTTGTAAAACATGGGTTTAGGGAAATACAACCTTGTAAAGAAGCTATATGATTTCCTGCATTTCAATTTCAAGAAAATATAGTTTTCCCATTTGGCCTGCTGAGAATAGCTATACAATGCTGATAAAGATGATTGAGCACCAAGAATAAAATATATACTGTCTGGGCAACAAGATGCTTTTAGATAAAACACCATTACTAAGAGACGTACACATTCCTCGTATGTTCAGTTCAGTTCTGTTGCTCAGTTGTGTCTGACTCTTTGTGACCCCATGGACTGCACTATGCCAGGCTTCCCTGTCCATCACCAACTCCCAGAGCTTACTCAAACTCATGTCCATTGAATCGGTGATGTCATCCAACCATCTCATCCGCTGTTGTTCTCTTCACCTCCTGCCTTCAATCATTCCCAGCATCAGAGTCTTTTTAAATGAGTCAGTTGCAACAGGTGGCCAAAGTATTGGACTTTCAGCTTCAGCATCAGTCCTTCTAATGAATAGTCAGGACTATTTCCTTTAGGATGACTGGTTGGATCTCCTTACTATCCAAGGTATTCTCAAGAGTCTTCTCCAACACCACAATTCAAAAGTATCAATTCTTTGGTGCTCAGTTTTCTTTATAGTCCAACTCTCACATCCATACATGACTACTGGAAAAACCAAAGCTTTGACTAGATGGACCTTTGTTGGCAAAGTAATGCCTCTGCTTTTTAATATGCTGTCTAGGTTGGCCATGACTTTTCTTCCAAGGAGCAAGCGTCTTTTAATTTCAGGGCTGCAGTCACCATCTGCAGTGATTTTGGAGCCCAGAAAAATAAAGTCTGTAACTGTTTCCTTTGTTTCCCCATCTATTTGCCATGAAATGATGCCATGATCTTCATTTTCTGAAGGTTGAGTTTTAAGCAAGCTTTTTCACTCTCCTGTTTCACTTTCATCATGAGGCTCTTTAGTTCTTCTTTACTTTCTGCCATAAGGATGGTGTCATTTGCATATCTGAGGCTATTGATATTTCTCCCAGCAATCTTGATTCCAGCTTGTGCTTCATCCAGTCCAGCATTTCTCATGATGTACACTCTGCATATAAGTTAAATAAGCAGGGGGACAATATACAGCCTTGACGTACTCTTCCCGATTTGGAACTGTTCCTCGTCCAGTTTTAACTGTCGCTTTTTGACCTGCATATAGATTTCTCAAGAGGCAGGTCAGGTGGTCTGGTATTCCCATATCTTTAAGAATTTTCCACAGCTTTTTGTGATCCACACAGTCAAAGGCTTTGGCATAGTCAATAAAGCAGAGAAGTATATGTTTTTCTGGAACTCTTTTGCTATTTCAAAGATCCAATAGATGTTGGCAATTTGATCGCTGGTTCCTCTGCCTTTTCTAAATCCAGCTTGAACATCTGGAAGTTCACAGTTCATGCACTGTTGAAGCCTGGCTTGGAGAATTTTGAGCATTACTTTGCTAGTGTGTGAGATGAGTGCCATGAGGAAAAACTTCTGTAGAATGACATGCAGAGTTGTAAAAATATTCTGTAAGAGGTTGCTAGCAGGAAAGGATAAGTGAACTAACAGTCAGAAGCACAGAGTTTTCTACAGGTATGCCCCTTTTCTTCAGAACAGTGTAGAGAAACACAGCATGCACTTGGCTCCCTGAGGAGCTTCCAATCTCATTTGATTTAAATTTTATTACATATACAACAGCTACACTGACAGCATTTTAAAGAAAGTATATGAAAAGAAGAAATGAAATGCCCTGTTGATGGTCTATAGGTGCATTCCGCATAATTTAGTCATTTCAAGTAGTCATTTTTCTGCTTTTTAAAGACGTCTCAAGATTGCTTCCTTAATCACCAGTTTTAGTATCATATTTGGATATTAATTTTTAAGTTTCATTAGAAAAAACAGAGTAAAAATGCAATATTTAATTAAAACCTATAAATATTCAGTATCCACTTTTTAAGCTGCTTCATTATTTCAAGAGGAGAATAACCAACATTTGACTTTCTATGAAATACTTGGGTGATAATAGTAACAATCAGCCACTGTTACTTGGGAGTGAAAGGAATAGTGAAAGCTGGTAAAGACATTTTGGGAGTGTGGTGTTTGAATGATAAGAGGACTACATTCTCCTAAGCCATGGTCCACCCTTGCTCTTGTTCTCTCCCCAGCAGCTTCCTTACTGCTTCCTTCACATCCTTATTCCTCAAGGTGTAGATGAGGGGGTTGAGCATTGGAGTTACGAGTCCATAGAAGAGCGCAAGAAGCTTGCCCTTCAACTTGGCAGAATTGCTCTTGGGTGCCATATACGCATAACCGCTAATGGCTGAGCCATAGAACATAACGACCACAAGCAGATGAGACCCACATGTGTTGAAAGCCTTCTTGCGACCCTCAGAAGACTGGATTCTTACCACTGCCCTAACAATGTTGATGTAAGAGAACAGGATTAATCCCACTGGGATAACTTTTATGATGACCACAGCAGCATACATCTCCACTTCATTGATCCATGTATCAACACATGATAATTGAAGCATGGCAGGTACTTCACAGAAGAAATTCTCCACCTGATATTGACCACAGCGAGGTAGCAGGAAAGTCAACACTGTTTGCACCAGAGAGTTGCTGAAACCTGTTACCCAAGCCACCGCTGCCAGTTGTTGGCATAGCCGAGAATGCATGATAACTGTGTAATGCAGAGGCTGGCAGATAGCTACATAACGATCAAAGGCCATTACTGAGAGAAGGACACATTCAGTGGATCCTAAGCCAAGGAAGATGAATAGTTGAGCTATGCAGCCTCCATAGCTGATTTTTCTCTGGCCACCCTGTATGTTGACCAGCATCTGGGGGACAGTGGAGGTAGTATAGCAAAGGTCCAAAAAGAGAGATTAGCCAGAAAGAAATACATTGGGATGTGGAGTCTGGGATCAAGGCGTGACAAGATAATGATGGCTGAATTCCCAAGGATAGTCATTATGTAGAAAATGGAGATGGTCACAAAAAGAACCATTTCTAGTTTGGGCCATTCAGAGAAGCCCACCAGAACAAAGCCCTTGGAGTGAAGAAGAGTGTTATTGAATCTTCTCATTGCGTGACTTTACTTGCTGGAAACACCACAGTCAGATTTGGGAGCTTGATTAGCCTTTGCTTAGAACTTAATGCTGGTTAATGAACCTACATGTAATAGAGGAACTGGGTAGGGGATGCTGAAACAAATAAAATCATTAATGTATTTCCTTTTACTACCTAGGGAAGAAGAATGAGAGTTAACGATAATATATCTATATTTTAAGAACCATATTTTAAGCCATGATTTTCATTTGGTAAGCATATAGGTAACTAAGTCAAGGTATTACAAAAGTAAATCATTGCAAAAAGAAAGTGTTGGATCTGTTAAGATGGAGAGACACCGAGACTTCATTGGAGCTTCATTAAATCTCTAATTCACTCGATATATTTTTTAACTTATTTTTTTTCAATTCAGTTCACTTTCTTGGTGATCTTAATGCATCTATATTAAAGCAGATGAAATTTACCATCTTTGATAGGCACTGTCAGTTAAAGAATATAAATCCTCCTTTTTAATCACTGTATGTCTCCTTTCTGCTTATTGTAATTAAGTTAGTATAGATAAAATTCCAAGGACCAAAGACAATCCTTTATAGAATTAATTTATTATCACATTTAGCCAAGAAATAGTTAGTAGAAGTTAACATAAGTAGGACTAAAATTTTCACTTATTTTACTTATGTTGAACACATTTCTACCAAATAGTATATATTTACACCAAAAAAGTTTTGATATATATATATATATGTCTATATATATATTTATATTTTAAAAGTTTGTGTTTTCTATGGATGTTTTTACTATTCTCTCCATTTAGCCACACTTCTAAGGATAAAAATTCTCAAAATGGGCTACAGCAAAGTGGAAAAAGCTGTGAAAAATATTATACATACTCTCTGGTGTGAGTCCTGGATTACATAGGTAGTAAATGGCCTATAATTACATAGGTAGTAAGTGGTAGCATAAGCATCAGACTCCTTGTCTCTGCCTCTGAGAAAATCCTGTTTTTTAAATACTATTGTATGTAGTCACAGGATTCATGAATAAACCTGTAATATGTGAATAAACATTCACTTAATAACATTTTATTTGTCACATTGGATATTAGTTAATAAAGATATGAAATCTGTTATCTTTAATTATATGTATGCCTGGATTCAAGGATACTCTTGTATGAACTTAGACACGGCAAAGTACATTAAGCAAAACAGGATCATGTCCTGGAAAGAACAGTGAGATGGTTTATCAGCTAGCACAGTGAAATAGTAAAATTAAATAAGAAGTAAAAAGATTAGGAAGAATAAAATATCTTGAAATAATTTATAATTACTATCCTGAGATCTAATTATTAAAAATCCTATTAAAATTAAGTTCATATAGCAAATAATTATTAATACTAAATAAAGGTGCAATTTCAAAAGATTAGCATATAAATGCAAATAAAATTTCATACTGAAAAATTTTAAACATCACCAATAATTTAAAAGAATAAAGGAATGTTATTTTAAATGATATTAATAATATCATTTGTCAACTTCTCCTTAAGAAAACACTTGAGATATAAAATCAATGCACATACATATTTACATGCTAGGATAGGCATTGCTGGTATATTCACATGATTTAAAAAATTAGAAAAAATAACTTTAATGTTTCAGAATAGCAAAATGTTGAATATAATTTATCTATTGATTAGATGGTTATAGTCAATAAAATTAATTATATACATGCAATGCCTATTCATCATCATAATATTTTAGTATATGAAACATGCATAATATAAATATATGTAAATTATGCTTACAAAAGGATGAGAAAACTACAAAAAATAATTGGGTTTGAGATTACTAATGATTTTCATTATATAATTATGTTCCACTTTTCCAAATTATATTCAGTGATTAAGCATGCTTCTTGTGTGTGTGTGTGTGTGTGTGTATTTGTGTGTGTGTGTATTTGTGTGTGTGTGTGTGTTTTAGTTGCTCAGTTGTATCCAACTGTTCATGATGCCTATGGACTGTAGCCCGCCAGGCTCTTCTGTCCATGGAATTCTCCTAGAAAGAATACTGGAGTATTCGTTTTTTATGATTAGTCAAATCCATAATACAAATATGCAGAATTATTTGACAGACAGTAAGGAAAAAAAAATAAAAGCTTAAACCCTTTGGATTAGCACAGTGTCCTGATAAAATTTATACTGTTTCCATATATACATCATTCACCATTCATATTGTGATCTGTTTGATATGAATATGAGAGTCATTTTCATATGGAAAGAGAGGTTCTTCTACAGCATATGTAATCTTCTATGCATGGATGGTTATGTGGGCTGTCTAGAAAACTCCCCAAACTGAGAAGGAATCATAATGGGGCATAAGACTATGAGACAGAAATGAAGTCACCAAAGTCAGAATTCAACTAATTCAAAAATTAGTCTGTGGCCAGTTGTAATGTTCACCTTTCAAAGGATATTATTCACTACTCCTTTTGGAAGGCAGGAAGGAAGCAAGGAGAGGAAGAAGAAAGAAAGGAAAGAAGGGATTCTGATTTTAATGTTTCCTGAAAAGAACAATTGCTAAGAATAGCAATTACTATATAGGGACATTTTCTGAAGACCAAGTGTCATATGATAAATACAAGCTGAAGATGTATTCAGAAAATACTTTTACATCCTACATAATCTAAACAAATACCTCACAACAGTCATTCAAAACATTTTTCCTCATGCTTTCTTTCTTAGTATATAGTAAGTTAGTATATGTTTTCTTACTGTATGCATTCTTAGAATAAAATAGTATAAAATGGAATTTTTTCTTTATCTTTGACAGAATAAGACATTGTGAACAGGAAGTATGCAATCAAATTGGTCCTAGAAACAAGTGCAGTATCTCTTTGTACCTTTTATGCTACCGAACTGGCATAATAATTAATTCACTGAAGCTTGTGCAAGTTGCACATCAGCAAACTTTCTGTACTCTGTTGACATGTTGCTGAGATGAATTTGTACTACCCCTAAATCCACTAGGAATCCTTTCCAGATTACAAATTACAAATATGTAGAAATATGGTTCCTTAGTAAATAGGAGCTCACCCACTTGATTATTTGGGTCATTTCCCAAAACTCTAAGATTTCTCACCAAATCTACATTGACTTGGGGGGAGAGATCAACTCATAAGAAGGATTACTCAGGATAATTTTCCTCACCTGCCAGTGAGCTCTCCTCAAAATTAACAATCTCGGAGATTAAAAAAGAAAAAAAGTTACACGATGGAAACTAAATACCCTACTCACTCTTACTATTCAAATATTTAAACATCATTATTCCTTTTTCTCTACCTCTAATTAATTTTATCTTTAATAAAATTATTTTAATTCACATGCCATGATTGCACCTCTGCCTTCTGCTGTTGTCTGTAGTCTCGGTCTCCACAAACAAACCTGTTGATTGTCAAAGTGGCGGTCGTCTAAGCCACAGGTTCTAAGACTAAGAATAGCACAAAGAGTAAAAGTAACTTCCCCTCTTTTGGAACCAAGTTTCCATTTTCTCTGAAAGAAGCCTCTCAGAGGCTCTGTGTCACTTCTCAGTTTTGCTGCTTTGTTCAGCTTGTAAGGTGTCTCACTCTCGCTAGTTCGTCCTAGCACGAATTCGTTGTGTCTAAATCTCATCACAATATTGACTCTCCTCTTTTTTTTATGCCGTATTTAAAAGAATACAAGGATACCTAGGGTCTCCTTGTTTTTTACTCCTCAGGGAATGTAGTGACTTTAGGATGGGGCATGCTAGAAATTCTCACCTTGGGGAACCAATCTCCCAGTTGCAATTAAAACTCAGAGAGAAAAGCGCTTGGGCCATCGGGAAAATACAAAAAATAGCATCATAAACTGCTTACAAAGCAAATGAATTGTACATAATTCTGCCATAGTATACACACTCATGAATCTTGAAATGAATAAGTGGTGTTTACTTTGTGCTTGAAAGTAAAAGAAAGTGAAGTGAATGCCACTCAGTCGTGTCCGACTCTTTGCGACCCATAGTCCATGGAATTCTCCAGGCTGGAATACTGGAGTGGGTAGCCTATCCTTTCTCCAGGGGATCTTCCTGACCCAGGAGTCGAACCAGGGTTTCCTGCATTGCAGGCAGATTCTTTACCAACTGAGCTATCAGGGCTTGGCACCTTTTTTTATTAAAGCTTAATATGAATTACATCATTTAGTAATCCAGAGCTTCACCAATATATTATGTTGTCAAAATTTTGGATTTATTTTTCAACCTGATAGTTAAGAAATTGTATCTTCGTGTCACTGTATTTTGTATTTCTGTTATAATGAATGAGGTTGCTGTTCTTTCTGTATGTTCAGATGCTGCTGCCTATTTGTGAAAAAGCTGTTGGCATTTGAAGATGTTGTTGTCCATTTTACTTTGAGTTTATAAATTTCCTCTTGGTTTGGGGAAGTTTTTATATATTAGGAGACTGGCCCTTTAGCAACTATATGAATTTGATTTTTTTGGTTGTAATCTGTGGTCTAGCTTCTCTTATTACATTTTTATTGTATAATAGTAAAACATATATAGAAAAATGAAAAAGTCATAAATATGAGCTCAATGAATTTTTACAGAGTTGAAAGACTCCTGTGAAGTGGCACATAGAAGCAAGAGAGAATATATCCATCAGGTCAGAAGCTCCCCCTGTGTCTCTTCCTAGCCACTATCCCCTAAGACACTCTTTTGATTACCAAAACCATAAGCCTTATTTGCTTGGTTTTGAAATTTAAATAACTAAACTCATCTAAGATGTACAATTTTGTGTCTCAATGTTATGTCTGTAAGATTCATCTATGTTTTTACATGTACATTACGTCATTCATTCTCATTACCATATACTTATACATTTATGAATATAATGCAATTTATTTTTATTGCTTACATTTGGATAGTTTCATTGGAAGGCTATTACAAATAGTGTCAATATATACATTATTGGATATGTCTTTCAGTGGACAAATTTATGCATTTCTGGGGAATTTCCTGGTGGTTTAGTGGTCAGGACTCCCCACTTTCACTGCCAAGGGCCTGAGTTCTAACTCTGGTTGGGTAACTAAGATCCCACAAGCCACATGGCATAGCCAAGGGGAAAAAAATCAAACATTTCTTTGGGTCTGTACTTTGGATTGAAATTTCTGGTTTAAATGGTATTGAGTATACTCACTTTTTTTTTCATTTATTTTTATTAGTTGGAAGCTAATTACTTGACAATATTATAGTGGTTTTTGTCATACATTGACATGGATCAGCCATGGATTTACAAGTATTCCCCATCCCGATCCCCCCTCCCACCTCCCTCTCCACCCGATTCCTCTGGGTCTTTCCAGTGCACCAGGCCCGAGCACTTGTCTCATGCATCCAGCCTGGGCTGGTGATCTGTTTCACCCTAGATAATATACATGTTTCAGTGCTGTTCTCTTGAAACATCCCACCCTCGCCTTCTCCCACAGAGTCCAAAAGTCTGTTTTGTACATCTGTGTCTCTTTTTCTGTTTTGCATATAGGGTTATCATTACCATCTTTCTAAATTCCATATATATGTGTTAGTATACTGTATTGGTCTTTATCTTTCTGGCTTACTTCACTCTGTATAATGGGCTCCAGTTTCATCCATCTCATTAGAACTGATTCAAATGCATTCTTTTTAACGGCTGAGTAATATTCCATGGTGTATATGTACCACAGATTCCTTATCCATTCGTCTGCTGATGGACATCTAGGTTGCTTCCATGTCTTGGCTATTATAAACAGTGCTGCAATGAACATTGGGGTGCACGTGTCTCTTTCAGATCTGGTTTCCTCGGTGTGTATGTCCAAAAGTGGGATTGCTGGGTCATATGGCAGTTCTATTTCCAGTTTTTTAAGCAATCTCCACACTGTTCTCCATAGCAGCTGTATTAGTTTGCATTCCCACCAAAATTGTAAGAGGGTTCCCTTTTCTCCACACTCTCTCCAGCATTTATTGCTTGTAGACTTTTGGATAGCAGCCATCCTGACTGGAGTGTAATGGTACCTCATTGTGGTTTTGATTTGCATTTCTCTGATAATGAGTAATGTTGAGCATCTTTTCATGTGTTTGTATGGCAAAAATCACTACAATATTGCAAAGTAATTAGCCTCCAACTAATAAAAATAAATGAAAAAAAAAAAACAAAGAGTTGGAAAATCTAACCAGAATTTTAACTTTATAAGTGAGAAGGCTGGGCAAGAGCCCTCCTTCTGAAAGTGCCAGCACTAGACAGTGTAAATGGAAAAATATATATCAACTCTGAAGGGCAGATGTCTTCAAAAGATGGGACCATGATAAATCTTTGTAGCCTCCTTATATTTTTGTATTTAATTATATTTCCTAAATTTTCATACAGAATGTATAATACTTCAAGGAATAAAAATACATAGTTTCTCTTTTTCAAAAAAAAAAAATTTTTTTTGCTGATTTAATCTTTTGGCTATAACCAAGCTTTCCTGATCCCTTCCTCTCTCCATCTCTCCTTCTCCTCCCCTTCCCCCACCTCTCATGGACAGACACACATACACAGACAGACTCAAGTTCACATAAACATTTTGAAAAATAAGTTTTATCATGGAAAATGTGTTTTTATGCAACTGCCTTTCTTCATTTACCAGTGTGTCTGGAAATTATTCTACATCAGTACATAGAGATCTTATTATTTTAATGCAGAACAATGTCAACAATTTCTATTTAAATGGATTATTTACTCTTGCAATGATGATTGACATTTTGGTTCTTCCCAGTTTTTAACTTTTACAAAATCTGCAGTAGACAGTTTGTGAGCATGTATTGCTGTGTATGTAATAGTATTTCTGTTAGATGCTTAATGAGAATTTTAAGTCAAAGGTTATGTAAATTTTGCATATTGATGAATAATGCCCAAAACCTGAACTATATCTGTAACAATATACCATCCATTTACAAGTGTATAAAATGATTATTTTCTCAGAAACTCATCTTATGTGGCACAAGAGAAGCTTTTTAACCATTTGGAGAAAACACAAAATTCGATCTCTACCTTATATTACATACACAAATACATTGTAGGTTAATAAGTACACATAAATGAAAGATATATTTTTTTAACTTTCAGAGTTAGGTAGAGAATATATTTATTATTTGAGAGTATCTTAAAAACAAAAAAATACACCATAAAGATTGCTGTAGATACATTCACCTATAATAAATAGAATTATATTTATTATGATAATTTATGAAAAATTACAATAATAAGACAATCCCCAAAAATGGGAGATTTCTGCAATACATGTAACTAATAAAGGATGAGTTCTCAGAATATATAAATAAGAACTCCAAGAAAAACAAATGCTCTAAGAAAAAAGAAAATGGCCCAAACTTATGCAAATGAATTTTATACTAGAGAAATGTTGGCAAATTGCCCAACATTTGGGCACAGTGGCTGCACTAGCCTTCACCAAACACCTGAGTGTGTCAGTGTCAACAAAGTGTGGAAAATTTCCCACCTAGAGTCAAAAAATTTGTCTCTCCCTATAGTTTTATTTGCATGAAATGCTCCTTTGGTATCTAATTTTCTTGAAGAGATCTCTAGTCTTTCCCATTCTGTTTTCCTCTATTTCTTTGCACTGATCACTGAGGAAGGCCTTCTTATCTCGCCTTGCTATTCTTTGAAACTCTGCATTCAGATGGGTATATCTTTCCTTTTCTCCTTTGCCTTTAGCTTCTCTTCTTTTCTTCAGCATTGAAAATTCATCAGAAGGACTGATGCTGAAGCTGAAGCTCAATACTTTGGACACCTGATGCAAAGGACTGACTCATTGGAAAAGACCCTGATGCTGGGAAAGATTGTAGCCAGGAGGAGAAGAGGACAACAGAGGATGAGATGGTTGAATGGCATCACCAACTCGATGGACGTTAATTTCAGCAAGTTCCGGTAGTTGGTGATGAACAGGGAAGCCTAGCATGCTTCAGTCCTTGGGGTTGCCAAGAGTCGGACACGCCTGAACGACTAACTGAATTGACAGTCTTATTTCTCATTTCTCTTATTTTGAGTGCGATTGAGGAATATGTAATTTTTAAAGAGTTATTCTGTTTGCTTTTCTCAAAGCTACCTGTTTGTATACTTTACCCATTATTGAGAGAGGAAGTGGATTTTCTTATCGATTTTAGGAACTTTTTATCTCTGATGGAAATTAGTGCTTTACCTTTGATATAAATGGCAAACACCTTTGTATGCTTAGGTGCTATTTATAGAACTGTAATTCCCAGTTGGTCATTTGTCTTTTGTATGTTTCAGTATGATTACAAGTTGATCTTAAAGGTTTTTTTTTTGTTTTTTTTTTCATTTTATGGCTTCTGGTTTTGGACTCATAGATAAATAACCTCAGTTATTTCAAGTTTCTAAAGGAATTTCTCTTCTGTAAGAACATAGTGTAGTGTAATTTTTCCATTTTTTCAATTCTTGTTTTGTTTCCTTCAATAGTTTAATTAAAGATTTCATTACTAATGGATTCTACACTTGCTATAAAGTTTTGCTGTTTTTGTTTTGCTATTGTAAATTCAATTTTCTTTTACATTATCTTTCCTAACATGTTAACATATATGAAAAAATGGATTTCTGTATATTAATTTTCTATTCCATTATCTTGATGAATTTCACAGTAATTGTGCTATCCTCTTTCTTCTAGTATTGTTCTTTCTATGTTTAAAGGAGAGTATTTACAGGAATAAATTTAAACTCACACATCTTCATTTAAATACTTGCAAGGTTTGCTCTACTTCCTGTAAGTATTATTGTGAAGAAGACTGGGGCCAGCCTGACTTGTACCTTTCAAATGATAAATCCTCTTATCTGATTGTTCAGGAAGCTACTGTAATCAAAACAGTATGGTACTGGAGCAAAACCAGACACATACATCATGAAATAGGATAGAAAGTCCAGAAATAAACCCATACAAAAATGGTCACTTAATTTATGACATAGGAGGCAAAAATATAAAATGGAGAAAATATAGTCTCTGCGATAAGTAGTGCTGGGAAAGCTGGACAGCTACCTATAGAAGAATGAAATTAGAACATTTTCTAACACTGTATACAAAAATAAACTCAAAATGTTTTAAAAATCTAAATGTAAGACCAGATACTATAAACCTTCTAAAGGAAAACATAGGCAGAATACTCTTTGACTTGAATTGTTGCAATATGTTTATGGATATGTCTTCTAGAGTAATGGAAACCAAAGCAAAAATAAACAATTAAGATCTAATTAAAACTATAAGCTTTTACATAGCAAAGGAAACCATAAACAAAACAAAAACACAACCTATAAACTGGGAGAAAATAGGTGCAAATGATCTTACTGACAAGAGATTAATCTCTAAAATATACAAACAGCTCATACAGCTCAATTAAAAAAAAAAAAACAACAAAATCAAAACATGGACAGAAGACCTAAATAAACACTTTTTCAAAGAAGACAATACACATGGCTAACAGGTACCTGTAAAGATGCTTAATACCGCTAATTATCAGAGAGATGCAAATCAAAACTACAATGAGGTATCACCTCACTCCAGTCAGAATAGCTATCATTAAAAAGGATAAATGCTGGAGAGGTTGTAGGGAAAAGGGAACCCTCTTACACGGTGGGTGGTAATGTAAACTAGTGCAGCCACTATGGAGAACATTATGTGTTGTGTGTGTTAGTCACTCAATCGTGTCCAACTCTTTGTGACCCCATGGACTGTAGCCCAAAAGGTTCCTCTGTCCATGGAATTCTCCAGGCAAGAATATTGGAGTGGGTTTTCATTTCCTTCTCTAGGAGAACATTATGGAAGTTCCTTAAAAAACTAAAAATATTTACCATATGATTCAGCCATCCCACTCTTGGGCATAAATCTGAAAAAGACAAAAATGCTAATTTGAAAAGATACATGTACCTAAATGTTCATAGAAACACTATTTATAATAGCCAAGACATAGAAGTAACCTAAATGCCTGTCAATAGATGAATGGATTAAAAAATGTGGGTAAAAAAGATGAATGGATAAAAAAGATGATGGAATATTACTCAGTCATAAAAAAGAATGAAATAATGCCAGTTTTAGCAACAAGGATGGACCTAGAGACCTAGAGATTATTATATTAACTGAAGTAAATCAAAAACAAATATATGATATAACTCATATGTGGAATCTAAAAAATGATACAAATGGACTTCACGAAACAGAAACAGACTCACAGACTTAGAAAACAAACATGCTACTAAGGTGAAAGTGGGAGGAAGGAATAAACTGGGAGTTTGGGATGAACAGATACACATTACTATACAAAATACACAACAAGGACCTATTGTATAGCACTGGGGACTGTCTTGTAATAATCTATCATAGAAAAGACATATCACTTCCCTGTTGGCTCAGTCGGTAAAGAATTTGCTTGCCGTGCAGGAGACGCAGGTTCAATCCCTGGGTCAGGAAGATTCCCTGGAATGAGAAATGGCAACCCACTCTCGTATTCCTGCCTGGAAAATACCATGGACAGAGGAGCCTGGCAGGCTACAGTCCAAAGGGTCGCAAAGAGTCAGGCACGACTGAGCGAGTAAGCTTAGTAAGTACATAATTTTGCTGTACGCTTGAAACTAATACAACATTCTAAATCAAGGATGCTTCAGTTTTTTTTTAAAGAAAGATTATTATCTTTGAAATCCAGTAGTATTACTAGGGTTTTTACCACTAAACGTATTTTTTAGCTGAAATAAAGTGAGAATTTTTTAGTCTGTAGGTCTATATATTCCTTTATAATTTGTAAAGCACAGTTTATTATAATTTTGATTCTGTACTTTCTTGGTTATTTTTTCTTGGTTTTAACAATACTGTGTTATTTATTTCCTTCTATGATTCAGTGTCTATTCTCCTTTTTATTTTTATAATTTTACTTTTCATTTCTTCTTTTTAAATTTTATTTTTCCCTTCTATTTCTGACCTGAGTTCTACCAGTTCATGATAATCTCAACTTTGCTATTTTGCCACTTATTCGCTATGAATTTTTGCTCTTCTAGTTTCATACTGTCAGTCACAATTTCATGGCTGGCTTTTTAGCAGTAATGACATTATGTTTGGTTACAGTTCTTACCTCCAACACAGTAAGTATTTTGTAATGAATATTCCTCATCTGTCAATCCTTTTCTCACTACTTTCTTGGTTTCATCTTTTAGTATTTTGCACATGGCCAGTAATAGATCTTTTGTTTAAAATCTTGACTTTCTTTTGATTATTCATCATTAGCTATATCAGTTTTTACTTTTCTAGACCAACTATTTATAGGAGATTCACGTTGGAGAAGAGGCTAATCTTTGTCCTAGACCTTGTTCATACCAATTCTTGTTCACAGCAAAAACACCATGACACAGTTTAAATGTGTATGAGAGCTACTTTGGCCTTTGGTGTGTGTGTGTGTGTTAGTTGCTCAGTCATGTCCAACTCTGTGTGACCCCATGGACTGTAGCCCACCAGGCGCCTCTGTCCGCAGGATTCTCTAGGCAAGAATACTGGAGTGGGTTGCTAGTCTCTTCTCCAGGGGATCTTGCCAAGCAAGGAATCAAACCCAGGTCTCTCAAATGGCAGGCAGATTCTTTACCATCTGAGCCACCAGGTTTGGCCTTTGTTTTTCCTCAATCAATTAAGATTTTTCCAGTCATAAAATCAATATCATGGAAATATTGACATAATGTACAGCACAGTGACTGCAGTTAATATACTGTACTGCATATTTAAAAGTTTCTAAGAGAGTAGATCTTAAAAGTTCTCATCACAAGGAAAAAAATTGTTAACTATGTGTAGTGATAGGTGCTAACTAGACTTATGTGGTGAATATTTTATAATATATACAAATATTGTACAGCTGAAACTAATATAATGTTATATGTCAATTATATCTCAAAGATAGTTGAGATTTTCCACTCTAGATGCAAAGTCTGTTCTACTCACTCTTTCAACAATAGACTACCTGTTTCAAAAGAGACTTAATTCATGATTTCTATTTCTGCTTTTCATAGACTCCATGAAGAGATCCAGGATAATTGATATTGCCAATCTTCATTCTCTGCTCCTGTTGTTATCAAGAGACAGATAGCTGTACTATTTTCTTTTTCTTTTTTAGGTGGTGGTGTTGTTTTCTCCAGACCTTCCCACTTGTTTAGAGGGAGTTAGGTTTTCAGTTAGTTTTGAGTTCAGTGATGATGGACATTATCTTAAGCATCCCCCTTTGATTGTTCTAGTTTCAGAAACCATTATTTAATTGTTCTAATTTTCAGATGTATCTTAGATTTTTGTATTTTATTCTATTTATTAATTTTGGGCTTATTTCTGAGAGAAGAACAGGGAAGTTCTTATTTAATTAGGAGATCACTGAAATTTT
Organism: Odocoileus virginianus; assembly: GCF_023699985.2. Taxonomy (NCBI): domain Eukaryota; kingdom Metazoa; phylum Chordata; class Mammalia; order Artiodactyla; family Cervidae; genus Odocoileus; species Odocoileus virginianus. Next base: position 44,467,021 of record NC_069700.1, read on the forward strand.
TACTTTCATTGATGATCAGCCTCTAAGATCATTACAGGACTGATACATGTGCTCCTACAAAATAAACCTTCAGGAAGGAAAACTAGGCAAAGCTGTTTTTGTAACCCATGTCTAGTGGCAGTTATAGTAGGTTGCACTGTAAAATGTATTATGAATGGAAGAAGCAACATTTCTAAATTTTACACTATATTTCTAAGTTTACCTCTATCAATCATTATCATAGGTATGTCTGTGTTACTTTTATATCCATTATATTTCTTTCTCCTCTCATTCATTTTGATAAATTGCTATTCTATGCTGAAATAATAAACATATTTGTCAATTACATTTATTTCAAACCATTAGATTACTTATAATATACATTCAACTAAAAAACAAATCATGGAGTCAGAAGATGTAGACGAGTGCTTCACTTGGTCATGCAGGGCTTGTCGCAAAACTTCTATGATACCCAGTTTCCATCCACATAAAAAACAGAAGTAACATCCATTTAAAAGTTTTTAAGTATCAATAAGACATAACATACCAAAAATGTATATGACTAGTAAAGCACAATATAAACCACTATAATTATTTTCACTCCTATTAGCCTCACTTATAAGGAGTAATAGTAATGATGATGTTAGTCTCAATCCAAAATGGACAAAAGGAGCTGACTTTTGAAATTGATAAATTCTCTTAAGGAGATTTGTTTTGTTTTCCTTTGTTTGTGTTTCTGAACAATTATCAAAATACATTAATTGCTTATGAGATACTCTGGATCCCAAGGTATTTCATCATTGCTCAACAAATTTCATAATTGCTCTTAAGGGAAATCTAATTAGTTATTATTCACAGCACACATGTGTCTCTTTGTTGGATTCTTTTTCACTGGAGGAGACAAAAGTATTCTTATTAACTGTGCTTATGAACTGGGAATAGTGAGAGGCAGGGGCAGCCTCTTTCCACAAGCATGAAAGTTCACTGTGAGAACTGGGCAGAAGTAGTGGAAGCCTAGGGATGGTTCTGCTCTATTTAGATTTAATAAAGAATATTCATTTCTATTTTAGAAAATAATATTTTTTCCAAATTTTTCTTGACTGAATCATCAGTACTGAAAAGTTTACTCAGCTGAATTAAGGTAAGTGGAGGAGAAATTAAGTTGTCTTGGGTAATATTATAAAGTGTTTCTCAAAATTAAAATGATTTGCATACAATCTCTGGCTTTCACACCAGTTGTTCTCCTCACCATGTCATCTAGAACATCTATTGATCTCTAAACTAATATCTGTTGAAATGGAGATCCTAAAAATAAAAATTGCTATACCTTTCTACTCATGTGCTCATGATTAAATATTTATCCCATCAGTTCTATTCAGTTCAGTCGCTCAGTTGTGTCCAACTCTTTGTGACCCCCAGGGACTGTAGCACACTAGGCTTCCCTGTTCACCACCAACTCCTGGAGCTTGCTCAAACTCATGTCCATCGAGTCGGTGATGCTATCCAACCATCTCATCCTCTGTCATCCTCTTCTCCTCCTGCCTTCAATCTTTCCCAGCATCAGGGTCTCTTCTAATGAGTCCCATAATCTGTTTTAGCAAATATTTATTAATAACCTACTAGTTACTTTCGGGAGAATTCACCTAAAAAAATTAATGTGCACCACACAAAAGAAGCAATAGATTTGTTGTAGGAATAAAAATCATGAACTCATTTTTGAACTATGATGCTGTGAAATGAGAGGTAAACCTGTGTGGTATTGATTTAAAGCCCTGTGTTGTTGTTGAGTACACTGGTAAAATTGCCTATCTGAAAGTAGAGAAGGAAAGTTGAATTAGTAAAGATATATGGCAGAGTTATCTGTCCAGAGTTAGCAACTGAAGCTAACAAGAATAAAGGATCAATGAAGCAAAGAGAAAAGCAGAAATTAGTTAGAAAACATTGGAGGTAACTGGAGCGAAGGAGAAATGAATTACAAGATGCAGTGAAGGCAAAGAATGAACTGAAAAGAAGTAATAGTAGTGATGTAACACCCTGCTTTAGGAGAGAGTGTATCCAATGAAAAACATGGCCCAAAAAGATACTTGCACCCCAATGTTCATTGTAGCACTGTTTGCAGTAGCCAGGACAGAGAGGCAATCTGGATGTCCATTGACAGAGGAATGGATGGAAAAAATGTGGTGCATATATACAATGAACTCTTACTCAGCCATTAAAAAGAATGAAATAAGGCCATTTGGAGCAACATGGATGGATCTAGAGTCTCATACTGAGTGAAGTAAGTCAGATAGAGACGGAGAAATATCATATGACATCCTTTATATCTGAACTCTAAAAAGAAATGATATAGATGAACCTAATTACAAAACAGAAACAGACTCATAGATACAGAAAACGAACTCATGATTGCTGCGGGGAAGGGATAGTTAAGAACTTTGGGAAGGTCAGGTACACACCGTTATATTTAAAATGGACAGCCAAGAAAAACCTATTGTATGGAACATGGAACTCTGCCCAATGTTATGTGCCAGCTTGGATGGGAGGGGGATTTGAGGGAGAATGGATACATGTATATGTGTGACTGAGTCCCTTCACTGTTCAGCTAAAACTATCACAACATTGTTAATCAGCTATACCCCAAAACAAAATACATTTGGTGTTAAAAATTTTTAATTAAATTAGAAAATAAAACAGGTTTGGAGCAAATTTTTTAAGAAAAGATATTATTGTTACAAATGCCCTACACTCCTAACTCCCAATATCCTGACCCTCAATGATATATCAAGTGTTTTCCAGTCCTTTTATTCCTGACTTTATTTAAGACTTGAATTCACTGTTGTACATACAGAACTAGATGAGAATTGCTTTTCTGAGAAAGAAAGTGGGAGGTTATCTGCAAAAAGAGACACACACAGTGGTGAAGAGAAGGCCCTTAAGAAAGAAAGACCTGGTTATAAATCTTAATGTTCACTAAAATAAAGTAAAAGAATAGGGAATAATGTTGATATAAATTATATTATTATATTTCCCTCATTCTAGAGTATCCTGTTTCTGAGGTGTAAACATATATTTCAAGTTTTATTGTAATTATATTACAATAATGGGGTAAAAGAAGCAAGTCAATAACAGATTTCTACCTTCCTGTGACTGATAGAATAATAAGAATGGTTATTGTACCTATCTCCCAGTCAATCAATCAATAAGTTAACTAAACTTTTTAGAAAATCTCTATATTTGAAAATAACTCCAAGAAACTTTTCCTCAGACAGAGTCAGAAATTATTCTGGTTTATTTAATACTAATGACCTTGTTTCTTAATGGAATCTATATAAAAATAATTATATTTTAAAATATAAAACAAAGTTACTGATTTAAATTCTTCATCTTTTGGCATGAACTGCTATGCTATACTATGGGCACAGAGAAAATTCTTCCAGTGAAGAATCACATTAAATGACATGAAAGTGAGCAAAGTTCTCTTTTATACACTCCAGTCATTGATGTAGATTTCTAGGTTTTGTCAATCTCTCCATTATAATCTGCATTTGGACATTTCATTAGATATTCAAAAATTTATGTAATAATCTATTACTATCATACCTTAAATTTTATATTATTTGTATCACTGAAAAAATACATTTATGTGTTTGATAATAAAGCTGTTATCAATATCATTCATATAATCCTGATTTGAATCTGATAGTGAAGTTTCTGAATATACCCATATGATTTCTACTATATTGATTATTCTACTTTCAGAACTGCTATTAAGAAAAAAGAAAAAGAATGATCAATGACAGCTACTTTGGTGGATTTATACTCCTTGGATTCACAGGCCAGCCTCAGATGGAGATGATTATTTCTTGGGTTGTATTTTTCTTCTACATCATTGCCCTGATGGGAAATATGGTCATCATCCTGCTATCTTTTCTCGATGACCATCTCCAAACTCCCAAGTACTACTTCCTTAGAAGTTTGGCCATTTTGGATCTCTGCTACACCACAAACATAGTCCCTCAGATGTTGGTCAATATCTGGGGTAAAGACAAGAGAATTACCTTTGGTGGCTGTGCTTTTCAACTTTTCACTGATATGGTTCTCTCCTCAGTTGAATGCATCCTTCTGGCGGTGATGTCTTACGACAGGTTCAATGCTGTCTGCAAGCCTCTGCATTATATGACCATAATGAACTCCCAACTTTGCCAGGGTCTTGTAGGCACTGCCTGGGTAGTTGGTGTTATTAATTGCATGATAATTTCCCCCTATGCCATGAGTCTTCCTCGATGTGGAAATCACCACCTGGATCACTTCTTTTGTGAAATGTCCGCAATGATCAAGATTGCATGTGTGGACACGACAGCCATGGAGGTAACCACATTTGCCATGTGCCTGATTATAGTTCTTGCTCCTCTTTTTCTCATTCTGGTTTCTTATGGCTTCATTGCTGTAGCTGTGCTCAAGATCAAATCTGCAACGGGGAGGCAAAAAGCATTTGGGACCTGTTCCTCCCATCTCATTGTGGTGTCCATCTTCTATGGAACTGTAATCTATATGTACATCCAGCCAGGAAACAGTCCAAATCAAAATGAGGGTAAACTTCTCAGTATCTTTTATTCCATTGTTACTCCCAGCATGAACCCACTGATCTATACTCTAAGGAATAAGGAGTTCAAGGGGGCCATAAAGAGACTGATTGGGAAAAAGCAAGTTCTGTGGAAACAATAGGACACTGATTCTTCCTCCCAGAAATTTCCAGTATGGAAATGTGTCCTTTACAACTTTTATATGTAGGCAATTTATGTTGTGTCATCACCTGAGATAAAGTACATGAAAGTGAAGTCGCTCAGTCATGTCCAACTCTTTGCGACCCCATGGACTGCAGTCTGCCAGGCTCCTCTGTCCATGGGATTCTCAGGCAAGAATACTGGAGTGGGTTGCCATTTTCTTCTCCCAGGATCTTCCTGACCCAGGGATTGAACCTGGGTCTCCAGCACTGCAGGCAGATTCTTTACCGTCTGAGCTACCAGGGAAGTCACTTCTCACCTGAGAGAAGTACTCATGAAATATACAGAAAATTATTATCAAATCTAATGCATTATTGAATAATGCATTATTGATTAATGAATCATTAATTGAATAATATATGATGATACATGTACAAAAAATATTTAAAATAAGTTTTAAACTGAGGCACCAAAACTAAAACTAATTTATAGTATGCTCTGATTCTTTTAGATTATACATGTCCAAATTTTAATTACATTCCTCAGTTAATTGTAATACTTTCCTTTCATTATGCTAACTAGATATTCTCATAATTTTAATGGGTTAGAAGCAGTTCTTTACTGACAGCAGTAAAACCACTACTAACCAAGAAGATCAAGAGTTCTAGTTATCAATCATCTTCATAGTGATGCAATGTTAATTGACCACATCAAAAATTTCTTTCCTCTGGTATTTTCCTCTACCCATATAATTACTCCAAAAAGTAATGATCACAAAATGAAAGGCATTTTATGTTACATACCACTAACCATCTTTAAGATATCAATACTAATGCTTTTATTTTTCCCACTGATTTTCCAAATTTCTTATTTTAGGGGTCAACATGGGGGTATCACCATGGCACCTGTTTTAAGAAAAGGTAAAATTCTTGCTCTGGTATTTGGAAAAGCTGGCACAAGTAAAGGTGATTTTACTGGTCACTGAAATGTCCTTTTTTCTTTATTTGGAGAAAGGTCTATTTGGCCTTCCACACAACTTTTGATTGGGTTGTTTTTTTTTTTTTATATTGAGTTGCATGAGGTGTTTGTATATATTAATCCCTTGTCAGTTGCTCCATTTGCAAATATATTCTGCCATTCTGAGGGCTGTGTTTTCATCTTGTTTATGGTTTCCTTTGCTGTGCAAAGCTTTTAAGTTTAGTTAGGTCCCATTTGTGGAAAGGAAGGCCTCTAGACTATGAGCTCAGGCAACCAACAGGCGGAGGGTTAAATCTGAAAAAGTCAGTCCATGTGTCCACAAAAAAGATTTAAAGGAAGAAGAGGATTTTTCTCAGCAGAATGCCCTCCCCCATATGACCCACTCATCCCAAGGCCAACATCTACAATTACCTTTTCAGTCATCTACTTTCACACCTATTATCTCATTTACTCTTTGCAATAATTCTAGGAGACATTATTGGCCCCATCACATATATCATGCCTTTGAAAAACAGATACTCCTTCTGATGGAGAATGTTTTTCTGCTTCCCAGGTCCTAGGGTTGACCTCCATGTGGGTGTGGACACTGGCTCCTGTTGACGGTGGGTACACAGCTATTACAGCCGTGGGTCCCAGGGCCCTCTGAGGCAGGTTCTGGGACCACAGTGTCTTTCCCGTAGGGGTGTTGTGAGGCAGTGTGCAGAGTTTTTAAACCACATATTCATAAAGATATTTTGTAATTACTAAATGAAATATTATGATGTCTCCTGCTTTGCAATCTACTTTTTTATGTTTAAAAATATTAACCTATATCATAATTTAAAATGACTATGAAATACCCTATATACAGATATAACAAAAGATACTAAATTTATTCCTGTTTCTGAACATGTGTTTCCAATTCCTCACTATTCTACATGTTTCTATGAGTGTGCTGTTACATCATGTACCGCTGAGATGATATGACAAGAATACCAAGACAGATGGTACCTCTGTGGTGTTCTTTCCAAAAATCCATAGCCCCACTCTAATCATGAGAAAAATACTAAAACAGAATGAACTGAGGGACATTCTATAAAATACCTCACAGTATGCCTCAAAACTGTCAACATCATTTTAAAAATGGGAAAAAAGGAGACAGAAACTGTCACAGACCAGAAGATAGTGAGACATAACAGTAAATGCAATGTGGCATCCTAGATTGGATCCTGGGACAGAAAGAGGACACTAAGGTAGTAACTGGTGAGATCTGAAGTCTGCTTCATAGTAACACTTTTTTTTTTTAAAGATTCTACATACAAGTGATAGAAATGAACTTATTTACAGAGCAGAAACAGACCCATAGACAGAGAAAACAAACTACTGTCACCAACGGGAAAAGCAGGGGGAGGAATAAATAGGAGTTTGGCATTAACATATATACACTACTATATATAAAATAGATAATCAACAAGGACCTACTGTACAGCACAGGGAATTCTATTCAAAATTGTAAATTAACTATACTCCAATATAAAACAAAAATTAAATTTTAAAAATGAATGTTCCTTCAGACCCAGGGTTGTGTGTAGAAGTGAGTTCTCTAGGCTATAATTTTATGCTGTCAACTAAGATTTTCTACATTAAGTCTTTTCACAGTGCAGTCTTACTCATCTCCAGTGATCAAACAATAGACTGTATCTTTCAAATATCATTTAGCTCAGTGGTTTCTTCTTAACTTCTTCTAGAAGTCATTTCAGGGTTAGGAACTCTCCCATTGATAATGCCTCATTTCCTGTTCCTGTTGTTTTAATGAGTCAGATAATTCACCGCAGGCCATATCCACAGAGATATGGGTTCTTTCAGCTATTTGCAGTAGTGGGCATCCTTTATCTGCATTGTTCCGCATCTGGCCTTCTCTAATTCCAGAATATTTTTGTATTTTATGATCTATGTTTCAGAGGTCAGATTTTGAAATGAAGTTTGCATTTATGCTTTTATTATTTTCCTTGTTGAGGCAGTTTCTCAGAGAAGGAGAAGTAATGATTTTTCATCATACTAATAACAGAGTTTTAATCTGCCATTACAAATAATCTTAGGATCACTGACAATGCTTACATTTTCTGATGTCATTACTAAAACTATTCAACAGCAAAAGCTGCTGAATATTTTTTGGAATTACATACATATAAAATGGCAATTTCCAGGGAGTGTGTAATTGATCAGTGTGCCCTCAATGGAAGTAACAGGCAAATGTTTAATAAATTATGGTTTTCAATCTTAAAGCTATCCAGTGATTGCCACCATAATTTTCTCACCCTGTCTGTCTGTGGTAGTGAGTCTGGTACACTTCTATGGGGCTCACCTATTGCTGAAATTGTCCTTCTTTGCCAAAATTGGGTATTTCATTGTTATGAAAAATATTGAAAGTTAGGTTACACAAATTAGAGGTGATAGAAAATATAAAAACTACAATTACAATCATATGTAGGTTTGTGTGTCTCATCTGTATTGTTCATTATGTCTGTTAACTTGTGATAATCTATAACTTCTTGACAAGCAATGTTCTCCCATATAAAGTAGAATAATAAAGCCATCAATAAAAGTATTTTATTGATCAAACCACATATAAGAAATGTATACTGACTTGTAAAATTGTCATTACTTATTAATCTTATATTAATAGTATTAACTGGGGGAGTTTCTCCTGGGAGATTTTTCTTTTTTAATGATCTTCTTCCTTGGATAATTACACAATACATATTTAATTGCTAATGAGTAACCCAGTGTCCCCAAGGTCTTCCCAGACTCAACAAATTTTATCACTGCTGGTTAGGGAAAACTACTTGTTATCTTTCACACTGAGGATGTTTTCTTCTCTGAAATGTATAATGGGAAGATTCTTCTTGAATGGGTACATGAACTACAAAAGATGACAGGCAGTGGCTGCCTCCTGCCACTATCACATAGGATCTCAATGGCAAGTGGGAGGATTGGTATAATGAGCTATGTAATGAAGAATTACATATTCAGTCTTATTTAGGGAAAGAAACTTTTCCTACTTTAGAAGAGTTAGATTTTTCTCACCCAGAAAGTCCTTGGTTAAATCACCACTGCAGAAAAGCTCCCTAAGCTTAATTAGGGTAAGTGGGGAAAGAAATTATGCTGTTTTAAAAACATTTGATAAGACTTCCAATTTAAAGAATTTGCATGAAAGTTTCTGGTTTCTATAACAATTTTTTTTCTTCAAAGTTTGAAACATACATTAAATCCTAAATTGATTTCACATGAAAATGTGTATTTGTGTTTTTAATTTCTACCCCCCAAATTCATAAATTTATTTTAACAAACATTTGTTAAGAACCTAGGAGATACCTTATGAGGCAGCTCTATGGATTAAAAGCTTTTGTTACAAGATACAAAACAGAATGAATTCAATTTTGCATATATGATTGATATGGGAGTAACCCAGTGGAAATCCCCACAGATTAGCTAAATTTGTAAATTTGAAGCTGCAAAAGATGAAGGGACCAGAAAAAATAGAATTCTTAGTTATGTGTACAGAATTAGTAACTGAAGTCACAGAGGCAGAGGAAATATGGGGGAAAGGAGATCCATTAGAGAATGTTGTTTATAAATACAGGAAGAAAGGAGGAAAAGAATGGAAATTCCACTGAGGGAAATGGTAGTGAAAAATTGAAAAGAACCATTTATGACGGCAAAGGGCAGGTCTAATGTAGAAGGCATTAACCTGCCATAGAGAATTCAAGCAGAAAAATAATTTAGAAAAGACCACCAGTTTAGAAACTAGGAATGCATTTGTGTGCTTGAGAGACATTTTCATAGTAGAAATGAGTTTGAAAAAAGACACTAGTTTTGTTAGATAGGAAAAGAAGTGTCCATGTGTGGTCATCAAAGCCTCTTTGGACCAACATCATGTGTTTACAGATTTTTTTCTGTGCTAATCCTGAGAAAAGTCACTAGGGATATAAACATAAAAATAACACGATTCCCCCTCCTGAAGTTGTTTAACTTTTTAAATGCATAAGTAGTAGAACTGGAGCTCCTGTAAGATGAGAGGTAGGACACAAATAAATATTAATGATTGAGTATAAAACTAAGAAATGGGTACATTTTAAAATAATTACTTAATAGGAAGTGATATAATTTGGAATAAAAAGTACAGTTGAACCACAATATTGTAAAGTAATTAGCCTCCAATTAAAATAAATAACAATTTTAAAAAAAAAAAGAAAAAAGTGGTGTCTGTAATGAAAAAGGGAGAATGCTCTTTCTGGGGAGGGATGGAAAAAGAAAAATAATGTTTGGAAATACAAGTTTTTAGCTGAAAGGAAAGTTTGCATTTTAAAATATAAGATCAGAAGATTTCTAAAGCAGAGTGAACATGGACAGCAGGATTGAACCTTTCTGCGTAACTATTGGAAAAATCATAACAGTTATGCAGACTTCATTTTCTATGAACCCTTGGATGAAGGAGGCAAGAATTTGTTGCAAATTCCCAACCCCCTTTCAGCATCCTGATTTGTAAAGGGAAGTTCATCTGGCTTCATTCAACCATTTTTCTCAGGATTTTCTTCTGAGACTTCTCAGTTTTTTGCCTTGACATAGGAGACAAAGTAAATGAAAGTATAAACTCTGGAGGCAAATTGCCCTTTAAATAAATTTTATACCAAATTGGATAAACAGGAAAGTTAGAATAATTATGAGATTTAAATACTAATTTTTTAATTGTGTGATGTTTATCTTAGCAATATATACCTGTAATATTGTTTAAAAACATACTCACTATGGTTTCCAATATGTTAATATTTTATTTTCACAGCTGATATTAAGGAAATAAGAAAATGATCAATGATAGTTACTTTGGTGGTTTTATACTCCTTGGTTTCCCAGGGCAGCCTCAACTGGAGATGATCATCTCTGGGATTGTCTTTTTCTTCTACACTATTGCTTTGATAGGAAATATCGCCATCATCCTGCTGCCGTTACTAGATGAACGTCTCCAAGTTCCTATGTACTTCTTCCTTAGAAATCTGGCCATCTTGGATCTCTGTTATACCACAAATATAGTCCCACAGATGTTGGTCAATATTTGGGGTAAAGACAAAAAAATCTCTTTCAGTGGCTGTGCCTTTCAACTTTTCATTGATGTGACATTATGCACAGTTGAATGCATGCTCCTGGCTGTGATGTCCTATGACAGATACAATGCTGTCTGCAAACCTCTACATTATATGACAATAATGAACCCTCAACTCTGTCAAGGCCTAGTGACCATGACCTGGATAATTGGTATCATTAATTGCATGATACTCTCTCCCTATGCTATGAGTCTTCCTCGATGTGAAAACCACCACCTGGATCACTATTTCTGTGAGATATCTGCAATGGTCAAAATTGCATGTGCAGACACCACAGTCATGGAAGAAATCTTATTTGCATTGTGTTTTTTTATTTTCCTCCCACCGCTTCTTCTCATTCTGGTTTCTTATGGCTTCATTGCTGTAGCTGTGCTCAAGATCAAGTCTTCAGCCGGGAGACAAAAAGCATTTGGGACCTGTTCCTCCCATCTCATTGTGGTGTCCATCTTCTATGGGACTGTTATCTACATGTACATCCAACCAGGAAACAGTCCATCTCAGGATGAGGGTAAACTACTCAGTACCTTTTATTCCATTGTTACTCCCAGCTTGAACACACTGATCTGTACACTAAGGAATAAGGAGTTCAAGGGGGCCATGAAGAGGCTGATTAGAAAAGAAAAACTTTCTGGAGAAACAATAGGACACTAACAGCTTTTCACAAGGCATTTCCAATAAAGAAATTGGCCCCGTGTAACCTTTAATTCCTTGTGAAATTATTTTAGTAGCAGCCATTACTTAAAAGTAAAAACAATACTTAGAAAAATGTGCGTGTATTTTAATGTTCATGTCCTATAATCCCAAGGGTTGATTCAAAACTAAAAATGCCTTTCAAAGTCACTAGCTAATGGCCAACAGGCACATGAATAGATGCTCAAAATCATCAATGATTAGAGAAATCCAAGTCAAAATTACAATGAGGTATCACCTCACACTTTGGTAAGAATGGTCATCATTTAAAAGTCTAAAATAATAAATGCTGGAGAGGATGTGGAGAAAAAAAGAACTCTCTTACACTGGATGAGATGGCTGGATGGCAATACCGACTTGATGGGCACGAGTTTGAGTAAACTCCGGGAGTTGGTGATGGATAGGGAGGCCTGGCATACTGCGATTCATGGGGTCGCAAAGAGTCCAACACGACTGAGCGACTGAACTGAACTGAACTGAACCTGTTAATGGGAATGTAAGTTGGAGCAGCCACAATTGAAATAAGTATGGAGGTTCCTTTAAAAACTAAAAATAGAGTTATTATATGGGCATGTATCTGGAGAAAACTCTAATTCAAAAAAAGAAATATATGCATCCCAGTGCTCATGTGTGTGTATGTGCTCAGTCATGTCTGACTCTTTACAACCCTCTGGACTTCAGTTCTCCAGGCTCCTCTGTTCATGGGGTTTCCCAGGCAAGAATACTGGAGTGGGTTGCCATTTCCTGCTCCACCAACCAGTGCTCATAGCAGCACAAGTTACAATAGCCAAGACATGGAAGCAACCTAAATGTCCATTGACAGAAAAATAGATAAAGAAGCTCTTGTATATGTGTTATAGGTTATTATAATATAGGTTAATATAGGTTATTGTTGTTGTTCAGTTGTCCAGTCTTGTCCGACTCATTGTGACTCTGGACTGCAGCACACCAGGCTTCCCTTCATCACCAACTCCCGGAGCTTATTCAAACTCATGTCCATTGAGTCAGTGATGCCATCCAACCATCTCATCCTCTGTCATCCCCTTCTCCTCCTGCCTTCAATCTTTCCCAGCATCAGGGTCTTTTCCAAAGAGTCAGTTCTTCACATAAGGTGGCCAAAGTATTGACATTTCAGCTTCAGCATCAGTCATCCCAATGAATATCCAGGACTGATTTCCTTTAGGATTGACTGGTTTGATCTTGCAGTTGATAGGTTATTACTCAGCCATAAAAAATGAGTAAAAAAAAAGATTCCATTTGCAGCAACATGGATGACTTAGACATTATAGTACTAAGTAAAATAAGTCAGACAAAGATAATTATATGATATCACTTGTATGTGGAATCTAAAAAAATGATACAAACAAACTTTTTTACAAAACAGAAATATGCTCACAGACATAGAAAATGAACTTATGGTTACCAAAGGGGTTGCGGGGAGCTAAAGTAGAATTTGGGATTAATATATATACACTACTATATATAAAATAGATAAAGACCTGCTGTAAAGCACAGGCAACTATATTTAATATCTTATAACAGCCTATAACCTAAATGGAAAAGAATCTGACTATATATATATATATAAATGCTCATATATATTATATATATTCAGATATATACATATATATATTTGAATCACTTGGCTGTATACCTGAAACTAACACAACAGTGTAAATTGACTATACCTCAAGTTAAAAAATGGATGAAAAGTAAAAGAAAAAGCCCTCATTCATCATTCCTATTCTATAAATCACGTTCCATTCTTCAAGTGTTTTCCTTATAGTTCAATTCAAGCTTTATCAAGAAGCTGAAATATTTCAGCACTGACCACACAGTATGAGTCAGATGATTCCACCCTCAAGCTAGTATCACAGAAACATGTGAATTTTTATAAAATTTTCTAGGCAGTTCATTAATAAAAGAATAAAATACATTGAGGAGGGCATAATACATTTTAACAGTTGAATTGGGTTTTAAGTATAAATAATATATTAACATACAAAAATCCAGTAGCTTTCAAAGGCAGATGAAATAGGCATTTGAATGTTTTTTCAGAATAATAATATTGTTGTTAAAGTATAGGCTATCTTGGTAGAGAGAGAAAAGAATCCAAAAGGTAAATTTAAGCCCAATTGTTAAAAAAAACCTGTGGAGTCTATACTCTCAAATATTTCTCTGATGATTAGTGACTTTTGCTTTTATTGTTCTTATTTGCTCTTTCAAATGCTATTCTTACTGAATTCTCCTACTGTTGACCTGAAAAGGGGCAAGATTTATAACTTTTATAATAGCCATGCTTTAAGTGCTACTTTTTTCACATGTATCTGAATTTCTATGGTTACACACTAAAAAAGGCAGACATGCAAACAAACACAGGTACATATATGAATATACCACTGATTATGGTTTTTATACTGGTGAACGTATGTTCCTGTCCTATAGCAGGTCCTATGTTCAAGACTTCGGGTGGATTACAGAACAATATATAAACAGAACTTACTATGCAACCATCAGAAGGTTAAACCTACCACCATCTACAACACATGTGCCAGAATATGACACTAAATTTCAAAGGAATAAAATGCCTGAATCCATAATATAGCCAGTCTTTTCCTGAATTAGTGACTTATATAAGGAAATATTGGATGTTATCTAGAATATCTATAAAGGAATCAATATTTTCTGACTTTTTTGTGGCTTTATAACAGTGCCTGGATCTCAGTATACATTCCATAAAAATTTGTGACTAGAGTGGAAAAAAATCATATCAACAAAAATGTCAGTGCAAAGCTAAGTCCACAGTGCCTCTGACCACTATTTCTTTACTCATCTCCCAAAATGTAAATGCATTTTGGTCATCTCCATTTTTCCATGCTGTTATTCCCATAGTGAAATCCTTTTCCTTTCCCACACACCTGCCCTTATCCTTCCTAAAACCTTCCGATGTACCATTGGGATCGCCTGTCCCATAATTAATAATTCACCTATATCCTCAAATAATTTAGTTAACAAATGTTAACTATACCTTTATTTTTCAGTTCCTATGTTAACTGAATTGAGACCCTCTCTTGAAGACAGTATTTCAACCACAACTCCCTTATGAGAAAATAATCCCACCCTCACTTCAGAAAGCGGGATTTGATCTATTGGTTTTATTCTATTTCTAGACCATTCTTCCCTTTGCTCCTATTTTTAAAATACATGGATTCATTTAAAGCTTATGTCATTTTGGCTGAGCAACTATCTAGTCTGGAACTTCCCACAGTTCCCACAAACAGCTTGCATCAGAATCACCTATGGTGTTGTTTAAAACGTCCATCCCAGGGCACAACAAGATGCTTTAAATCAGCAATTCTGAGTATGAAACACAAGTACTTTAATATTTAACAAGTATACCATGTGAATCTTACGAATTCTAAAGTCTGAGGAACTGTATATCTTCCCTTCTTACTGCTCTCATTTACTGGTATCATGGCCTCTCTCCACATGCATTTACATTCTGGCATCAGATGCACAGCTTTCCTCTTACTAAAGGCCTTAGTATCATTTCAGGCTGTGTCAAAAGTGAGATGAACTTTTGAAAATGCCGGCATCCCTGTTTCCATCTCGAAGGTAAATACCATTTCTCAGTCTCAGGAATTCATTACTATGTCCACGTCATAAATCTCATCACTCCTAGAGCTGCTCCAGCTGTACAATCTTAAAGCAAAATATCACAAAACAACCTCTGTCCTTTTAGATTTCTTCCCATTTACTCTTTTTAATCTTTGAATTGAGTGAAAAGATAACAAAATGATTATATAACCATTGTTCTCTTATCAACAGTGAGAAATATTATGTCATTTCTGACCAGTTTACTGTTGGTTTGAGTAACAGTAGTTTTTTAAGTTTGCAAATAAGAATTTAAGTTTTAAAAAATTTTGATATGAAATCTCCAAATCAGAAACAAGTGGTACAGTTTATCAGTACAGGAAAATGGGATGGAATACAGCTTAATACTAATTCCATCTATCATGAATTAAGCATAAGCAGATGGGAGCCATATTTGATTACACAATCTTATAGGAGAATCAAGAATTTATACCTGAAAAAGAAAAAAAACAATTTATACCTGGATTTCAGTGAAATAAACTAGAGTAGTGAACACTTATAAGCAGTAACTAAAAGGCATCAATAAATAAATTTTGGTGGATAATATTCAAAAGGCACATGGCATAGTGATCAGACATAGGCTGTTATATTTAGTCTTTTATTTTGCAAGCTTGTGTTTCTTTTGTTGCCCCAATTCAACTATATTATGTGCTCTTTAATATGACTAATAAATATATTCATTTCTACCACATACTGTGCCTAAATAAGCATCATGAAGCAAATAAGGATCTCAGTTTGAACAAAATGCAGCTCTTTACTACTTTAAGGTTGGGAGGTATATCTTCAGATTGTTTGAAGACCTCAGAGAGAACGAGGTCATTCTCTCTTCTCAAGTTAAGCAAAAGTCCAACATTTTTAGTTATTCCAAATATCCCAGGTCCTCCTCCCTAGTCTTATTAGTGCCCCCTTTACCTTCTTGTTCCTTAGAGTGTAGATGAGTGGGTTAAGAGTCGGGGTTACAACAGTGTAGAAAAGGGTGAGAAACTTGCCCTGTTCATGAGCATAGTGACTCTTGGGTTGAAGATAGACAGCTGTGACAGTGCCATAGAAGACGGCAGACTACAAGAAGATGAGAAGCGCAGGTGCCAAATGCTTTCTTCTTGCCTGAAGTTGACTTTATTCTCAGCACAGCTTTAGCAATAGCAATGTAAGAGGAAAGGATAATAATCAAGGGCACCACCAGGAGAATAATACTGGCTATGGACATCTGGATTTCGTTATAGATGGTATCTGCACTAGAGACTTGAATGAGGGCTGGAACTTCACACACAATGTCATCCACCCTCCGGTTAGAGCAGAAGGGTAACTGGAGGGTAGCAGGAGACTGAATCAGAGACTGAATCAGGCCAGTCCCCCATGCTAGGACGGCCAGCTGCAGACAAAGTTTTGGGTGCATGATAGTGGTATATTGGAGTGGATGACATACTGCCACATAGCGGTCCACAGCCATGATGACAAGAAGGATACATTCAGTGGCCCCAAGCCACAAGAAGACATAGAGTTGAATGGCACAGCCAGTGTAGCTGATGGTCTTCTCTGGACCCCAGAAATTAACCAACATCTGTGGAACACAGCTGCTGGTGAAACAGAGATCTAGCAGAGATAGGTTGGAAAGAAAGTAATACATCGGGATGTGGAGTTTTGGATCCTTCAAGGAGGCAAGAATTATGACCAAATTTCCTGTAATAGTCAAGCAATAAAAGATCAGGATCACCCAGAAAAGTGTCTTCTCCAAATATGGCTTGTCAGAGAAGCCCAGGAGGATGAAATCACTATGGCTGTCATTACAAATTGTGAACATAGCTTCTGGAGCAATTGTCTTTTTAGAAAGTAGTTCAAAAGTAGTTGCTCAAAGGCCTGTACAGAGACAGGGAGAAGGGCAGTATGAATTATTTGATTACTTTCTACTCAAGGGCTCAAGGGTGAGATTTTTCCCTCCTATATTTAAAAAAACACAAAATTTAGTAATCTGTTTTAATCATTCATACCCATAATTCATTTTCTTTTTTCTTCTCATCCTCTTTCCCACCTTGTTCATATTTTGTATCTGATTAGAACTTTATATTATAAATATTATGTAAATAAATACTGAATACCTTCTAGTCAAAATATCTTTGGTAAGTATTATGAGATTATTTTATCCTTGCTCTCAGAGACTACACATTTATTACATTTACTGCATAAATTTTTATACAAATTACTGTTCAATAACATTCTCTTTCTCTTTTTTCCTTTTGTTTCCATTTTTATGTTTTTGTATCTCAATTTGTCTGAATACTTTTCTCCCATCCCTTAGTCTTCATTCCTCTCTCTTCATCCTCCCTTTCTCTTCTTCATTTCACCTTTCCACTATCTCTCTTGATTTTTTAGCTTGAATTATTCCTCAGACATTTTATGATATGTGATCTAAGGAAGTTATGTAAACTTACTGTTCTTAGTTATTTATTTAGATTATCTTTTGAAAAATGGAAGGGAGGTGGAGGAATCATAGAACCTACTTATGCCTGTTGGAGAAACTAAATATGGGGACTTCCCGAGTGGTCCAGTGATTAAGACTCTGCCCTCCCAAGGCAGGGTGTGGGCTCCATGCCTGGTCAGGGAACTAAGATCCCACATGACATGTGTGGGATGTGGCCAAAAAAAAAAAAAAGAAGAAACTAATGTGAAGAGAGTTCCTGGCCCATAATAACTGCTCAGTGTTTATTACATATCATAATCCTGATGATACTTTTCAGTTGATTGTTCCAGCAGCAAAACATCAAAATATAGAAGCAAAGTTTTACAGAGAATGTAAGTTATACCATTTAGAAAAAAGAAATGTCATATATCTACATTTTCTCCCTTGAAAAGTAATTGGACCCACTTCTCATCACTTTACATAATCTATCTTTATATTGCAGTGCAGACATATCAGTTTTTAATATGCTTTTCTTTCCATAAAACCATAGATTACAAAACAAATTTGAAATATGTACTATCTATTATTTATCTTTCCAGTAGATTAAAAAAAGATTTGGGGAAATATTCTTTCCACTCAATCACTAGTGGTATTTCCTTAACATCCTAAAGAAAGATGACACCATTTGTGCCTTTTCCTTCTTTCTCCCTTTTTCTGTTGTTAATTTTTAAAGATTCTGTACTCTTTCCTTCACCTTCCTGCTTCTCTGTTCCCTACCAGTTTTCCTATTTGTGTAGCATAACAAAATCTGTCAGCTCTTTGACTTTAATACACTTAAAGCTTAATACACTTTCTATATTTTTAAGTATTTTCATTTACAATAAGCTTTTGCCAAGGGAGTCTCCCAACAAAACTCACAGAAGGACAATAATCAAAGTTAAAGATTTGAAAAAGATTGTACAAGTCTATGCCCTTCAGTGACTCCCTTTAACTTCCAGCCCTTCAAGAAATGTAAACTCTTGGACTCCATTCTCTCATCCAAATCAATGTTTGATAAAGTATTACTTATGCCAACATTTAAATAAAGGTATTCCTTTTCCAAAACAGTTAATTCCCTGGTGGCTTACATGGTACAGAATCTGCTTGTAATGCAGGAGACTTGGGTTTGATCGCTGGGTTGGGAAGATCCCCTGGAAGAGGGCATGACAACCCACTCCAGTATTTTTGCCTAGAGAGTCCACATGGACAGATGAGCCAGGCAGGCTAAAGTCCATGGGGATGCAAAGAGTCAGATATGACTAAGCAACTAAGCACACAAACTAAATTATCAAAATTCTGATGGCAAATTTCAGGTGCTGTATCTATCACTTTATTCATAATTTATTCCTTATATACCAAATCATTCCACAAACATAGACTTAAGAAAATGTACATATATTCAATGGATAGAAAGAAATTTTAATCAGAGATCCATAAACTAAATAGACATTGCTAAGCAGTAGCAGCAGCAAAACTCTGCTTGACTGAGTTCTTACCATGTAACTTGATAGTTTGATAAGTGGCTTAGCTTATTTAATCCTTACACATTAAAAAAATGTATCAGGTGGTGAAATATGCCTGAGTCATCTTCCTATATTTTGTCAGCAATTATGCTATATATTTTTATCACTTTAAAATAATTTTTAAAATGAAAATATGAACTAGAGAAAATCAAATCAGCACAGAAATGAAATGTGCTGAAAACATTAAAAATCATATGGTAAAGAATCTGCCTGCAAGGAGACCCAGGTTCAATCCCTGGGTTGGAAGATCCCCTGGAGAAGGGCATGGCAACCTACTACAACACTCTTGCCTGGAGAATTCCACGGACAGAGAAGCCTGGCAGGCTACAGTCCATGGAGTCGCAAAGAATCAAACACAACTGAGGGACCAATATTTTCACTTTCTTTTCAAAAATAATACATAGTGTCAAATGGACCACTCAAGCCAAGATTCTAAGAAAAATCATGATATGCCCTGATATTTACAATCTATTATATGAATTCATAGGGGTGAATTCTTAATCTCAGTCTAATATAGTTTCAACAACATAATATCATGCAGCTTTTTACCTCAGTATATGTTTTTACTTTTACACAGCTTGCTGGAAGATATTTCCTGAATATTCTGATCCTATTGTTTTCTATCTATCCATCCTACTCTTACCCACCTATCATGAATAACATTTGATTTTATCTAAATACTAGAAGTATATTTATTTGAAGTTCTCTCAATTAATAGTTCTCATTAGTATCTCTTACAAGATAGTAATCTACAAGAACTCACAAACACAAATATTTTGAAAGGAATTAAGATGCATAAGATCCCTCATATCTCATATTTTTATTTTACTTAGCTTTTTTTTCTTTAAAATGATACCAATTTTTGAAAATCCATATATACCTTCTGAGCCTCTATTCTTTTTTCTGTGCCATTGTTCCTTTATTTTTTGTAAACTTTTGCAAACTAGAGTTGAAATGCTACCACTTTGATTATAAATCTGAGTTTAATATTTAGTAGAAGAAACAAGTTAATGTTTTAAAAACTCTGAGTTAATGATTTTCCCACTCCAAAATCAAAATACCTCCTATTTCATCCTATGATTTTATCTACTTCCAGTAACTTTTGGTTTGTGTTCTTTGTATTAAGCTAGATTGTTCTACTTTTCCTGGTTTTCTTTGTCTTTTAAAAGATATTCTCTGTATGTATATATCTATTTATATTTCTATCTAATACATTTGTGTCTCCGTTCATCTATCTAAGCTCTTGTCTAATTACAAGTCATTGGAAGAGGTCTCTCCCCTGCCCTGTCCTGGATCAACTATTCTCAAAAGATTCTTGGTAGTTTAGCTCATATTCACTATGCAAAATACCATAAGAATTCTCCTTATATCTATTTCTGTTGAGATTGTCTTCTCACAAATGTCAATTTTGTCTGTGCTTTTCTTTTAGTTCATCTCCTCTGCTTCTGAGAACAGCATCTAGAGGAGATTTCATGGAGAGCCAATGCATCCCAATTAATGTGGTTACAAATGTGGAATACAATATTTACATCTCACCTTCTAAAATAGATGCCTCTGGTGAAGTATATGTCAATGTACAGCCCATCTCTGATTTCAGCAGAACTTTAGTGGACAGTTCTCTGTAAATTCAGATTCATCTCACCCATCCTGACAGTGTCTTAGCTCAAGCATTCTGTATATATCTTCTTGGTTGGCCCCAGGCCTTGTGTAACACTGTGGGACTCTACTTGGCACAAAGTGCTGCTCAAAAAAGCTAGAGATTTAATGACCCAAGAGGAAACTTTCAAACAAGGGAGAATGGTAGCAAGTGGGTAAGTGTTCCAGCAATTCTTCCTTCATGTTAAAAAAATCTTATGATTTCCAGGAAGTCCCGGGAGAACTGATCTCCCATTGCACACAACCTGACTAATATGCCCTTACACTCTGTTTTTCTTACCTGTCTCATTTTTCCTGTCCTTCACCATTATTCCTGAAGTTAGTTGCTTGAATCTAATTTCTATTCTCAAGCTCTGGTTTCTGGAGGACCTAAATGGAATTGGTCTGGAAGCAGTATTTGAAAGCAGACTCTTAGAAGAGTATTCAGGAAATAATTCACTCACCAGTCAAATTGTGACAAACCTTCCACAGGTAGGGGTAAGTGGAATAGTGGTAACTCAACATGCTCTAACATCACTACTACTAATAGTCTTACATGTTGTGGTTTGGCATACACATAGAAGGAAGCATTGGAGTACATCTAGCCCTTGAAAGATATGAGGGTAATGATACTCAGATAATTGTCAACATTGCTGGCTTTCATTGACTATCTTGGCAGCCTTGAAAAAAAAAAAAAAAAAAAAGAGTAGTATGCTCCAGTCAGTCAGCCAGCCAATTACCAGCCTAAGGCTATGATTCTCAAACTGTTGGTTAAAATGCAGATTTCTGGGTCCCACATCCAGAGTTTAAGATTCCCTAGGTTTGGGGTAAGGTCCAAGAATTGGCATTTCTAATAAAGTCCTAGTTGATGATAATGAAGCAGGTCCAGGGAGCAACTCTGAGAACCAATAACTAGGGAATGCTACAAAAGCAAGTAAACTTCCATGGAAGCACTTAAAGAGATTCTCACGTCCTGCATAGGAAAAAGGGCTGAAAATCGGACCCAGGACTTGGTTATAAGAGTGACAGGACTGCAAAGAAGAAAAATACACATCTCAACAGACTTTATATTAAAGTCAGGACTCTGGAAGGGATAAAGCCATACCCTTACACCTAAGGTGATGGATATGTGTTGCACCTCAAAAACGTGAACTTACTTTCAGATTTTTCTGAACCTCTAAAACTGACAAAAGCAGTCTTCTCCCTCTTGTTAGAGGAGAGAAAACTCCACTTGTCAGAGATCATGTAAACTCGGTCCTTGCAAGATGCTTCAAACCTTCTCACAATCTCTCATTGTCCTTACTCAACAACTCCAGAGCAATAACTATGATCCCTACTATAAGAGAAAACAGATTATTCTAAAATCTGTTGTACCTGGCTAACACATACCATCAGTAACCTCTCTTAAAGGAGAAACAGAATACAAATCTGGGTATGGAAAAGCTTATAGACATTGAAACACTTTTGCAGTACTTAAGAATTCAATTTCTTGAAAGGAATGCTGGATTCAGTTCTAATATATTAATACTACAGGGATGTAGTATAAAACTTTTATAGATTTATATGTACAGAGAATGTGATAGCATTGCTGCAGTTGCCTTGACAGAATAATAAAGTGTAACAGTGCTCAGAGTTGGGAATGTTAGAATGGATTTATGATGTACCAACAGAGAATCTATCATCTCACCACACTTCCTGTGATGTCCCAGAGGACACACTCTATTAAGTGAGTAGAGAATGTACTAGTAAAGGGACAAAGTATCTCTGGGAAGCTTAATGTCTTCTGCAGACCCAGGTTAACAAGAGGAGATGCTTTCAAGAAACTAGGATCCCTACTAAGAATGTGAATGATAAAATTTCAAATAAGCAGAGGCAAAATGGCAGCTCTTCACTACTTGAACCCAGGTACAGTTAACAGAATGAACAGCAGGCTGGCTCAGCAGTGAGAGAGCCTTAATACACAAGTATCTATGGTGATGGCTAGTAGGTTATAGTATTCCTAGGGTTGAGACATACGTAGAGACAATTACAAAGTTGGTGGAATAGATTTGTCAAAATATTGAGTTGGTGAAACAGAAATGGTAATGGCAATAAAAATAATGATCCTTTACCCAGGTCTCATGTCTAAGTCTGTTCTCAGACCTAGATTCCATCAATTAAAGGGAAGGGCAGTTCCCTTAAGAAAGAACTTTGAAATGCCACTTCAAGAATATACAATAAATAATCTACTTAGCATTTCTCCAATGCACTATAAGTCTTCCCTTGTGGCTAAGCTGGTAAAAAATCCACCTGCAATGCAGGAGACCTGGGTTTGATCCCTGGGTTGAGAAGAACCCCTGGAGGAGGGAAAGGCTACCCACTCCAGTATTCTGGCCTGGAGAATTCCATGGACTGTATAGTTCATGGGATCGCAAAGAGTCAAACACGACTGAGCAAATGGCACTTTCACTTTTCTAATGCAACCTATGGCCATTTACCAGTTTAACTGAACAAGGGGAAAGACAAGCACTGAGACCAAAATTGTGAGGGCCATCCAATATCGAGTCTTATTTGATGCAGGGCACACAAAATGTCATAATGACCCCCAATGATAGCGAAGGCTTAGAGGCATAGAAGATAAATGAAGTCGTGGCCTAAGTTCAGTTTACAATTAGTCCAGAAGGCTTGTGGACTTGCTCCATGGTGTTTAATGGTCTCTGAATGCATAATGAGGACAGATATATTTAGCCAATGGAAGAATTCTCTTATTGATGCCCTAATGGAATAAAAGCCAAGGGAAAATCCATAGACCTGCCTTTCATCAGCCAAGATCAGAAGCAATACTGTGCCCTGAATAAAATTCATGGATTAGTTCAGACTTTGAACCAGAAGATGGAGAATAAACTGATAATGGCTCCCATCTACTCAGCACCAGGGGTACTAAGGCACATGAAAGTGCACGACCTTACACCTAACAAATGGTTGCCCTATTTGCAGCTGTGTATCTGTTGTAGAATCTTAACAAGAATAGATTAATATAGGCTCTAGCATATGGTTGATCTATCGAGTGTATCATTTTTAATCCCCATCAGTACAGTAAAAGCAATTTACATTTATGTGAGGACAATAGGACATACTCACTGTCCCACCTTAGATCTAAATCAACTCTCCCTTTTCTGACAAAATATAGTCTTCAAAAATCTTGACTGTCCTGATATTTCACAGAACATAATTATTTCACAATATTGATGGCAGCATCCTAACCAGATCCAAGTGAAAGTGAAAGCTGCTCAGTCATGTCCAATTCTTTGTTTACACAGTCCATGGAATTCTTCTGGCCAGAATACTGGAGTTGGAGCTTATCCCTTCTCCAGAAGATCTTCCCAACCCAGGAATCAAACTGGGGTCTCCTGCATTGCAGGCAGATTCTCATCAACTGAGCTGTCAGGGAAGCCCTAAATCAGATCTAAGGAGCAAGAAATTGCAAGAAGTCTGAATATACCATGGCATGCATGTCAAAGGGTAGAAGATAAACCTTACAAAGATTTAGGGCCCTCCACATTAAGTGAAGTTTCAGAAGTTCAATCATCTTAGGTGTGCTTGTACATTCTCTCTAATATTAAGAAAAACATATTTCATTTTTGCTACTTAATACAAGTAGGCTCAATATTTGATGGAATCCAGTGGATCTGGAGGTAGCACATGCCACACTGGATATTCTGCTATAAACTATCAGGTGACTGAGAAGGCTGTAAGTTATAAATAGATCTAAGAGCAAGAGAGAGATTTCTAGCAGGTAGAAACAGTGGTAAAAGCTATCATGTTGCTTGAAACATGTAACAAAATATATTTGTGGTACTAGTAGTATCTGTAATAGGTAAGCACTTTTCATATGGTATCCCCGAAAGCCAAAAAAAAAAAAAAAAGAGTGGCATACAGACTTTTAGAGTCTTGGACCAGGGAAATGCCTCACACAAGAGAAAATTAGATGTATTAAGTTGGTGTAAGAGTAATTGCTGTTTTGCATTGTTGAACTCTGTTGTTTGATATTGAAATACATTCTTAAATATATGTGGTTATGTAATACATCATTTTAATTGGCATTTCTCACTATGATTTTTGCTAATGACATTACTTGCTATTTACCTTATATTTATTTTACACTATAGAAATGATGTTAGACAAAAAGCAAATTTGAGCAATTCTTTTTATTTGAAATCAAAATGGGTTGTAAGTAGCGGAGACAACTCACACCAACCATTTGGCCCAGGAACTGCTAACAAATGTACAGTGCAGTGGTGGTTCAAGAAGTTTTGCAAAGGAGATGAGAGCTTTGGGGATGAGGAGCGAAGTGACTGGCCATGAGAAGCTGACAACAACCAACTGAGAGCAATCATCAAAGCTGATCCTTTTACAACTACATGAAAAGTTGCCCAAGAACTCAATGTCGAACATTCTGTGGTCATTCGGCATTTGAGGGAAATTGGAAATGTGAAAAAGCTCGATAAGTGGGTGCCTCATGAGCTGAATGCAAATTAAAAAAATCTTCGTTTTGAAGTGCCATCTTCTCTTATTCTACACAACAAACTATTTCTCAATCAGATTGTGATGTGCAGTGAAAAATAGATTTTATATGACAATGGATGATGACCAGCTCAGTGGTTGTACTGAGAAGAAGCTCCAAAGCACTTCCCAAAGCCAAATTTGCACCCCCCACCAAAAAAAAAGGCCATGGTCACGGCTTTGTAGTCTGCTACTGGTCTAATCCACTGTTATAGCCTTCTGAATCCCAGTGAAACTATTACATCTGAGAAGCATGCTCAGCAAATCGATTAGAGGCACTGAAAACTGTAATGCCTGCAGCCAGCACTGGTCAACAGAAGAGGCCCAGTTCTTCTCCAAGACAATGCCTGACTGCACATCACACAACCAACACTTCAAAAGTTGAAGGAATAGGGCTACAAAGTTTTGCCTCATTTGCCATAACCACCTGACCTCTCGCCAATTGACTACCACTTCCTCAAGCATTTTGACACCTTTTGCAAGGAAACCACTGTCACAACCAGCAGGAGACAGAAAATGATTTCCAAGAGTACACTGAATCCCGAAGCACAGATTTTTATGCTACAGAAATAAACAGACTTGGACTTCCTGATAGCTCAGTTGATAAAGAATCTGCCTGCAGTGCAGGACACCCTGTTTGATTCTTGGTTTGGGAAAATCCACTGGAGACAGGATAGGCTACCCATTCCAGTATTCTTGGGCTTCCCTTGTGGCTCAGCTGGTAAAGAATCTGCCTGCAATGCAGGAGACCTGGGTTCAACCCCTTGGTTGGGAAGATCCCCTGGAGAAGGGAAAGGCTACTCACTCCAGTATTCTGGCCTGGAGAATTCCCGGGACTGGGTCGCAAAGAGTCGAACACGAATGAGCTACTTTCACTTTCACTAAACAGACTTATTTCTCGTTGGCAAGAATGTGTTGATTATAATGGCTCCTATTTTGATTAATGAAGATATGTTTGAGCCTGGTTATAATGCTTTAAAAATATTTACAGTACAAAACCATAATTGCTTTTGCACTAACCTAATACTTTCAAAGCTCCTATTCTGATGTAGTATAGACATCAAGTGATTATGCAACTGGGGCTTCCTATTAAGCTCGATATTGTCAGATCCACCATTGCATAAGGTTGGATTCATGCAGTAAAAATTCAACATACAACTGGAAACCAAACATTTGGATCTGACCAGAGCATGCTCAGAGGACATAAATTATGTGAACTAAGGGTACAGATACTTATCACCTACCTCTGTCATCCGTGCTGCACTCTTCATGGCCTCATGAGGATCCCCAAATGACCAGATGTTGGAGGAAGAAAATTCAGGACTTACCATACAATTGCACTCATCTCACACTCTGGCAAAGTAATGCTCAAAATTCTCCAAGCCAGCTTTCAACAGTACATGAACCATGAACTTCCAGATGTTCAAGCTGGATTTAGAAAAGTCAGAGGAATCGAACATCAAATTGCCAACATCTGCTGGATCATCAAAAAAGCAAGAGAGTTCCATAATAATGTTTTTTCTGCTTTATTGACTATGCCAAAGTCTTTGACTGTGTCAATCACAACAAACTGTGGAAAATTCTTAAAGAGATGGGAATACCAGACCACCTGACCTGCCTCCTGAGAATACTGTATGCAGGTCAAGACGCAACAGTAGAACCAGACATAGAACAATGGGCTGGTTCCAAATTAGGAAAGGAGTATAACAAGGCTGTATATTGTCACCCTGTTTATTTATTTTATATGCAGAATACATCATGCAAGCTGCTGGGCTGGATAAAGCACAAGCCAGTATCAAAACTGCTGGGAAAAATAGTAATAATCACAGAGATGAAGAAGACACCAACTTTATGGCAGAAAGTGAAGAGGAACTGAAGAGCCTCTTGTTGAAAATGAAAGAGGAGAGTGAAAAAGCTGGCTTAAAACTCAACACTGAAAAAACTAAAACTATGCCATCCAGTCCCATTACTTCATGGCAAATAGATGGGGAAACAATGGAAACAGTGAGAGACTTTATTTTCTAGGGCTCCAAAATCACTGCAGATGGTGACTGCAACCATGAAATTAAAAGATGCTTGCTCCTTGGAAGAAAAGAATGACAAACCTAGACAGCAAAATGAAAAGCAGAGATATTACTTTGCCAACAGAGGTCTGTCTCATCAAAGCTTTGGTTTTTCTAGCAGTCACATATGAAAGTGAGAGTTGGACTGTAAAGAAAGCTGAGCGCAGAAGAATTGATGCTTTTGAACTGTGGTGTTGGATAAGACTCTTGAGAGTCCCTTGGACTGCAAGGATATCAAACCAGTCAATCCTAAAGGAAATCAGTCCTGAATATTCATTGGAAGGACTGATGCTGAAGCTGAAACTCCAATACTTTGGCCACCTCATGCGAAGAACTGACTCTTTGGTAAAAACCCTGATGATGGGAAAGATTGAGGGCAGGAGGAGAAGGGGACGATAGAGGATGAGATGGTTGGATGGCATCACTGACTCACTGGACATGAGTTTGAGCAAGCTCCAGGAGTTGGTGATGGACACGGAAGCCTGGCATGCTGCAGTCCATGGGGTCACAAAGAGTCAGACACGACTGAGAGACTGAACTGAACAATAGGGACAAGTGTTAAGAAATATAATAATTTAGAAAATGATTATATTCTACACAGAGGATTTTACAATTTATAAAAAATGCATTATACAAAAGAGAAACAAGTGAAAACAAATACATTAAACTACTAGCAAAAAATGTTTTTTGAGATTATATCTATACTGAAGCTCAGTTCAATTTCATCATGTCATCTTAGGCGAGCACCTATCAAGTTATAGATCAACTTATTTTCAAAAACTATTGCTGTTCCAATTCCATACATTTCTACTACAGTTGACCCTTGAACAATGCAGGAGTTAGGAGTGCTGACTCCACACTCAGTCAAAAATCCATGACTTCTGACTTCCCAAACTTAAGTGTTACTAGCCTACTGTTGACTTATTGATAATATAAACAGTTTATTAACACCCGTTGACTTATTGATAATATAAACAGTTTATTAACACCCGTTATATGTATTCTATAATGTATTCTTTACAACAAAGGAAGCTAGAGAAAAGAAAATGATATTTAAAAAGCATAAGGAAGAGAAAATACATTTACAGTACTGTACTGTATATATTGATACCTTAAGTTTACATCTTCTGTTTACAAGATGAATCGTCAGTACCTACATTAATATTGCCTTATGATACAAAACTCTGTATACATGTATTACTAGAAATCAAAAAATAAAAAGACAATTTGAAAAATAAATTCATATTTATTTAAAGGTATAATGACATACATTGATAACAAAAAAGGAGATAGATACTTACTTTATGTTTTATAAATAAATAAATAACTGATATAATTGCTTCACAGTAGCCTACTTTATACACTAAGTGAATCATTTTAAAATGTTTATGGTATATGTTATACAGTCATATTCATAATACAGTGTTGAGAATACTGTTTTTTTTTTAAAAAACTATTTACCTGTGATGATAGACTGAAACATAGTTTCTTTAACTGTGAAAAAGAGAAAAAAGTATACTGTATGATAATAATGTAATTCTTTGAAAGCAAAGTTACAAACAATAAAAAATTAAATTATTAATTTTATATTAAGTATCACTCATGCCTGCATGAGGATATGCTATCCTCTTCCACACAAGTCTTACACATGATGCTCTATACATTTATTTTTATATATTTATTGAAAAAAATCTGTGTATAAGTGGATTTTGCAGCTCACGCCCATGTTGTTGGAGAGTCAGCTATAATTCTGCCCCAGTGAATTCATGGTAACCTTAAATTTATGTGTTAATTTTTATGTTGGAACTTTGTATGATATAGTTTTTTTAACGTGGAGCTCTCTAGCAGGCTTCGACCAAACACATGCATCACAAAAACAATAACAGTAGAAATACTATTATCCCATATACACCATTTGTGGTCTCAGTATTTGACCCTGAGACTATTTAAAAGAATGTATTAAAAGCTCATGTAGTCTTGTATTTTTCTGATTAAACAATCCCAAGCTTATTTTTCATGGTTTATGAATCATGATTAGTATTTTCAATCTAGTTTTTAATATGTGTGAACCACCTATGGGCCAGTATTATGCTACCTGTACAGGTGGGAATAGAGTTCACATAGTTTCACTCTGGACACAATGACCAATTAAACTTGAGGGACTCTGGAATCCCTAGGGCTAAAAGAGCACAGAGCATTGTATGAACGGTAAGCCTTCAGTTAAAGCTAAACCTTCTCTCCATGACTCTGTCAACGCTGGTATTTATAAAATCAGCTTCTCATTGTATTAGGAACTTGCTGAGAAGAGCCAGGGTCGACCAAAAACACCTGAATGACTGAAAGCACTATATCTAATATACTTTTACCTCATCATATGAACTTTTCTCATATGTTTTTGATTCAGTCCAGTTATATGCTAATTTCATTCTCAGTCTGTGGACAAAATGTAGCTGAATAAGAACTTCACAAGAGGTGAAATGTCAAAAAGTCACTGGATTTTTCATCCTGTCTTTGGACTAAACTTCCTTCAAAACATGGCATAATGAATGGGGTAGATATCTTTTTGACACAAGAAAAAAGAAAAGGTGAGTGATGTCTACTGAAGAGAATTATGTTATTACCATTGAATGGGAAAGATCTCTCAAGATCATTTCATATACTTTCCTGCCTCTAGGTTGCTTCACATTCAATAACCAGAGTTCAATTTGCTTCCTGGGAATCTTGAAATAAAAGTCAAATATTTTCAGTGGCTCCAAAAATACTTGCTGTCATTTCACTCCTTTGAATGAATGTTTGCCCTTTATATTGTCATACCAAAAAAAAAAAAAAAAAAAGAGTCAGCAGAATTTTTAAGCCGAAGGAAAAAAAAATAAGGAGTATTTCAGGATTCTTTTAATTAGTAGAGAATATTGAAATGGGAGAAGTGTTATGATGACAGTGGGATGAAAATATCCTTTTCAAAGGGCAAGTTCATTTTTCTGGTAATGTAAAAAGGGAACTAATGAATGAGCTGACATTAGTGTCATACAAAATGTGGGGAAGAGTATTGAATAGAAGATGTGAAAAAACAGAAATACGGGGAAAAAAAGCAGCTGATGAGTAAAGCATTTTTATCTCTCACGCCCAAAGGCAACTCAATATCTCCTACTAACCATTGACTTGACTATCATTTAAGTAGAGTTCTCAGTATTATGCTAGAAACAAAGAAAAAATGGCTTGTACATTTAATAATTTCATACTATAATATTAGAAAATTATAACAAGTTTTGGCTCCACCAACAGTAATTTGGCTGTCTGTTTTTTCATATACATGAAAAGTGGGGATAATGATATATTATTTCTATTAATACTTACTGATAATGATTAATGCTCTTGATGCTATTAGTGGTAACTAGTTCACATTCACTAAATGTTTACTATGTTCCAGAGCTGTCCTAAGTTCAGATGTGTAGGCATTGCTGCATTAGATATACAATAACACACATTATCAATACAAAATCTTTGAATTTTGAGCACAAGGATATTCACCAATTTGTCCAGAACCATATTCAGACAGTAAAGAATCTGTCTGCAATGCCGAAGACCTGGGTTCGATCCCTGGGTTGGGAAGATCCCCTGGAGAGGGGAATGGCTACCCACTCCAGTATTCTTGCCTGGAGAAACCCATGGACAGAGGAGCCTGGCAGGCTATAGTCCATGGGGTAGAAAGAGTTGGACTCAACTATGCAGAGTATGTCACGAGAAACACTGGGCTGGAAGAAGCACAAGCTGGAATAAGATTGCCGGGAGAAATATCAATAACCTCAGATATGCAGATGACACCATCCTTATGGCAGAAAGTGAAGAGGAACTAAAAAGCCTCTTGATGAAAGTGAAAGAGGAGAGTGAAAAACTTGGCTTAAAGCTCAACATCCAGAAAACTAAGATAGTGGCATCTGGTCCCATCACTTCATGGGAAATAGATGGGGAAACAGTGGAAACAGTGTCAGACTTTATTTTGGGGGGGGGCTCCAAAATCACGGCAGATGGTGATTGCAGTCAAGGATTTAAACAACACTTACTCCTTGGAAGGAAAGTTATGACCAACCTAGATAGCATATTAAAAAGCAGAGACATTACTTTGCCAACAAAGGTCCATCTAGTCAAGGCTATGGTTTTTCCAGTGGTCATGTATGGATGTGAGAGTTGGACTGTGAGGAAAGCTGAGTGCCAAAGAATTGATGCTTTTGAACTGTGGTGTTAGAGAAGACTCTTGAGAGTCCCTTGGACTGCAAGGAGATCCAACCAGTCCATCCTAAAGGAGATAAGTCCTGGGTGTTCATTGGAAGGACTGATGCTGAAGCTGAAACTCCAATACTTTGGTCACCTCATGCGAAGAGTTGATTCATTGGAAAAGACCCTGATGCTGGGAGGGATTGGGGGCAGGAGGAGAAGGGGATGACAGAGGATGAGATGCTGGATGGCATCACTGACTCAATGGGCATGAGTTTGAGTAAGCTCCGGGAGTTGGTGATGGACAGGGAGGCCTGGCGTGCTGTGATTCATGGGGTCGCAAAGAGTCAGACACAACTGAGCAACTGAACTGAACTCAACTGAACAAATAACACTTTCACTTTTGCTTATACAGATCAAAAATAAAATGTTGGGAGATTCTAGCTACAGAGGCAGTGTTCTGAAAAGCTAACTTTTAAGGTGATTTTTTAAAAACATTACCTAGTGAGTAGACAATGTAGCATTTCCCTCTTTTGATTTTTCTTTATTGATGAAAAAGTTGCATATCTTTTCTAATTTCACCTTTGCTTCATATTTTTTCTTCTCCAACATGTTTATTTATATCCATTGTTCTTTTTTACTAGAGTTTTAGTCTTTTCTCATAATTATTAGGTACTAATTACTTATATCTTAATATGTTAACCATTTTTGCCATAAACAATGCACATTTTTCATCATGCATTTATCCTTTATCACTGCATGAACTTATTCATGTGAAAATTTTAAAGTACACACAAATAAGTCAAGTCTTACATCCCTTTCTATTTTTCAACTGAAAGTGTATTATTGGTATTTACTAAATAACAATGTATCAGTAGCTAAAAAACCAATTCATTTCAATGTATGACAAAAACCACTGCAATGATGTAAAGTAATTAGCCTCCAACTAATAAAAATAAATGAAAAAAAAGAAAACTACATCTAACGGAAAGAACTACAGATCTTGGCACCATCTCTATTCATTCTCATGTAACCATCCCATGCTAAAGTTTTGGTTTATGTATCAGTGCAATGTCACCCCACTCCAGTACTCTTGCCTGGAAAATCCCACGGATGGAGGAGCCTGGTAGGCTGCAGTCCATAGGGTCGTGAAGAGTCAGACATGACTGAGCGACTTCACTTTCATTTTTCACTTTCATGCATTGGAGAAGGAAATGGCAGCCCACTCCAGTGTTCTTGCCTGGAGGATCCCAGGGACGGGGAGCTTGGTGGGCTGCCGTCTATGGGGTCGCACAGAGTCGAACATGACTGAAGCGACTTAGCAGCAGCAGTTACTAACTTGGGGGGGAAAGTATTCCATTCTGGTATGAAGTATGTCAATTCTTCTTATTTTACCTTCTTTCTTAAATCAATCTAGCAGCACTATCTATTTTTATACTTGTAAATTCAAATGGGATAGGTCTAACCAGTGACAATTTAAACACGCAAAGTAGGCTGAAGGACTTTAGGTGCCCTTGGGTTATATAACTAAATAACTAATAATTTCCACAGACTGAAGAAAATCAACTTTATTTGAGTTTTCATTCCTTGATTCCATTGACTACCACTGTTGTGTCTTCCTTTTGTGCTTTTTCTATATTTAGGTGGAATTAAGGTATATATAAAAAAGAGAATGGCCTTTAAATCCTGGTTTTGAGTCTTGGCTTCAAAATTACAGAGTGTGCAAATTATTTATTCTCAATGAATCACAGTTGCAGTAAAATGCAAATCATATCTATTATTAGGGTTTTGGTGAGAATTAGAATTATTTCAGTCACTAAGCAATGCCTGTCACATGGTGGTAAGTCAACAATTAGCTTATGCATTTTACAATTTTCATCAAGGTATTTGAGGATGCCAGGAGATGTCAACTCTGAATATCATTATAAGTCACAAGTTAACCATATTTTTTTTTACCATGAATCAAAGCATCTCATACTCATGATAGCTCCTTGTGGGAATGGATGTTCATATATGTCATTTAAGAGAGGCAGCTCAAAATATACCAGGAAATTACTACTAAACAAGTATAACTTCTTTAGATCAAGTTCAGATTTACATGATACTCTTATAACCTCTATATTACTCAGCATTTTGAGCTTGAATTAAAAATTATTTTATTAAAACAACATTTATTCTTAAAATACTTATTAAGATATGTTAGAAGTTAAGAAAAGAAAGACGAATTGAATAAATTGAGCACACATAACTGTCCATGTTTTACACATACAAGTTCATTCAATGGCATTTAGATGTGATGATTTGCTTCATAAAGTCAAACATAAATACAAAAATAGAAGACTTGTTTTCTAACCATATGATACACATATTACATTTCACGGGATTCTATCTAATTTACTATGTACTTGGCATTGAATGATTCACTATAATTATCCTAAATTCAGTTCTGTTACAATAAGAGTAGTCAATATTATCTATTGACCACTTTCCTATTTTATACTTTTTAGGAATGAAAAATAAGTGCGTCATCATGAATTGGGCAAATGAAAGCTCCCCGAAAGAATTTATATTACTTGGCTTTTCAGACAAGCCCTGGCTGCAAAAGCCCCTTTTTGTGTTACTATTAATATCATACACAACCACCATCTTTGGCAATGTGTCCATCATGATAGTGTGCATTCTGGATCCCAAGCTTCATACTCCCATGTATTTCTTTCTTACTAACCTGTCCATCTTAGATCTCTGTTACACCACAAGCACAGTCCCTCATATGCTGACAAATATTTCTCACGACAAGAAGACCATCAGCTATGCTGGCTGTGTGGCCCAGCTCATCATCTTCCTGGCCCTGGGTGCTACTGAGTGTCTCCTCCTTGCTGTTATGTCCTTTGACAGATATGTGGCGATTTGCAGACCCCTCCACTATGTTGTCATCATGAACCCTTGGTTCTGCTTGAGGATGATAGCCTTCTCCTGGTTCACTGGCTTCAGCAACTCAGTGCTGCAGTCCTCCTTGACCCTTAACATGCCACGCTGTGGTCATCAAGAAGTGGACCACTTTTTCTGTGAGGTTCCTGCCCTTCTCAAGTTGTCCTGTGCTGACACAAAGCCTATTGTTGCTGAGCTTTTTTTCTTCAGTGTGTTAATTCTGCTAATTCCAGTGACATTGATCCTCATCTCCTATGGCTTCATAGCTCAAGCAGTATTGAGAATCAAATCAGCAGAAGGACGACGAAAAGCTTTTGGGACGTGTGGGTCTCACATGGTTGTAGTCTCTCTCTTTTTTGGAACAGGCATATACATGTATCTACAACCACCTTCTTCCACCTCTAAGGACTGGGGGAAAATTGTTTCCCTCTTCTATGGGATATTCACACCCATGTTGAACCCCCTCATCTATAGCCTTAGAAATAAAGATATGAAGGAGGCCTTTAAGAGGCTGATGCTGTTAATATTTTACTATAAAAAGTAAGAAGTGTTCCATCATGATGAGAATCTTCTAGTCTCATTTTCTCTTCAAAATAGTAATAAGTTTCGAACTGATTTTTCTATTTTTCAGGCTCTTACTAGTTTATGGAATTAGGCCAATAGTTAGAAAAGTCTTCCTTGCTTTAGGAAGTAATGCTCAGACCATAAGCTATATTTTTCTAAATTAAAAGCCTCTTTGCTTTCTATAAGGTTCCTCAGTGTACTTTGTTTTTGAGGCCAAGTCATGCTAATTCCCTCCTGTCAATGCCTGACTATTCAGAACACTTGGATGGTTTACCTTCCCACTTATATACTATATGTTAGAGAACTATCTTGTCTACCAGCTTGGTTAGGGATTTCCATGTCTTTCTGACTAAATAACAAGCAATCATAAACAAGAAGTTTTCTCATCGCACACAGGTCTTCATATGCACCCTTCAGAATGGTTCCAAGCATGTAGTCTGTCCCAAATCTAGTAATAGCTGGCTTTAAACTAGCTAAGGGCTGGAAAAAAATATTCCACGCAAACTGAGACCAAAAGAAAGCAGGAGTCGCAATACTCATATCAGATAAAATAGACTTTCAAATTAAGTCTGTGAAAAGAGACAAAGATGGACACTACATAATGATCAAAGGATCAATCCAAGAAGAAGATATAACAATTATAAATATATATGCACCCAACATAGGAGCACCGCAATATGTAAGGCAAACGCTAACGAGTATGAAAGAGGAAATTAATAGTAACACAATAATAGTAGGAGACTTTAATACCCCACTCACAACTATGGATAGATCAACTAAACAGAAAATTAACAAGGAAACACAAACTTTAACGGACACAATGGACCAGCTAGACCTAATTGACGTCTATAGGACGTTTCAGCCCAAAACAATCAACTTCACCTTTTTCTCAAGTGCACACGGAACCTTCTCCAGAATAGATCACATCCTGGGCCATAAATCTAGTCTTGGTAAATTCAAAAAGATTGAAATCATTCCAGTCATCTTTTCTGACCACAGTGCAGTAAGATTAGATCTCAATTACAGGAAAAAAATTATTAAAAATTCAAACATATGGAGGCTAAACAACACGCTTCTGAATAACCAACAAATCATAGAAGAAATCAAAAAAGAAATCAAAATATGCATAGAAATGAATGAAAATGAAAACACAACAACCCAAAACCTATGGGACACTGTAAAAGCAGTGCTAAGGGGAAGATTCATAGCATTACAGGCCTACCTCAAGAAACAAGAAAAAAGTCAAATAAATAACCTAACTCTACACCTAAAGCAACTAGAGGAAGAAGAAATGAAGAACCCCAGGGTTAGTAGAAGGAAAGAAATCTTAAAAATTAGGGCAGAAATAAATGCAAAAGAAACTAAAGAGATCATAGCAAAAATTAGCAAAGCTAAAAGCTGTTTTTTTGAAAAAATAAACAAAATTGACAAACCATTAGCAAGACTCATTAAGAAACAAAGGGAGAAGAACCAAATTAACAAAATTAGAAATGCATCTCATCCTAGAAACTGCAAATATCAGTTGAATTTTTAAATATTTATTTATTTATTTTTCACTGTGCTGGGTCTTCGTTGCTACACACAGGCTTTCTCTAGTTGTAGCGAGCAGTACCTACACTGCAGTTGCGATGAGAGGACTTCTCAACGCAGTGGCTTCTCTTGTTGTGGAGCACAAGTTCCAGGGCACGTGGGCTTCAGTAGTTGTGACACACAGGCTTACTTGCTCTGTGGCATATGGGATCTTCCCGGGTCAGAGATAAACCAGTGTCCCTTGCATCACAATGCGAGTTCTTAACCACTGGGCCATCAAGGAAGCCCTCAGTTGAATTTTATTTCCAACCCTCTTTTTAATTCATCCCTTTATTTCTGATGAATTGCATTTTTTTCCTTTATTCCTTCATTCCCCAAATTCTTACTTGTCCCAAGCTCTGCACCAAATAGACAGGATCCCCACTAAATTATGATGTTATTTATAAAAATGTTGATAGAAAGTTTTTCTAATATTGATCTGATTAATTCATTATTGATTTGGGTAGTCACTCAATAAGTATTTATTGATCACTAGGTAGCACTAGACCAGAGAGAAAACAATCACAGTTCCTCTACTAAAAAATATTCTAGTTCGCAGAGGAAATGACTCTTAAATGCAGATTCTTAAATGATTACTTGCAGTTAGCAATGTAAGGGCATAGGTGGGACAACATTTTAGGCAGCAGAGAATAGGTTACAAAACACACAGAAAGAGGCTGGAGATGATAACTGAAAAGTTTGGACTTTATCCAGTTATGAAAGCAGAATACTTAGAGCACAGAAGGTAGCAGTAGCACAAACTATCTAAAAACCTAAGTACAGACTACAGCAGAATATATAATAAGCATGTGTTTACTAAATGTGACATTTCAAATAAATGGGTAAAGGAAAAAGTTTAAATATATGGAGTTTAAAATGTTTGTTTAGCACAAAAAGAAAGCAATAAGCATTTAAAGATGCCGTGAATGAATGGATACAATTATATCTCAGTATAGGTGCCTTTTAAAAAATTTCCCAACCAATTTGTACCACTGCCATATGATAGACATTTCCAACTCAACACAATCAAAAGCTGAACACCTGCTCTTTCCACCACAAAGCCTTCTTCTAAAGCTCACTATTTTAGTAAATGGATTCACGAGTTGTGAATTTGCAAATCAGAGACCATTAGTCATATCTTAAACCATCCCCTGCATAATTT
This sequence comes from Odocoileus virginianus, assembly GCF_023699985.2. Lineage (NCBI taxonomy): Eukaryota > Metazoa > Chordata > Mammalia > Artiodactyla > Cervidae > Odocoileus > Odocoileus virginianus. Next base: position 44,504,822 of record NC_069700.1, read on the forward strand.
TCCATATCAAAACCATTACCAAGACAAATCAGCCATTCCTCTTTTGTACTTCCCACCCCTCCATTCCTTTCCATCTTCACACTCCTGGTTCCATCCTCTTTTATCTCGACCTACCTTATTACCCAGTCTGTCTTTATGCACTGCTGCCAACTCTGCAACACACTTTAGGAAATACAGCCAGGGTCATCATTTCAATGCACGTATGATCTTTCCACTCTTCCTACTTGCACTGGAGATTATCTGTGGCTTTCCATTGCTCATGAGTTAAACATAAATGTTTATTTCCCCGCCATACAGCCGTCTGTCTTGCACTGAACATTTTTCCTTAAAGCACAGAATATTTGAGCATTCTTATCCTGCCATGCCTGGCATGCTGCAGACCATGGGGTTGCAAAGATTTGAACACAACTGAGCAATGGAACTACAACAAATCCTTCCACCTAAAATATTCTTCCCACCCACCTGTATCTAATTACTAATTTCTCAGACCTCATCATTTATTAGAAGATATTTTTGTGGTCTCCCCAATTTAGTCAAATACCCACAAATTTACTTGCTCACCATGTACCTCTCCTCTGTGGCATTTATCCTTCTAAGTGATCATTTGATAATTGCCTTTACCTACTACTAGACTGTAACAAAGAGCAAAGTTTGGTTTTGCTCACCAAGACACTCACAAAACTTAATTTTAGAGACAAAAATTAAAATATCAGTTGTCAAATCTATGAATAATTTTAGCTAATATCCAAATTTTCATTTTCTTTTAAAACAATTTTCAGAGATATAAAACTCTCTGGAGTGAGAAAAGTGGTCATATGACATTCCACAGTGGGATATAAACTTAAATTCTCAAAGGCTAAAGAAATTGAATTTCTCTGTAGAAAATGAAAACCTAGTGATTGTCACATATAGTTATTAGTACTCTTTTCTCTTTTAAAAATTACATAAATGCATTACCTCTATTTTAGGACAAGCAAACAGTTTTATGGAAGAGAATTTATCCTTAAATTTACTATATTTAACTTCATCATTGTTGGCATAATAGTTTATCCCTCTAGGAATAATGGTTATGGTTTCTTTTTACACGCCTTATATCTTACTAGTATACCTAGATTCTTTTAATTAAAAGAAAGTTTCTTTAAATTTTGTAGCACTTTACAGTTTTCATAAGTTTCACATACATCATTCCATAAAATCCCATAAAAACCCTTTTCATCCCTATGCCTATGTTGCACTTTCCACTTTCCTCTCCTCACTGATAACTACTTGTTTGCTCTCTGTATCTGTGAGTCTGCCTTTTTGCTACAGTCTAGTTTTTGTGTTTTCTAGGTCCCTCACATAAGTGATGTCATACAATATTTGCCTTTCTCTGTCTGATTTACTTCACATAAAATAATGCCCTCCAAGTCCATCCATATTTCTGGAGATGGCAAATTTTAATTCTTTTTGCTATATCTCCTCAAGCAAGGGAAATGAAGGCAAAATTTTTAAGAGGGGACTACATCAAACAAAAAAATCCTTTCCACAACAAAGGAAACTATCAACAACAAAAAAAGACTGCCTATTGAGTGGGAGAAAATATTTGCACACAATTTATCTGACAAGAAGTTAATATTCAAAATATACAAAGAAAGCATAACTCAAAAAATCTGATTTAAAAAATGGGCAGAGAACCTAAATAGACATTTTCCAAAAAATTCCATACAGATGACTTACACTCAAAAGATGCTCAAAACCACTAGCCATCAGATAGAGGCAAATCAAAACCACAATGAGATGTCTCCTCACGCCTATCAGAATGGCTATTATCAAATGGACAACAAATAACAAATGTTGGTGAGGATGTGGAAAAAAGGGAACCCTCATGCGCTGTTGGTGGGAATGTATATCGGTTTAGCCACACTGGAAAACATATGGAGGTTCCTCAAAAACTTAAAAACAGAATGTTTAAATTTAAAAAAAAAAAGATTCTAGAGCAAAACACTGTCTCAGAAAGTAAATAGAACTACCATATGATCCAGAAATTCCACTCCTGGATATTTATCCAAAGAAAAAAAATCACTAATTCAAAAAGATATATGTAAAACTGATTCACTTTGCTGTACAGCAGAAGCTAACACAGCATTGGAAATCCAATAAAAGTTAATTTAAAAATTAAAAAATAAAGAAATACCTCCAACAATTCCCCCCCCCAAAAGATATATGCACCCTTATGTTCATTTGCAGATTAATTTACAATAGTCAAGACATGGAATCAACCTACATGCCCATCAATAGATGAATAGATAAATAAGATGTGGAATGTATATACAATGGACTGTTACTTAGACAAAGAATGAAATCTTGCCATTTGTGGCAACATAGATGGGCCTAGAGGGTATTATGAGAAGTGAAACAAGTCAGATAGAGAGAGACAGTGTGATTTCACTGACATGTGGAATCTAAAAAATGGTACAAATGTATAGACATGACTGAACAGAAATAACATCCTAAATACAGAGAACAAATAGGTAGTTGCCAGATGGGAGGGGGTTGGAGGGAGGAAAAAGTAGCTGAGGGAAATTAAGGCACAAATTTACAGTTACAAAATAAATGCATCATGGGTATAAAATGTACAGTGTGAAGTGTATAGTCAATAGCTGTGTAATAGCTTCATATGATGATAGATGGTACCTAGATTTACTGTGGTGATCATTCTGAAATGTATAGAAATATGCTGTGCATCAGGAACTCATTCAATGTTGTAGTTCAATTATACTTCAACAACAAACTCATAGAAACAGAGATCAGATTTGTAATTAGGGGCAGGGTATGGGGTCACAAAGAGTCAGACACAACTGAATGACTAAACCGAACTGAACTGATAGGGGAGGAGAGAATTGAATAAAAGTGGTCAAAATGTACACATTTCCAGTTATAAGATAAAGAAGTTATAGGGATGTAATGCACAACAGGATTAATATAATTAATATTGCTATATGTTATATATGAAAGTTGTTATGAGAGTAAATCCTCAGAGTTCTCAGCATAAGCAAAAAATATTTTTTAATTTCTTTTATTTTGTATCTTTGTGAGATAATGAATGTACACTAAATTTACTAAATTATTTTCATGATATATCATTATGCTATACAACTTAAACTTATATAATGCTCTATGTCAATTATATCTCAATAAAACTGAAAAAAAATTAAAATATAGATGTTAAAATCAGTGGGTTAAAATTTGATCAGGATCAAGATATTTATATAATTTCAGGCCTATCCTGTCTAGTTACATTTTAATTTCCAAGGAAAAAATATCATAACTTGTCATAGGAGAGACCTGGGAGACATCACCTTAATCAAGTGACTGAACTTAACAGCATCAACTTTAAGACAAACCAGCCTCATGTACCTTTCTGTAATGATTGGCTCCTGTGTGGGGAACAAAATAAAGCACATTTTAGAGATAATCAACAAGATTTGAATATTACTTGTGGATTAGATAATAGTACAGTTATATTGCTATAAAATATCCCAGTTTTGATAAGTGTAGTAGCTATGTAAGAAAATGTGCTATTCTGAGTAACTGTACACTGTACTTGGAAAACTATAAGACACTGATGAAAGAAATTGAAGGCAACACAAATAGATGGAAAGATAAACTGTGCTTATGGATTGGAAGAATTAATATTGCTAAAATGACCATGGGGAAGACATGGCCAGTGCTCACTTCAGGTCCAGCTGTCTCTCCAAACACCCTGGGCACACATAGACTGACAGGGATGAACCCACACAAAGACACACCTCCAAAATTGAGATAGGTAACAGTTTCACATAATTTCACTGAGACAGAGAGAGTTAAACAAAATAAGATGACAAAAGAATATCTTTTAAATGAGAGACCAAGAAACAACAGCCCCTGAAAAAACCCTAATGAAACAGGTAAATAATTTACCTGATAAAAAGTTCAAGGCAATAGTAATAAGAATGTTAACTGAACTGGGTAAAAAATAGATTAACACAGTGAGAATTTTACCAAAGAACTGGAAAATATAACAAAGGACCAGTCAGAGCTAAAGAATATAGTATGTGAAATGAAAACTTCAGTAGGAGAAATTAATAGCAGATTAAATAATATAGAAGAATGCATATGCCACCTGGAAAAATGAATGCAAATCACCCAATTAGACAGAAAAACAAATTTTTTTAAAACATAATTAGCCTCCAACTAATAAAAATAAATAAATAAATAAATAAAAACAGAAAACCATTTTGTTTGAAATGAGAATAGTTTACAAGAACTCTGGGACAACATCCTGCACATTACCAGTCATAATATAAGGATCTCAGAAAAAGGAGAGAGAGAAAGGAGTCAAAAATGTATTTGATAAAATTAGGTCTGAAACCTCCCTGAACCTGAAGAAGGAAACAGGTATTCAGATATAGGAAGCACAGAGATTTCTATTGTAAGATTTCACTCATATGTGGAATCTAAAAATAAGACAAACAAAACAAAAATAAACTTATAGGTACAAAGAATAAATTAGTGGTTACCAGAAGGGAAGTGTACTGGGACATGAGTAAAATGGGTGAAGGGGGTCAACTGTAAGATGATGAACGGCAAGTAGACTTGTGATGGTGATTACTTTCTAGTGTATACAGATGTCAAATTATAATGTTGTACACATGAAAATTATAATTATTTAAAATCTCCAATGAAAATCTTGTTTTGCCACATATCAGTTTGCCCTTTGTGAGTTATTTCACTAGTATTTCAATAATTCTGGAGCAAAGTTTACTGACACACTGCAAATAAGCATCAATCTATTACTTCTCTATTACAAATAAGTTTCATTACAGCAAATTTTTGTCTGTAATTTTTTCAGTGTTATATTTGAAGCAACAGGAAAAGTGACTGATACATAGCAGGCACTCAACAAATATTTATTGCTTAAATAAATGAATGAAACACTGAAACATTAATTTCTTCTTGACACATTTTTAATTGTTTAAACCAAATGTAGAACTTTAACATAGTCAGCATTAGGTCAGGTTAAAGGTCTATATTATACCATGCTACTTGTTCCTTAAAAATACTATTAGAAGGTGACTGCCTCTTCTCTCTGTGTGTAGAAATAAAATTATTTGCAGGAATCTCGAGAAATAACATCCTGAGGAAAAAAAGAAAAGAAAATTGTATCTTGACCCCCAGAATAATTGTCTTGAATTTTCTCTATTATCCAAGGAGATTTTTCATGAAAATTTTAGGTAGATTGCATTTTCTAGGATTCTTAGTTCTAAATTCATTTTCCTAAATTCATTCAACAAGGAAAATGCCAAAATTTATCATTTCATTTTACTATGGCAAGAAGAAAGAAAGTAGTATACCCGTTAGGGGATTTCTATCATGTCTCTTGCCAAGAGATTTCCACTGAGGTTTATTACCTGTATGGATAAAATGTCCCACAGCTTTATATAAAGAGGAGGAACCTTCCCTGAGCAATTATTTTAGAGTAAAATGGGTTTTCATATCTAAACATATTTAAGATGCTTCAAATCAAAAATATATATAATGTTAAGGACCTACAATAAGAAATAAAGACCTACAATAAGAAGTAAATGCACTGAACACAGAGAGAATATACAGCCCTTATCTCCAATTAATCCTGATGGAAAGTAAATATCAATGTCAATAAAGGGAAGTATTACCATTGAATATCAACATTGATTTCAAGTATTATATGTAAGTAATTGTGAACTGTTTAGCTTGATTGATTTATATCATTTTGTACAAGTTTTTGTGCAAAGCTGCATACTAAAAAAATGTGTAATTAAATTGGCACCTTTAGTATTAATAGTATTTAAATGCTCCTATTTTGGAAAAATGAATCTAGAGATACTCTTTGCGTTAGTGGCCATTTTCATTAATTTAAATATATGTGTGCTGACATAAAATCTTAAAATTATTAACATCATGTTAAAGTCAAGGGATATGAGTCATTTGTGGAAATGAAAGGGAAGAAAATGCAAATCTTATGAGACTTCTTTTGGTGGAGATAAGTACAGTGTTAATATTTGAATACAACCTAAGAAAAATTAATCAGAAGATAGAGACTCCTAATCAACCTGGACACTATATTTCATGAAAATAACTAACCAAACATTAAGTATTACTTGCAAAAGTGTAGCCATACATATTGGATTGGTTAATCCTAATAGCACAGCAAGGTAGATAAGTGAGGTTTCAAATATTTAAGTAGTGCATAAAAGATACATTTGTTAATCATTACAGTGAAATGGATCCAGTTTTCTGATTTCATATCCTACTACACCAGTGCTTTTTCAAACATTTTACCATTGCCTAAAGCAAGTTTTATATTTTATACAATAAGCCCAGTCACACATGTATACATATACTCATACTTGTAATGGAAACAAATATTATAAAATCAATAAAATGGTATATAACTGTTAAATGTGTGATAGATTACAACTCACAGTATGAAAAGCACTAATATATATCATACTGTATTTTTAAGAAGTGATACCTTTAATAATCTTATATAGCCAGTCTGTACAATCAATTATTGCCTGTCTTGTTTTTTTAAGTTCTGAACATGTTGCAAGGAATCATTTTCTTTTAGGTGTATGTTTCCTTTTATGATAAAATTTTACTTTGGCAAAAGTCATTTTAGGATTTGAGGCATAGGATTAAGGAAAAGCACTATGTCTTATTTCTGTGTAAAGCAGATGAATCCAGCTGGAGCCCAGTGAATTCTGAAATTACCCATAAATCAACTCAAAACTTCAACCAGAGAATGATGAAGCTCAACTGAGTAAGGAGGAAGGAAATGAACCCAGGCAGTAAGTCAGCATGGATGGTTCTTGGGAAACAGCCTCCTATTTTGTTATTTTCTCTAATATGAGCAATTTTGAGTCCCCCTTTCTCTAATAATTAAACTATGAAAATTTGCTATATTTCATTTCTTGGTAAAATATCAAGATTTGTTAGTCTTCCTTTTAGGTGTACTACAAAAACATTGTTTGGGGCATTTTGTCTCATAATTTTTCATCTTGCAAATATCAAATCACATCACTGGAGTTTCATCACAGAGAAAAATCCCTTCATAACCCATGTTATTTAACTGAATAAATTGACCATCAAGAATATTTAATACTGAAATGCAAATCTTCCCTTTGACCTAAATCCACAAACAAGAGCAACAATCATGAATGCAGGCAATGCAAGTACCCCAAAGTTTTTCATTCTCTTGGGCTTCTCTGACCATCCCTGGTTGGAAATGCCACTCTTCACAATAGTGCTTGCTGCTTACATCTGCACACTAGTGGGAAACATCTCGATTATTGTGGTATCCAGGGTAGATCCTCAACTTGACAGCCCCATGTACTTCTTCCTTTCCAACCTCTCCTTCCTGGACCTTTGTTTTACTACAACCACCACCCCTCAACTGCTGCTGAACCTCTGGGGCCCAGATAAGTCTATCACTTATGGAGGCTGTGTGACCCAGTTTTATATGTTTCACTTCCTGGGAGCCACTGAATGCATCCTCTTAGCTGTGATGTCCTTGGATCGTTATGTGGCCATCTGCAAGCCCTTGAGGTACCCAGTTATCATGCAACAGCAACTCTGTATCTTCCTAGTGGTCATGGCATGGCTAAGTGGTTTGGCTAACTCCTTGCTTCAGTCATCCCTCACCATCCAGCTGCCGCTTTGTGGCAACAACAAGGTAGATGACTTCCTGTGTGAGGTCCCAGTGATGATCAAGATGTCATGTGCTGACACCACATTCAATGTAGCTATGCTCTCTATTGTGGGCACTTTCTATTCCCTGGTTCCCTTGTCACTTATTCTTGTCTCCTATGGGTTCATTGTAGCTACAGTGCTCAGAATTCAGTCCTCAGAGGGGAAGAAGAAGGCCTTTAACACATGTAGTTCTCATGTTATTGTTGTATCTCTATTCTATGGACCGGTAATTAGCATGTATGTGCAACCTTCTTCTACTAACTCCCAGGATAAGAACAAACTAATGTCCCTTTTCTACAGTTTGGTAACTCCTATGCTTAATCCTTTTATTTATACTTTAAGGAACAAAGACATGAAAAGGGCAATGACGAGGCTTCTTGTCTCATTGTACCATCAAAGAAGAGAACAAACATAGCTAGTTTTGTGTATGAAGCACAAAACTCCATATAGGACTTGGAAGAGCCCCTGTTCCAAGTGTTCTAAAAGCACTTTTGATTTTACCTCCTCAAAATTCTCCCTAAAATGTAGCTTTTTAATATGTAGCTATCATAATAAATAAAATAAACATATGGTACATTTTATATGAAATTTATAAAAACATTAAAATTTATATGTATATAAATTGTGTCTTAGAAAGTATTGAAAGACATGTTCTAAAAATATCTCTATGTGACAAATCTTCCCATGTGTAGGCACACTTGACGCATCTGGTTGTACTTGCTAGAGGGCTGTTTTTCAGCTTTGGCACACATTACAATCCTTAAACTTTTAAGGACTGACTCCTCTACAGACCTCCTATATCAGAATTTTAAGAAATCATGTCCAGAAAATTATCTTTTGAAACTGCCTCAGTTAACTTTGAAGTACATGCAGAATTTGTGAGGACCATCACCAGAAAAACAAATTGAGATATCCATTAGAGACAGAGGTCAAAAGGGATCTCAAATATGGGAAAAGGTATAAGCTAACCCTCCCCCTCCAAAATAGGTGACAATTTGCCAAAAGATTGAAGAATTTCAAATGCTCCAAGCATTAAAAGAAAGTTGTAAATGCATAAGCAGAAAAATTAAAAACATAACCCCTAACAAACACTAAGGCAAATGCAACAATACCAAATCGAGTACCTAGACAATATGGTTTCCTTAAAATTAAATATTCCGTGAAATTCAGCTAAGTACTTCAATCAGTAGTGAAACTCTCATTTATGTGCAATAAAATATTTCAAAATTGGTCTCCTAAAACTAAATTATACAACAAAGAATTGACAATTGAATTGTTACTGTTGATAACTAAATTATCAGTATGGGTAAGTAAATATTTAAAACTATCTCAAACGAAAAACAAAAAGAAGAAACTGTAAGAAATTATCCAAGAAAACATATGATTTAGAGAATAGACACGTGAAACCAAATATAAACAACAGGAATGGTAGTTGGATGAAAACAATAGATAGAGGAAAAATAACTAAGCAAATATTCAGAAAATTCCCTGGGAATGAGAGGTTTCAGCCATGCATTAGGCACTCCAGCCCTGGGATCTGACACCAGGAAAATAACCCCCCTTAGCTGGTTTGAAAACCAATGGAGCTTAGATCAGAGCTATAAGAAACCAAGACTCCACTCTTAAAGAGAGCACCCACAGTCACGCCTACTCTTGATCACAGCGCGGAAGCTACAGACTGAGAACTGCGTGGGCTCTGGCCAGCTTGCCAGGACTGCACCAGCAAGACCCCAGCCCACACCAGCCTCCAGCTCCAGCCCCTCTCGCCCTGGCGTTGCTCTCCTCTGTAGCCGAGGCTGTTGCCAGTGAGAACACCCACACTTAGGGGGAAAGGGGCTGGCTTGGACCCCAGTCATGCCCTGACCAGGTCCAAGGCAGCCATCGCCAGGGTATGTGTCCATGCTCACACATGAGAGGAGCAAAACTAGTTCTAGGGAGGAAAACACTGTCACTGGTGGGCATGAGGCCACCTTATTGGCATGGCACCAACCGCTCTCGACCCAACCCAGCCTCCAACCAAGGCATGCATGCTGGGGGAAAAGTGAAACCAGCCCCAAAGTGCAACCTCATGCCTTCAGGCCCAGGCAAGGACTCAACCAAGGTAGAGACAACCCAGGAGAAACCCAATTCTGTCCGAGCTCCTTGTCTAGCCCCTTGGGCCCTGAACCCACCTCCAAAAGGATGGTGAGCACAAGAGAGGTGCCTACTCCCGCCTGACTCTGACTCAAGCCCCTCCTACACCAGCCATACCTCACACCAAGGTGGTGGTGCCCGCACACGTGGAGAGAAGATGCAGCCCATGCTCATTTCAGATCCAGTTCTCCTTCTGAAGCCCCTGGGCACACACAGAATGCCTAAGGATGCCTCAAGACCAGGATAGGTAACTATTTCACCTAATTTGATAACAACAGAGGAAATTAAACAAAATGAAGAAGACAAAGTAATATGTTTCGAACAAAGAACATACCTGAAAAAAAAAAAACCTAATGAAACGAGATAATTCGCCTGATAAAGAGTTCAAAGCAGGAGATCAATCAAGTTTGAGATGGCTGCCCCATATGGGGACTCAGAGAAAAAAAAGGAGAAAACGTGGGCAGAGATATGCCCTAGGGAGTAAGTGGTTGGAGCTACAGATTGAGAGACCCAGTCCTGGGGTACTACACAGGGCAGATGAGTCCTCTTGACTGACCAGAGGATCACTGGGACTAACAGGAGGGCTATGGGAAACTTGACTCTGCTGGTGACGAGTGTACATCGCTAGCTTATCCTCAAGGCAGGGCAAAGATGGTGGAGTGAAGACTACTCCAGTGGTTGCAGGGTTTCTGGAGAAAGCCTCTGCAGATGCCCTGACCCAAGCCAAGAAAACACTTCAGTCTCACTTAATTCACATTGTAGTTCAGCCCTGGATCCGGATGTGTCGTGACCAAGAAGAATGCTCAAAAACAGGACACAGAGATGACTCAGTCCCAGGCTGGCATTGGGTCGGGTGGTGGCCATTGCTGGAGCTTACTCAAGCATCACACCGGAAACACCTCATAACTCTGACAGTGGCCAGTTTGCCACAGTTCACACACTGGTACATGACAAGTGTCCACGTGGGCCCTGCCTTCCCTGAGGTGTGGTTCCATAAAGGGGTAAGGTGGCAGAGGTTGGGGGGAATAATCGGCTATGAGAGACAAAGGGGACTTGGATCCAAGACTGCATCTGAGCAGAGTGAGGGAAATATTTGCTGGCGTCTGCCCAGGCAGTGCATCAGGGACAGTCCGGATCTGCCTACTGCCAACACGAGCTAAGAGCCTGCTTGGGCCCTCCCTCGCTTCCCCCACTATGGGGCAAAGGTCCTGGTGCGTGAGAGGGTGCATGTGGCTCTTTCAGATCTGGTTTCCTTGGTGTGTATGCCCAGAAGTGGGATTGCTGGGTCATATGGCAGTTCTATTTCCAGCTTTTTAAGAAATCTCCACACTGTTTTCCATAGTGGCTGTACTAATTTGCATTCCCACCAACAGTGTAAGAGGGTTCCCTTTTCTCCACACCCTCTCCAGCATTTATTGCTTGTAGACTTTTGGATAGCAGCCATCCTGACTGGCGTGTAATGGTACCTCATTGTGGTTTTGATTTGCATTTCTCTGATAATGAGTGATGTTGAGCATCAAAAAGCACACTCTTAAAGGGAAAAGAGCCAGCTCGGGCCCAAGCCTCAGGGGTTCTGCTCCAGCAACCTGGGCTCAAAACCCACTCCCAATTAGGAGGTGACAGTCATGAGCAGAGGGGAATCCCACTTCATACCCAGCTCCAGCTTCAGTCCCTCCATCTTCTACTAAGGTGATGGCCGTTAGTACATCCCAAGGGAAGAAGTGACATGTATCCACGTCAAATCCAGTTCTCCCACCCAAGAACTCAAGCACACGCAATCCATCCAGGGACATTCCCACAGAGTGACACTCACGTAAGACCACAAAAGCTAACTGTTTTATCTAAATTTATAGAGGTTGAGAAAGTGAAGCAAGATGAAAAGGCAGAGGAACTGGTTTCAGTTAAAAGAGCAAGAGAAAACTCCTGAAAAGTAATGAAACAGAAATAAACAATTTACCAGATAAAGAATTCAAAGCACTAGTAATAAGAATGTTAACTGAATTAAGGAAAAGAATAGATGAACACAGTGAGAATTTTAGCATGGAACTAGAAACATAAAATATACTCAATCAGAAATGAAGAATTCAAAAGTTGAAATAAAAAAAAAACAGTCAAAGGAATGAATAGGTGGCTAATTGATACAGAAGAACTCATAAGTGATCTGGAAATAGGGATAATGGAAATCATTCAATCAGAACAGCAAAAAGAAAAGCAAATTTTAAAAACTGAGAACAGTTTAAAAGCTCTCTGAGACAACATTAAGTGCACCAATATTCACATTATAGGGTTCACAGAAGGAAAAGGGGGATCTAAAATGTATTTGATAAGACTATGGATAAAAATTGCCAAAATACAGAAGGAAACAAATATTCAGGTACATAAAGGACAGAGGATTCCAAAAGGTGTAACTCAGACCCATACTGAGACATATTATAATTAAAATGGCAAAGGTTAAAGAAAAACAGAGAATTGTATTACAAATACAGTAAGAGGGGGAAAAAAAGAGTAATATACAAGAGAATCCTTATGGGTTCTCAGCTGGTTTTTCTGCAGAAACTTTGCAGGTCACAAGGGAGTGGTATGACATATTCAAAGTGCTGAAAGGGAAAAACCTACAACTAGGATATTCTACTGGGCAAGATTATCATTTAGAGTTGAAGGAGAGATAAAGAACTTCTCAGAGAAGTAAGGAGTTTATCACAACTAAATCTATCCTAAAAGAAATCCTAAAGGGTCATCTCTAAGTGGAAAATAAATAGGAATCTATAGGAAAGAGAAAAATCCCAATAAGAAAGGCAATTATACAGTAAAAGCAGAAGATTAATTACTTACATATAGAGATTAAAAGACAAAAAAATTATAAAATAACAGTAGCTACAATAAACAGTACATGATTAACATGAAGGTATAAAATATAATATCCAAAACACAAAATAAGGAGAAAAGGAGTAAAAACTAAAGATCTTTCAGAAAGTGTTTGAACTTAAATGACTACCAGTTTAAAACAAGCAGATATAGATATAGAAGCCATAGTAATGACAAATCAAAAACCTACAATAGATACACAAAAACAAGGGAGAAAAGAACAGAAGAATACTAGCTAAAAAATCAATAGAAAATAATAAAAGAAGAACAGAACAGAGAATAACTACCAAAACAACCAGAAAATAATAAAAATAGCAATAAGTACATACCAATCAATAATTACTTTAAATGTCAACGGACTAAATGCTCCAGTGATAGAACATATGGTGGATGATTGGATAAAAAAATAATACCCAGCTATATGCTGCCTACAAGAGACTAACTTCAGAGCTAAAGACACACACAGATGGAAAGCGAGGGAATGGAAAAAGATATTTCATGCAAATGGAAACAAGAAAGAAGGGGTAGCAATACTCATATCAGACAAAATGGACATTATAACTAAGGCTTTTCCTATTTTCTAGTTTGGTACAATTTTCACTGTGTTCATCAATTTTCCCCCAGTGCAGTTAGCATTCTATTGCAAATGCTTTGAAACTTTATCAGGTAAATTATCTGTTTCATTAGGGTTTTTCAGTTGCTTCTTGTTCTCTTATTTGAAACATATTCTTCTGTTTTCTCATTTTAACTTTCTCTGTCTCTTCAAAATTAAATGAAATCGTTACCTATCTTGTCTTTGAGCCACATGCTTGTATGGGAGCATCCCTATGCAGTTTTTGTGTGCCCAGTGTCTTTGCTGGGAGAGCTGGGTCTGAAATTAGGCTGAAGGAAGCTCCATCTTCCCCCAGGGACTTGCAAGCTGGTAATGGCTGCCTCTACCCTGCTCACAGGCATGGCCAGTGAACTGAGACGTCTCAGCTCCCATCCGGTGTGTTCACTCTCATTGCCGATAGACATCTCCTCCTCAGTGGGGAATAGCACTGGCGTAAGAAGGCCTGGTGCAGGAACCCAGTGTATGCACTTGCACGTGCTGGGGTGGTTCTGGCAAGTCAGCCAGAGCCCAGAGAGCTTTCAACATGCAGTCTCTGCTCTTGATCGGGAGTAAGCATGATTGTGTCTACACTCTTCAAGAGCAGAGTCTCAGTTTCTTACTCCAGTAAGCTCCACTGGTTTTCAAACCAGCTGAGGGGTCTCCTCTTCCTGGTGTCAGACCCCAGGGTTGAGGTGCCTCATATGGGCCTTAGCACCTTGCTCCCCAGAGAGGATACCCAAGCCTGTGATATCCCCCTTTTCTTTCATGTCTCCTCCTAGGGATGTGAGTCCCAACCAAACTGCTTCTCTCTTCCTACCCAATTGCATATGAATCTTTCATTATAGCCTTGGTTATAGTAGAGCTGTTCTGCTGTCCCCAGGTCAATTTGAGCAAGAGTCCCTGCATGTATCATTATAGTTTTGATGTGTTTCTGAGAAAGGTGAGACCCGTGCCCTCCCACTCTACCATCTTGATCTCCTGAAGGTATTTTTTAAGTATCACTTGATTCCTCCTCACATGAAAGACCACTTAATGATTTTCTTTTTCTTCTCTCTTCAACTGATTTTTATGCTCCTTTATTTTACTGTCAGAAATAATTAAATCTTATGTAAGATAGTCTACAAATGAACAAAGTAAGATATTCAAAGGACTCAGATATAAATTCTCTAGAATCACTTATTCAAACTAGTTTTGTACTAATAGTATCTTATTTAAATTTATTATCGAACAACAAACTATCAGAAAAAGAAATCAAGAAAACAATTCCATTTACAATTGAATCAAAAGAATAAAATGCCCAGAAATAAACTTAACTAAGAAGGTAAATGACTGGCGTATAATGGTACCTCATTGTGGTTTTGATTTGCATTTCTCTGATAATGAGTGATGTTGAGCATCTTTTCATGTGTTTGTTATCTAGGGTGAAACAGATCACCAGCCCAGGTTGGATGCATGAGACAAGTGCTCAGGCCTGGTGCACTGGGAAGACCCAGAGGGATCAGGTGGAGAGGGAGGTGGGAGGGGGGACCGGGATGGGGAATACATGTAAATCCATGGCTAATTCATTTCAATGTATGACAAAAACTACTGTAATGATGTAAAGTAATTAGCCTCCAACTAATAAAAATAAATGGAAAAAAAAAATAAAGCCTATCCTAAAGGTAAAAAAAAAAAAAGAAGGTAAATGACTTATACTGAAAACTATAAAACACTAATGAAAAAACTGAAGAAGACACAAATAGATGTAAAGATATTCTGTGCTTAAGGATTGGGAGAATATTGTTAAAATGTCCACATTACACAAGGCAATCTACAAATTCAATGCAATCCCTACAAAAAGCAATGGCAGAGCTAAAAAGAAATAATCCTTGATATTGCCACTGGTGATTTTTTGGGGGGGTTCTGACTTCAAAGGTAATGACAAGAGAAGCAAAAATAAGCAAACGAGATTACATCAAATTTAAAAAGAAAACCATGAACAACATAAAAAGGCAACCTACAGAATGGGAAAATATATTTTCAAATTATATATTTAATGAGGGGTTAATATCCAAAATAAACAAAGAATTCATACAATTAGATTGCAAAATGGGCAGAAGTTCTAAATAGACCTTTTTCTAAAGAAGACATAGAGATGGTATACAGGCACATGAAAAAATGTTCAACATCACTAACAATTAAGGAAATGCCTATCAAAACTACAATGAGATATCACCTCACACCTATCAGAACAGCTTTTATCAAATGGATTAAAAATAACAAGTATTGGTAAGGAGGTGGAAAAAAGGGAACCCTAGTGCACTGTTCATGGGAATAAAAATTGGTGTAGCCATTATTGAAAATAGTATGGAATTTCCTCAAAAAATTAAAGATATAACTATCATATGATCCAGCTATTCCTCTTTTTAGTATTTATCTGGAGAAAATGAAAACACTATTCAAAAAGATATGCACCTGTATATTAACTGCAGCTTTATTTACAATAGCCAGGATATGGAAATTGCCTCAGTTAACCATTGATGGATGAATGGATAAAGACGATGTGTCATAAGACAGAAATATAGATCAATGGAACAGAATAGAAAGCCCAGAGATAAATCCACGAACCTATGATCACCTTATCTTCGACAAAGGAGGCAAGGATATAGGAAAAAAGATAACCTCTTTAACAAGTGGTGCTGGGAAAACTGGTCAACCACCTGTAAAAGAATGAAACTAGAACACTTTCTAACACCATACACAAAAATAAACTCAAAATGGATTAAAGATCTAAATGTAAGACCAGAAACTATCAAACTCCTAGAGGAGAACATAGGCAAAACACTCTCTGACATAAATCGCAGCAGGATCCTCTATGACCCACATCCCAGAATTTCAGAAATAAAAGCAAAAATAAACAAATGGGACCTAATGAAACTTAAAAGCTTTTGCACAACAAAGGAAACTATAAGCAAGGTGAAAAGACAGCCCTCAGATTGGGAGAAAATAATAGCAAACGAAGCAACAGACAAAGGATTAATCTCAAAAATATACAAGCAACTCCTCCAGCTCAACTCCAGAAAAATAAATGACCCAATCAAAAAATGGGCCAAAGAACTCAACAGACATTTCTCCAAGGAAGACATACAGATGGCTAACAAACACATGAAAAGATGCTCAACATCACTCATTATCAGAGAAATGCAAATCAAAACCACAATGAGGTACCATTACACACCAGTCAGGATGGCTGCTATCCAAAAGTCTACAAGCAATAAATGCTGGAGAGGGTGTGGAGAAAAGGGAACCCTCTTACACTGTTGGTGGGAATGCAAATTAGTACAGCCACTATGGAAAACAGTGTGGAGATTTCTTAAAAAGCTGGAAATAGAACTGCCATATGACCCAGCAATCCCACTTCTGGGCATACACACCAAGGAAACCAGATCTGAAAGAGAGACATGCACCCCAATGTTCATCGCAGCACTGTTTATAATAGCCAGGACATGGAAGCAACCCAGATGCCCATCAGCAGACGAATGGATGAGGAAGCTGTGGTACATATACACCATGGAATATTACTCAGCCATTAAAAAGAATTCATTTGAATCAGTTCTAATGAGATGGATGAAACTGGAGCCCATTATACAGAGAGAAGTAAGCCAGAAAGATAAAGACCATTACAGTATACTAACACATATATATGGACTTTAGAAAGATGGTAACGATAACCCTATATGCAAAACAGAAAAAGAGACTCAGATGTATAGAACAGACTTGTGGACTCTGGGAGAAGGTGAGGGTGGGATGTTTCAAGAGAACAATATTGAAACATGTATATTATCTAGGGTGAAACAGATAACCAGCCCAGGTTGGGTGCATGAGACAAGTGCTCGGGCCTGGTGCACTGGGAAGACCCAGAGGGATTGGGTGGAGAGGGAGGTGGGAGGGGGGACTGGGATGGGGAGTATATGTAAATCCATGGCTAATTCATTTCAATGTATAACAAAAACTACTGTAATGATGTAAAATAATTAGCCTCCAATTAATAAAAATAAATGGAAAAAAAAAAGAGGATGTGTCATATATATACAATGGAGTAACAAAAAATGAAATCTTGCCATTTGTGACAACATGGATGGAACTTGAGAACATAATGGTAAATGAAATAAGTTAAGACAAACACATATACCATATGATTTTACTTACATGTGAAATCAAGAAACAAATGAAAAAACAAAACAAAACAAAAAAAACATAATGGGCCACTATTATGCCATGGTACTATAGTTAATAATATTGCATTACAAATCTGTAAGTAAGTTGCTACGAAAGTAAATCTTAAAAATTCTGGGGTAAACATGTAACATTGTATAGTGACAAAGGGGCTTCCCAGCTGGCACTAGTGGTAAAGAACCCACCTGCCAGTGCAAGATGTAAGAGATGCGGGTTCAATCCCTGGGTCGGAAAGATCCCCTGGAAGAGGGCATGGCAATCCACTCCAGTATTTTTGCCTGAAGAAACCCACAGACAGAGGGGCCTGGCAAGCTACAGTCCATAGGATTGCAAAGAGTCAGGCACGACTGAAGTGACTTAGCATGCATGCATAGTGACAGATGGTAATTAGACTTACTGTGATCACTTTGGAACATATACAAAGATCAAACCAGTATGTTGTGCAACTGAAAATACTGTAATGTTGCTGTCAATTGTGCTTCAGTTAAAAATCATGACAATAAAATTTTAAAAATAAAATAACATAAAAGTAGTTTCCAGTGTGTCAGGAAATGAGTTTATTTTAAAACAAATCTAGTAGTAGAGGACTCTTGCTACCAACCCCAATTCAGTAGATAACTAATTATACATAAGAGGCATTTCCATGGAGAACTCAGTCCCCAAGGAACTTTGTCTGCTAACTCATCTGGGATAAGCATAAATGAGCTGTTTGTAAAGAATGCCCAAGTCTTAGGAATATAATACAAAAAGCATCCCTGCAAAGCATTCTTGATATTAGCTACTACTGTCTTCCTATTCTGGGCTTTTTTCCTTTTTGACAGCATTGTGTCACATGAAAAACTCACACTTCTGAAGGTAATTCTTAGACACTCATTTGCATACTACAGTTTCTCTGTCCTTCTTTGAAAGTTTGAAAATTCGTGTGTGCCTCCATAATTCCTTTTTATTAAATTATATTTATCAAAATAAGGTGAGTAAAATGACATTTGTTTTAAAGACTACCCATTCTTAGGGAAGGTTGGAATGTGTTTACTTCAAAGTAACTAATATATGTAGGAAAAGCAGAGAGCATTTCATTTCCAGGAGCCTTCTCTAAAACTTTGGAAATATCTAGTTTGATGCCTATAGAAAGCAACTAGATTTATCTTCGTAATCAATCTCAGTCTTTGACTTAAACCAACCCTGCTGCTGCTGCTAAGTCAATTCAGTCGTGTCCAACTCTGTGCAACCCCATAGACGGCAGGCCCACCAGGCTTCACCATCCCTGGGATTCTCCAGGCAAGAACACTGGAGTGGGTTGCCATGTCCTTCTCCAATGCATGAAAGTGAAAAGTGAAAGTGAAGTTGCTCAGTCCTGTCCGACTCTTTGTGACCCCAAGGACTGCAGCCTACCAGGCTCCTCCATCCATGGGATTTCCAGGCAAGAGTACTGGAGTAGGGTGCCATTGCTTTCTCCGTAAACCAACCTTAAAATCATGTAAATTTTAATAAATACCAATCTGACAGATATTAAACACCTGAGTGAAGTGTGTAGCTTTCATTCAATCATGGGAACATTTTTTAATATGAAGTCAGAACCTGATAGATTGACTTGTCCACATGTTTCATCCAGATGCTTTGATATTAGATAAAAAACTTTTCTTTCTTCTACAATCTTTACCTATATATAAACTTAAAAATCACTACGAATACAAAGAAAATAATGCGGGATACAAATGATGCATAAGCAAGACACACCAGAATGAAAACGTTAGCGGAGATGTAAAGGAGAAGTCAAAAGGAATAGGTTGGTACTCTAGTAAAGTGACTTTGAACACTGGTTTAAATAGTGGAAGCTAAATAGATCCCTATTTATCTCCAAGTGAAAAGAGTGATGAAAAATCACTGAAAGTATATCAAAAAGTAGGATAAAAATCCTTGGAATACAAGAACTAAAAATAATGAAATATCATGAGAATGATATGGAAAAGATTAGTTACCTAAGAAAGAATCATACAGTGTAAATATACATGAAAAGAGAATCACATTATTTAGGATACCTTTTGTAGTATCTCCTGGGAAATATATGCAGAAATGAAGGAGGCTCTAGGGTGATCACCATTAACAAACAAAACTGCACTTGCTAAGGTGAATAAATATATATAAAATTCCAAATAATGCAAATTTAATACAATTGCTGAGATTATACTTGGCTGAACACTGTCATTAGAGTTAGAAAAAATTATGGAAGAATTCGTGGAGGATCAAGACTAAAATTGCTCTTTAAAAAATTGAAAAAATGAACCATGGTAAAAAAATAAAAAATGTAAGTATAACAATGTTAACCAAATAGGCAATAGATGTCATATGGTGCAATCATTTAATAATGTGGGCAGACTGTCTTTTTTAATATTTATTTAACAGCTAAATTAATTCATACCATGCTTTTATTTCATATACATCTACACAAAGAACTTTCACCATAAAGAGAACTTAGGTCAAGATATATTCCTACGTTTGAAATGCTCTTTTTAACACCTTAAATAGTGTCAGGGTTGAATAAGTTGTAGGAAACATACTCACTTAGAAAATATCTCTACATGAGCTTTCTTTGAAATCTTGAAACTCTAAATTTATAGTCTCATTATCTCACTATCTCACTCAAGGAATTAATTGCTTTTTTATATTATAACCTCAATAAGAATGATTGGTTAACAACATCTTAAAATATGAGTACTAAAACTTCCTTTTTCATAGGGTTTGGGGCTAGGTACTAACGATTTAATGGGTGTAAAATGCTTACTGTACTGTTCGGTGCATAGAGCTCTTTCAGGATGAGTTGGAATTATTATTTTTTTTACTGTATTATACACATCCGATCTAGAGTTAGTGTGTAAACAAAGGGCCATATTCACATCTTAGCCCTGAGTAACTTTGTGTGACAGCTCACAAGATGGCTTTGAGGATTCGATGAAATAAAGTATGTGAAAACTATGCTTTGCAAGTATAATTCTGTTTCCCTTGAATCAATAATTAATTGGCAGAATAACTTGGAATTTTGTCACTGGTATACAGTACCTTAATTTCCTATCTGATTATTTTTCATCTTACAGAAGATAATAGATTTCATGAAGCACAATTTAACACTAAACGGGAAAAAAAGGATAAACAAAAATTCACTTTACTTTTTAAATTTTCTCAAAAACTGCTTTACTCAACTAGTTGATTTTTTTGTTGCACATGACTCATAGCTTAAAAAAAGGGAGAGAGAGGGAGAAGTTTCCTGGTGGTCTAGTGGTTATAGTGCTTAGGATAAGCTATTTTTACTGCTGTGGTCCAGGTTCAATTCCTGGTGGGGGGACTGAGGTGAGATCTCCCAAGTTGCAGGCACAGCCAAAATCTTTAAGAAATGGAGGGCATTATGTTGTGAATATATTAAGTACTTTACACCTATGAATAATGTCATATGCTAATGAATAATGTCTCCAATCCTGAATTGGAATTTCCTCCTGACATCAGTTCCTTGGCCTTAAAGGCTGTTTATAGTTATATGCAATTAAGTGAATCATTGATAACTATCCGAACTCTTATATAAAAACAGGATAAGTCCACTCACTGAAGAAAAATCTGTACAAGATAGATAATTAAAATTTAACATGAAAAATCAAATGCCCAGTTTGAACTAAGTAGCTATGCAAGAAAATTTACATTCAAAAACAAACTTTTGAGTATGAAAAAACATACTACATAGCAAAATTCTCTCATTATATACTTCAGGAAATTGACGTGCTTAAATTTCTTGCTCAATTCTAAATCACTAACATGGATTTGAATAAAACAAGCCTTCTTAGTTCCTATGAAGTGAAGTGAAGTGAAGTGAAAATCACTCAGTCGTATCCAACTCTTTGTGACCCTATGGACTATACAGTCCATGGAATTTTCCAGGCCAGGATACTGGAGTGGGTAGCCTTTCCCTTCTCCAGGGGATCTTCACAACCCAGGGATTGAACCCAGGTCTCTCACATTGCAGGTGGATTCTTTACCAGCTGAGCCACAAGGGAAGCAAGCCCTAGTTCCCATGGGAAAGATAGAATTATTCAACTATAATAATATATCTGAATCTGAATAAGGTTCTATTTTTTAGCTTTTTATTTTATATTATAGATGATTTACAAGGTTGTGTTAGTTTCTACTCTACAGCAAGATGGTTCAGTTATACATATTCACATATCTATTCTTTTTCAAATGCTTTTTTTATTTAGGTTGTTACATAATATTGAGCAGAGTTCCCTTTGCTATAACAGTAGGTCTTTGTTGATTATCAGTTTAAGTATAGCTGTATGTACATGTCAATCCCAAATTCCCTAACTATCCCTTCCACCAACTCTTCCCTCCCTGATAACCATAAATTCTGAACAAGGCTATCCTGATAATGCTTCCCAGGTTGTCTCCAGTCTGGTCTTCTCCTATAACTATGTCAATGTTTTTAATCTTCTCAATATTTCAGTAAGGTCTTGCAGCAGTGTTTCTGATAATGACCCATCTGACTCCTGGACTCCATGCCACATCTACTCTATCAGACACCTGGGGATAGAAATCATGTTAACAGTCTCTTCAGCTAAAATTTTCACAAGCAAAGTATGAAAACCATTACTTTGGAGTATCGGAACAACAGTCACTTATTTAATCCTCACCATAGCCCAAAGACAGTTACTCCCATATTTATTAAACAGAGTAGGAAATTGACCTTCAGCAAGGTTATTTGTTTAAGGTAGCTGCCTTTATTTTGTAGTCATGAAAAGTAATTAAGTCACTTGGTGTCACATTAATTTAATTATCTCCCTTCCCAAGTTACTGTATCCAATCTCCTATGACGAGATACCTAATTGCACACACTGCATAACTGTGTTTTGTCATTTCTCAAAATATTTCTACCTTCCCTGCCACTTCCCTGCTATAGGTGAAACAAAAATGAAGATAATGGAACTAATTAACAAAAGCCATCCTGAAGAGTTTATTCTACTAGGCTTTGCTGACCATCCTTGGCTACAGCTTCCTCTCTTCATTATCCTGCTTATAACATACCCCATGGCCATGATGGGAAACATAGCCATCATTCTGGTGTCCAAGTTAGACCCCCGTCTGCACAGCCCCATGTATTTCTTCCTCACCAACCTCTCCTTTTTGGACATGTGCTACATGACAAGCACTGTCCCTCAGATGCTCTTTAACCTGGGAACGTCAAAGAAGACTATCCGCTATATGGGGTGTGCAGTTCAGCTTTATTTCTTCCACATAATGGGGGGCACAGAATGTCTGCTTTTGGCTGTTATGTCTTTTGATCGCTACGTGGCCATCTGCAAGCCTCTACACTATGCCCTCATCATGAAACGGCCTATCTGTATCTTATTAGTGACCACCGTGTGGCTGAGTGGAATGATCTATGCTGTCTCAGAGGCCACCATCACATTACAGTTACCACTGTGTGGTCGCAATACCCTGGACCACTTGCTGTGTGAGATTCCTGTTCTGATAAAGACTGCCTGTGGTGAAAAGGGTGCTAATGAGCTCACACTCTCTGTGGTATGCATTTTTTTCTTAGCTGTGCCACTGTGCTTAATTCTTATTTCCTATGCTTGCATTGGACATGCTGTATTTAAGATTAAATCTTTGGAGGGAAGGAAAAAAGCCTTTGGGACATGTTCCTCCCATCTCATAGTAGTTTTCTTATTTTATGGCCCAGCCATTAGCATGTACCTTCAGCCCCCCTCCTCCATCTCAAGGGACCAGCCCAAGTTCATGGCTCTCTTCTATGGAGTGGTGACTCCTGCACTCAACCCTTTCATCTACACTCTGAGGAATAAGGATGTAAAGGGGGCACTGGGCAACCTCATGAGGAGTGTATTCACTTGCAAGTGAGAGTTAGCAGACATCAAATGAAATTATTTAACCATTGAGGTAGGTTTTATAGAGGTTTCTTTAATAACTCATTCTAGCCTCATACATCCACAGATAATGTTAGATGTTCTTTTTGCAAAATATGTCATGTTCCTCATATTCCTGCTGCTGCTGCTATGTCGCTTCAGTCATGTCCAACTCTGTGCTACCCCATAGACAGCAGTCCACCAGGCTCCTCTGTCCGTGGGATTCTCCAGGCAAGAACACTGGAGTGGGTTGCCATTTCCTTCTCCAATGCATGACAGTGAAAAGTGAAAGTGAAGTTGCTCAGTCATGTCCGACTCTTAGCGACCCCATGGACAGCAGCCTACCAGGCTCCTCCATCCATGGGATTGTCCAGGCAAGAGTACTGGAGTGGGGCGCCATTGCCTTCTCCCTTCATACTACTAGACAATGGTAATTCTTGGCTAATACTCACCAGTAAGGGCATTCTGTGGAGATGCATTAGAAAATCATTCTATTTTGGTTGATACATACTGAAATAGTAGTTGTACACATTAAACAAATAAATTTGAATTACAATAAAAACTGATTATTTCAAGTTAATCATAAAATACCATGCCAAGCATCCATCAGTGGACTTCCTATGACCATGGCACCTAAGAAATATTTCATCACTCTCTGCAAGACTGGGCATATCTAAGTGGTCAGCATGATGCCCCTGTGCATTCAGTGTGAGGCTCTCTACACCTTAGACCAACTATGAGTATCACAAGTTTATCGGCTTCCATTTATCTAGAAAGAAAGTGAAGTCGCTCAGTCATGTCCGACTATTTGCAACCCCATGGACCAGGCTCCTTCATTCGTGGGATTTTCCAGGCAAAAGTACTGGAGTGGGTTGCCGTTTCCTTCTCCAGGGGTTCTTCCCAACCCAGGGATCAAACCGGGGTCTCCCACACTGCAGGCAGACATTTTACCATCTGAGCCACCAGGTAATCCTGCTACAGATTCTTTAACAACACATTGTTACTCTAACAAACACGTAGCAATGTTTTGTATTTTTAGCCAAAGAATGTATCATTAAATGCTAAAATAAATAAAATATATGGACAAAATGTGTGGCTTTCTTAATGTTCTTCATATATATCAAAAACATGAGCCTTCTGAATCAGTGAGAGAACAAGAAAGTGATATTAATAATGAACTACAACATGGAAACATTTTCATGCATAATGGGAACAGCCAGGAATGTTTTTTGAAACTGTGCAAGAATCAGGATGAAAAAGAAAAAATTTGTATTTCTAGACTGGAAAGCAACTTGATTAACAATGTGATTATAGTTTTGGTGCTTAGAATTTGTATCAGTAAAAGTTGAAGTTGTTAAAATTAGTTCTAGGATTCATATCCAACTTCAAACTCTGTCATAAAACCTCACATTTTTTATTTAATTTAATTTATTTATTTTGAGTTTTTTATATAAATGTATTTATTTTAATTGGAGGCTAAATACTTTATAATATTGTAGTGGTTCTGTCATACATTGACATGGATCAGCCATGGGTGTACATGTGTTCCCCATCCTGAACCCCCTTCCCACCTCCCTCCCCATCCCATCCCTCTGGGTCATTCCAGTGCACCAGCCCTGAGCGCCTGTCTCATGCATCGAACCTGGACTGGAGATTCTTTTCACATATGAATATATACATGTTTCAATGCCATGCTCCCAAATCATCCCACCCTTGCCCTCTCCCACAGAGTCCAAAAGACTGTTCAATACATCTGTGTCTCTTTTACTGTCTCACATATAGGGTTATCATTACCATCTTTCTAGATTCCATATATATGTGTTAGTATACTGCATTGGTGTTTTTCTTTCTGGCTTATTTCACTCTGTATAATAGGCTCCAGCTTCATCCACCTCATTAGAACTGATGCAAATGCATTCTTTTTAATAGCTGAGTAATATTCCACTGTGCATATGCAGCATGGCTGCTTATCCATTCGTCTGCCCATGGACATCTAGGTTGCTTCCATGTCCTGGCTAGTATAAACAGTACTGTGATGAATATTGGGGTACACGCGTCTCTTTCAATCCTGGTTTCCTTGGTGTGTGTATGCCCCAGCAGTGGGATTGCTGAGTCATCAGTTCAGTTCAGTTCAGGCGCTCAGTCGTGTCCAACTCTGCGACCCCATGAATCGCAGCACGCCAGGCCTCCCTGTCCATCACCAACTCCCGGACTTTACTCAAACTCACGCCCATCGAGTTGGTGATGCCATCCAGCCATCTCATCCTCTGTCGTCCCCTTCTCCTCCTGCCCCCAATCCCTCCCAGCATCAGGCTCTTTTCCAATGAGTCAACTCTTTGCATGAGGTGGCCAAAGTATTGGAGTTTCAGCTTCAGCATCAGTCCTTCCAATGAAACCCTGGACTAATCTCCTTCAGGATGGACTGGTTGGATCTCCTTGCAGTCCAAGGGACTCTTAAGAGTCTCCTCCAACATCACAGTCCAAAAGCCTCAATTTTTCGGTGCTCAGCTTTCTTCACAGTCCAACTCTCACATCCATACATGACCACTGGAAAAACCATAGCCTTGACCAGATGGACCTTTGTTGGCAAAGAAATGTCTCTGCTTTTTAATATGCTATCTAGGTTGGTCATAACTTTCCTTCCAAGGAGTAAACGTCTCATATGGCAGTTCTATTTCCAGTTTTTTAAGGAATCTCCACACTGTTCTCCATAGTGGCTGTACTAATTTGCATTCTCACCAACAGTGTAAGAGAGTTCCCTTTTCTCCACACCCTCTCCAGCATTTATTGTTTGTAGACTTTTGGATAGCAGCCATTCTGACTGGCATGAAATGGTACCTCACTGTGGTTTTGATTTGCATTTCTCTGATAATGAGTGGTGTTGAGCATCTTTTCATGTGTTTGTTAGCCAGTTGTATGTATTCTTTGGAGAAATGTCTGTTTAGTTTTTTGGCCCATTTTTTGATTTGGGCTTTCTATTTTGTTCCATTGATCTATATTTCTGTCTTTGTGCCAGTACCATACTGTCTTGATGACTGTAGCTTTGTAGTAGAGCCTGAAGTCAGGCAGGTTGATTCCCCCAGTTCCATTCTTCTTCCTCAAGATTGCTTTGGCTATTCAAGTTTTTGTACTTCCATACAAATTGTGAAATTATTTGTTCTAGTTCTGTGAAAAATCTCACATTTTTTAAAGCAACTTAAAGGATTTTACACTTACTTGGTGTTTAACTAATATGGTGAGAAATCAACATAAGGTTGTATAGTGAAAAATTAACAGGTAAGAATAACAAGAGATAATTGGACTTTTCTGGCATGTCTTCTGGTCTAGCAAATCAAGATTTAAGCAAATTATTGGATGATAAATCATATGCTTTCCTGAACAAGGTTTTACTTGAGCCCTCCAAGCATCTCTGGCAGGTATGGGGTTTTGATTCTAAATGCAATTTCGTCCCTCCTACCATCGTCCTGGGGCTTCTCCTTTGCCCCTGGACATGGGGTATCTTTTTTTGGTGGGATCCAACATTCTTCTGCCAATGGTTGTTCAGCAATGAGTTGCAATTTTGGAGTTCTTGCAGAAGATGAGCACTTGTCCTTCTACTCCACCATCTTGGTAACTCAGTATTCTTGCCTTGAGAACCCCATGAACAGTATGAAAGGCAAAACGATATATATTGAAAGATAAATTCCCCAGGTCGGTAGGTGCCCAATATGCTACCAGAGAAGAGTGGAGAAATAGCTCCAGAAAGAATGAAGAGACAGAGGCAAAGCAAAGAAAACAAAACAAAACAAAACTCCCAATTGTGAATGTGACGAGTGATGGAAGTAAAGTCTGATGCTGTAATGAATAATATTGCATAGGAACATGGAATGTTAGGTCTATGAATCAAGGTAAATTGGAAATGGTTAACAGGAGATGGCAAGAGTGAAAATCTACATTTTAGGAATCTGTGAACTAAAATGAACCAGAATGGGTGAATTTAATCCAGATGACCATTATATCTACTACTGTGGGCAAGAATCCCTTAGAAGAAATGAAGTGGCCATCATAGACCACAGAAGAGTCAAAAGTGCAGTACTTGGGTGCAATCTCAAAAATGAGGGAGGGAGGTAGGAGGGGGGATCAGGATGGGGAATACATGTAACTCCATGGCTAATTCATGTCAATGTATGACAAAACCCACTGCAATGTTGTAAAGTAATTAGCCTCCAACTAATAAAAATAAATGAAAAAAAAAAAGACAGAATAATCTCTGTTCATTTCCAAGGCAAACTATTCAATGTCACAGTAATCCAAGTCTGTGCCCAACCACTAATCTAAAGAAGCTGACATTGAACAAATCTATGAAGACCTACAAGCCCTTCTAGAACTAACAGCAAAAAAAAAAAAAAAAAAGTACTTTTCATCATATGGGACTAAAATGCAAAAATAGGAAGTCAAGAGATACCCAGAGTAACAGGCAAGTGTGACCTTGGAGTATAAAATGAAGCAGGACAAAGGCTAAGAGAGTTTTGCCAAGAGAATGCACTGGTCATAGCAAACACCCTCTTCCAACAACACAAGAGACTATTCTACACATAGACATCACCAGATGGTCAATATTGAAATCAGATTGATTATATTCCTTGCAGCCAAAGATGGAGAAGTTCTATACAGTCAGCAAAAACAAGACCAGGAGCTGACTGTGGCTCAGACCATGAACTCTTTATTGCAAAATTCAGACTTAAATTGAAGAATGTAGGGAAAACCACTAGACCATTCAGGTATGACCTAAACTAAATCCATTACAATAATGCAGTAAAAGGAACAAATAGATTCAAGGGATTAGATCTAATAGACAGAGTGCCTGAAGAACTATGGATGGAGGTTTGTGACACTGTATAGGAGGAGTGATCAAAATCATCCCCAAGAAAGAGAAATGCAAAAAGGCAAAATGGTTGTCTGAGGAGGCCTTAAAAACAGCTAAGAAAAGAAGAGAAGTTAAAGAAAAAGGAGAAAATGAAAGATATACCCATCTGAATGCAGAGTTTCAAAGAATAGCAAGGAGAGATAAGAAAGCCTTCCTTAGTGATCAGTACAAAGAAATAGAGGAAAACAATAGAATGGGAAAGACTAGCAATCTCTTCAAGAAAATTTGTGATACCAAGGGAACATTTCATGAAAAGCTGGGCACAATAAAGGAGAGAAACAGCATGGACTTAACAGAAGCAGAAGATATTAAGATGAGGTAGCAAGAATACACAGAAGAACTATACCAAAAAGATCTTTATGACCCAGATAACCACAATGGTGTGATCACTCACCTAGAGCCAGACATCCTGGAATGCAAAGTCAAGTGGGCCTTAGGAAGCACCCTACGAACAAAGCTAGTAGAGGTGATGGAATTCCAGCTGAGTGATTTCAAATCATAAAAGATGATGCTGTGGAAGTGCTTCACTCAACATGCCAAGAAATTTGGAAAACTCAGCAGTGGCCACAGGACTGGAAAAGGTCAGTTTTCATTCCAATCCCGAAGAAATGCAATGTCCAAAAAATGTTCAAACTACCACACAATTGCACTCATCTCACATGCTAGCAAAGTAATGCTCAAAATTCTCCAAGCCAGGCTTCAACAGTAGGCGACCCAAGAACTTCCAGAAGTTCAAGATAGATTTAGAATAGGCAGAGGAACCAGAGATCAAATTGCCAACATTCACTGAATCATAGAAAAAGCAAGAAAGTTCCAGAAAAACATCTACTTCTGCTTTATTGACTACACCAAAGCCTTTCACTGTGTGGATCACAATAAACTGTGGAAAATTCTAAAAGAGGTGGGAATACCAGACCACCTTACCTGCTGCCTGAGAAATCTGTATGCAGATCAAGAAGCAAGTTAGAACCAGACATGGAACAATAGACTGGTTCCAAATTGGGAAAGGAATACATCAAGTCTTCATACTGTCACCCTGCTTATTTAACTTATATGCAGAGTACATCATAAGAAATGCCAGGCTAGATAAAGCACTAACTGGGATCAAGATTGCCAGGAGAAATATCAATAACCTCAGATATACAAATGACAACAGCCTTATGGCAGAAAGTAAAGAGAAATTGAGGAGCCTTTTGATGAAAATGAAAGAAAAGAGTGAAACATCTGCCTTAGAACTCAACATTTCAACATTCAAAAAATTAAAATCATGGCATCTGGTCCCACAGCTTCATGGAAAATAGGTGGGGAAACAATGGAAACAGTGACAGACTATTTTTCTGGGCTCCAGAATCACTACAGATGGTGACTGCAGCCATGAAATTAAAAGAAGCTTGCTCCTTGGAAGAAAAGCTATGACAAATCTAGACAGCATATTAAAAAGCAGAGACATTACTTTGCCAACAAAGGTCTGTCTAGTCAAAGCTATGGTTTTTCCAGTAGTCATGTATAGATGTGAGAGTTGGACCATAAAGAATGCTGAGCACTGAAGAACTGATGCTTTTTTACTGTGGTGTTGGAGAAGACTCTTGAGAGTACCTTGGACTTCAAGATCAAACCAGTCAATTCTATAAGGAAATCAGTCCTGAGTATTCATTGGAAGGACTGATGTTGAAGCTGAAGCTTCAATACTTTGGTCATGTGACATGAAGAACTGACTCCTTAGAAAAGACACTGATGCTGAGAAAGATTGAAGGCAGGAGTAGAAGGGGACAACAGAGGATGAGATGGTTGGATGGCATCACCAACTCAATGGACATGAGTTTGAGCAAGCTTGGGAGTTGGTGATGGACAGGGAAGCCTGGTGTGCTATAGTCCATGGGGTCAAAAAGAGTCAGACACGACTGAGCAACTGAACTGAACTTCCTGGACAAGAATCAACTGCAACCCAGATCCATTTTTTGAAACAGAAATGACCATTCATGCTTTGTCCAGTTCTTGAGACAAATTGACTTTGGTATATTTAGAAAATTTTGATATATATGGAAAAATTTCTAGAACAACTTCAATATTTGATTGGGGGATGATTTGCCATAAAATATTTTTAAATTTGACACACACAAAGCAAGGAAAATAAAACTTCTGTGATGTTACATAATATCTCTGATCATTTTTATTAATTAAGATAATCTAAGTTTGGAGGGAAAGACCCAACAAGATTTGTTACAAGCTTAGCTAAGGAGACTGTTTGGAACTGTTAAGATTTTACTTCTTTATCTTTTAGGCCTGTAAAGACAACTCATTTCAGAATTGTGTCTTCCACACAGAAAGCAATAGTGACAAAACACACCCTCAAGAATAGGCTTCTGCCCTCTTAAATTTTACAATGCACAAACTCATGACCAGTGCTTTTCTCAAAAATCAAACAAACAAAAAAGCAAGAAGCACAGGAAGTCTTTTGGAGGTGACAGATTATGTTGTTGTGATGACAGTATCATATACATAGCCATATGTTCAAATTATCAAAATGCATACATTAATTAATTAATTCAAATTTTTGTATATTCATATTTTTAAAGGAATATGAATCTGAATAGAGGGAGAAAACTAATTAAATTCCAAAATAAGAGGAAGAATTAAAGTTTTTTATATTCCACATGTAAGTGAGATCATATGGTATTTGTCTTTCACTTTCTAATTCATTTCATGTAACATAATATGCTGTAGACCTATTCATGTTGAAGTAAATGGCAATATTTTGTTACTTTTTATTGCTGAGTAATATTTCATTGTATATATGTGGCACATCTTCTTTATTCCTCTGTTGATAGACACTTATATTGCTTCCATATTTTGGCTATTAGTAATGCCACAATGAATGCTGGTGTGCATATATCTTTTCAAATTAGTGTTTTTGTTTTCCTTAGGTAAATACCCAGAAGAGAAATTACTGAATCATATGACATTTTTGTTTTGCATTTTTTGAGGAACCTGCGTATCCTGTTTTCCATAGTGGCTGTACCAATTTACAATCCCTCCAACACTAGGCAAATCTTCCCTTTTCTGCACAAGAATAATGGAACTTTAAAAATCACCATTCCATGAAACAAAATAGCAATCACTGTTCCTTGGAAGAATTAATAAAGGATGCTTTATAATAAAGCTAGTGAGTGATGGCTGCAGGCTCTCAGAGGGTGCTGTAAATCTAGGTTTCCCACCCACCTGAGTGCCAGCCGCCTCAAGTAATCAGAAATAGCTCAGTGGTCCCAGGAGCCTCCCTTGGCTGAGGAAGCTTATTGGCTCTAAGATCCTAAATGGCTCCTGTGAACCCAGGCTCCCAGCCAAACAGAGAACCAACCAACACCTATGGCATCAAGTTCCTGACCATCTCCCATGGCCATGGCATCTCCTAAGCATCGGGATCCTGATGAGCCAGGACAACCCAGACTTCTGGCATATTCCTGCACTGGCCAACTCCCACAGTCCAGGATATCTTAACTGGTCTTAGACATCCAATCAATGACCACAAACCAGTGTCTAGAGGGCACTTGTTAACTCCTGATGCTAGAGGGCCCCAGTGCCAGATTGACTGCTATTCCAGGCTTTTGATGCACCCCAGCACCAGGTCACAAAAATACTCCAATAGCAGTTTATCATGGATGCCACAAGAATGCCCATATAGATGCTCTGCACAAGTAGACTAGTGAAGGGCTTTGCCTGGCAAAGCCAGTCTATAAGGACTAGAAGAGGTACATACATTCTTAAATGCACAGATACCAAGCCAAGACCACAAATACCATGACTGATCAAGGAAGCATGAAACTACCAAAGGGTAGTAATAAAACCCAATGCTTCATCTAAAGAAATGTGGATCTATGAACTGTCTAACAAAGAAATCAAATAATCCCTTTTAAAAAAGCATGGCTCAGGAAACTCAAACAGGGGCTCTGTATCAACCTAGAGTGGTGGGATAGGGAGGGAGATGGGAGGGAGTTTCAAAAAGGAGGGGATATATGTATACCTATGGCTGATTCATGTTGAGGTTTGACAGAAAACATCAAAATTCTGTAAGGTAATTATCCTTCAATAAAACATAAACTAATTAAAAAAATTTTGGTGAGGTACAAAAAACAGAGGGACAGAGCTAAATAAAATTAGGAAAATATTATAAGAACAAATTTAAGTTCAACAAAGAAATTAAAATATAAAAAAGAAATCCTATAACAATGACTACCTTGAAGAATTCAGTAAGCAACTTCAAAAACAGACTGAACCA
This sequence comes from Odocoileus virginianus, assembly GCF_023699985.2. NCBI lineage: Eukaryota > Metazoa > Chordata > Mammalia > Artiodactyla > Cervidae > Odocoileus > Odocoileus virginianus. Next base: position 44,537,458 of record NC_069700.1, read on the forward strand.
AATAGATGGGAGAATTAGTGAATTATAAGACATCTTATTTGAAATTATACAAGGGCAGAAAGAAAAATAATTAAGAAGAGAGAAAAAGCAGGGGCTTCCCTCGTGGTCTGGTGGTTGAGAATCCGTCGGCCAATGCAGGAGTCACGGGTTGGACCCCTGGTCCAGGAAGCTCCCACATGCCATGAATAAACTAAGCCCATGCACCAGGACTACTAAGCCCCAGTGCAGCAACTCTGAAGCCCACACGCCTGGAGCCTGTGCTCCGCAACAAGAGAAGGCACTACAATCAGATGCCCGTGCACCACAATGAAAAGTCGCCCTCGCTCACCACAACTAGAGAAAGCCCACACACAGCAAGGAAAATCCAGCACTTTCAAAAATAATAATAATAGTACATCTTTAAAAAGAGAGAGAAAGCATATGTGAATTATGGAATACCGTTAAGAGAAACTATGCATTATCGGAGTCCCAGAAAGAGGTAGGAAGGAGGTGGGAGGGAGAAAGCAGCAGAAAGCTTACTTAACAATGGTAGATTTCCAACCAACATCAGAACACTTAAATATACTAAGCAAACCAAAAAAGGTGAAATAGACAATGATATACTAAGGGTAGGAAACTTTAATACCCCACTTTCGAGAATGGATCTATCATCCAAAAAGAAAGTCTGTTAAGGACATAGGACTTGAATTATACCTTAGACTAAATGGAACTACCAAAGATATAGAACATTCCATCCAACAGCAGCAGCGAACACATTCTTTCCAAGTGGACACAGACTATTTGCCAGCATACAACATATGTTAAGTCATGAAACAAGCCTCAGCAAATGAAAGAAGACTGAATTCATACCAAGTAACTTTTTTGATCAGAAAGGCATGAAAGTAGATATCAATAACAGGATGACAATTGGAAATTTCACAAGCAAGTGGAAACTAAACAAAACACTTCTGAACAACCACTGATCAAAAAAAAATCAAATGAGAAACCAAAAAATATCTTGAGAAATGAAAATGGAAATACAAAATATCAAAACTTGTAGGATGCAGTTTGCATCCTAATACTAACAGGTAAATTTATAAGGATAAAAAGAAAGTAAAATTTACAAACAAGCAACCTACCTTTACCTCAAGTAACTAGAAAAAGAAACATGCTAAGCCCCAAATAAAAAGATGAAAGATGCATGAGACAGGGTGCTCAGGGCTGGTGCACTGGGATGACCCAGAGGGATGGGATGGGGAGGGAGGTGGGAAGGGGGTTCAGGATGGGGAACACATGTACACCCATAGCTGATTCATGTCAGTGTACGGCAAAACCACTACAATATTGTAAAGTAATTAGCCTCCAATTAAAATAAATACTTTTTTAAAAAAGAAAGATGAAAGAAAATAACAAAGATCAGAGCAGAAATAAATGATAGTGACACCAGAAAAGCAATAGAAAAGACCAACAAAACTCAGAGTTGGTTTTTTTGAAAAAGATAAAACTGACAAACCTTTAGCAAGATTAGCACAGAGAAACAGAGAGAGTAGCTTTACTCACAAAACTCAAGTCATGGAAACAACCCAAGAATCCATCAAAAGATGAAAGGATAAACAATATTTTACATACCGTGAAATATCCTTCAACCTTGAGAAAGAAGGAAATCTTGCCTTTTGCAAAAATGTAGATGGACCTTGAGAGCATTATGCTAAGTAAAATAAGTCAGAAGGAACTGTATGCTCTCAATTTTATGTAAAATTTTTTAAAAAGGTAAACTCAGAGAAATAGTAAAACAATGCTTGCTAGAGGCTGGGATTGGGAGAAACAAAAAATGTTGGTCAACGAATACAACCTATCAACATTAAAATAATACTTTCTGGGTATTTCATTTACATATGGTAACTGTAATTAACAATATCACATTATATATTTGAAATTTGCCAAAAGAGTAGATCTTAAATGGCCTCACTACAAAAAATATATGGTGAGAGAATAGATAAGTTAAACTGACTATTTTCTGGTAAATATCTGCAATATATACATGTAAAAATCATCACAATGTGTACCTTGAACTTATACATGTTGTATGTCAATGATACCTCAATAAAGCAGGAGGAAAAATAAAAATATAAATTAAAAAACATGGGCCCTGTGGGATCTTACTGTAAAAATGAAATATTCTAATTCTGCATAAATACTAGGCAAATATACATTGAAAGATATTGTATAAAATAAATGACCTATATTCTTTAGAAATATTTAGTTAATTAAAGGCAAAGAAAAACTGAAAAATGGTTCTGGATTAAGGGACACTAAGGACATAACACCTAAATCTAATTTGTTACCCTGGATTATACCTTTAAGAAAGACTCTCAGGTACAGTTAGAGATGGGCATACATTATACTTTATAATATTTCAGAAAAATATTTAACTGCATATTAATATATTATTATAGACAGAACGACAAAGCACCAATGGCAAATATTGTGAAATCTAGTGAAAGCTTATGGCAAATTCATATTATTTTTCTTTTCTGTAAGTTATATTGCCTTGTTCAGTCATTCAGTTGTGTTCAACTCTTTGTGACCCCATGGACTGCAGCAAGCCAGGCTTCCCTGTCCTTCACCATCTCCCAGAATTTGCTCAAGCTCATGTCCATTGAGTCAATGATTCATCCAACCATCTCATCCTCTGTCACACCCTTCTCCTCCTGCCCTCAATCTTTCCCAGCATCAGGGTCCTTTCCAATGAGTTGACTCTTCACATCAGGTGACCAATGTATTGGAGCTTCAGCTTCAGCATCAGTCCTTCCAATGAATATTCAGGGTTGATTTCCTTTAAGATTGGGTAGTTTGACCTTCTTGCTGTCCCAGGGACTCCCAAGAGTCATCTGCAGCACCACAATTTGAAAGAATCAATTCTTCAGCATTCAGCCTTCTTTACAGATGTGAGAGTTGGACCATAAAGTTTTATTGTTGATGAATTTAATTGGAATATGGTGAATTTGTACTTGAAACTTTATTATGCTTAAAACCACTTGATGTTGTCATAGCATATGATAATCAGTGACCTTTCAGCATCACATTCGTAAAAAGAGATATAGTATGTGACACTGAGGCCAAAAAAAGAGTAGAGAATGAGAAAGTCTGGACTGGAAGCCAGAGCTAGTTTCTGTAACTATCTGATGGCATATTTGTGCCAATAATCCTACCTTGCTGAGATATATTAAGAGAAATAATTGAGCATGCATTTGGGGAATATGCTGCACAGGAACAAGTGGACAAAGATTGGGAGATACAGTCCCAATGGGGAGGAAAAATTTATTGAGATAAAGAAGAAGTAGGTCCTTCAGTGCATTTCACTTCCATTCTTAGCTGAGAAAAGGCTGATTTCATTGGTAGTTCTTCAATAAAATTGCCTGTGACCCAAACTCACATGTGCTGTATAAATGTCAATTTATCAAATATTGGTTTGAGGGTGGGGGTTAACAATGACAGGGGTCTCAGACATTCTAGTTGTTCCTGACCATAACAAGGGAACTCAAATAAAAATCTGTTTTCATTACTTGATTTGTCACATACAAGTTGTTTAAGTAAGTCACATATCTTCTTCCCTTCTGTTTTCTCATGTACAAAGCTAGAAAGAACATTCCTATATCTTGCCTGCTATAAAATTGCATAAGGTTCATGTAAGTAGTTTGAAAATTACAAAGCAATAAAATCAATAGTATCTGTGGTAATCTTTGAGAAAATTTTTTGAAACTAATCTTTGTTTTAGATTACAAATTAAATAAAATAGTAGTGTGGCTAGGATTCAAAAGCTTAAATGCTAAAAGTATGCATCCCAAGAAAAACATTCTACACATACAAAAGGATAAAATGTATGCTTTTCACACAGAAAAGGAAAAGAAGAAGTGAGAAATTTCAATTTTTTTTAAGTACATAGTCAGAGACTTGGGTATTATGTGAGGTATCCCAAACAGTAAGATTTCCACGAGATGGTTCAAAGAACTAAACTATGTCTTTCAAGTGTTTTAAAGATTTTTTGCTCTGTAATTGTTCACTCTGTGTGGCCCCAATTATTTACTAAAACTTCTTTTATAGATATGATTATTGATTTTTCATTTCTTGGAAAGGAGCTTAAGGACAAATGTATACACCCCATATCATTGTTTATGCTTTGTTGGGGATAATGAATCACAGACACACAAAGGGGAAGACAAAAACATCAGAATCAATGTAGCTGCAAGCCACACAGGAAACTGAGGGGAAGGTTTCAGATGTGCTTTTCATTTTACTAATTTAGGAAAAAGCATTTGAATGAATCATATCTAAACTTTGTCTTGTGCTTTTGCTTAGTCGCTCAGTCGTGTCTGACTCGTTGCGATCATTTGGACTGTAGCCCACCAGGCTCTTCTGACCGTGGGATTTTTCAAGCAAGAATACTGGTGTGGGTTGCCATTTCTTCTCCAAGGGTTTTTCTCAACTCAGGGATTGAACGCGTGTTAAAGTAAAACTGACATTTAAGTTATCATACAAAACTCAGGTGTTGCCAAGATTTTACTTTATTTCTTATTCCATTTGGGTTCAATATGGGTGCAGTTTAAAGTGTTATATACCTAGGACACTTATTTTATGTGGAGGTGGCATCAATAATAATGAGAACAAAACTATTATTTAAATAAAATTGCATCTCTTTATTTGAAAAATACATGTTGATTTTTATACTGAACTTTTTTTTCTTTTTTTTCCATTTATTTTTATTAGTTGGAGGCTAATTACTTTACAATATTGTAGTGGTTTTTGCCATACATTGACATGAATCAGCCATGGATTTACATGTATTCCCCATCCCGATCCCACCTCCCACCTCCCTCTCCACCCGATCCCTCTGGGTCTTCCCAGTGCACCAGCCCCAAGCACTTGTCTCATGCATCCAACCTGGGCTGGTGATCTGTTTCACCCTTGATAATATATATGTTTCCACAAATATTCAAATCATATCAAACTTAAAAGTAAAAAATTAACATATCATACAGCTTTTACCATAACATTTTCAAATATGTTTTCAAGTAATTCTTTCAAATACCCATCAGATTCATCACACTTTTCAGAGCCTAGTATTTGGTCACCTCAGCTATTCTTTATTGCTTCTTAGGTTATGCAGGTGTGCTATGCCTTTACTTCACCTAACAATACCTAGCCTATGATAACCATGACTTTAGAGTTAGATAGCACAGCTTTACAACTTATTTCAACTTCCTTTACACTTCTCACTGACTTGAAGAAAAAAAGAAATATGAGATGCTTACTTCTGCTGCATTACTGAGGGCACTTCTTCCTACAACTCAAAAAAGGTTTTTTCTGACTAATTATAATGTTATATTAAAGACTACAGACTAAAATTTCTCTCAGTATTAACTAGCATTCAAAAAAGGATAACAATGTTGAAAAAAATATTTAAAGTGTTTCAAAATGTCTTTCATTAGACCAAAGATAGAAGACAAATTTTATGACAAATTCTGCCTTAAAAGCAAGAAATTAAATGACATATTCTAGGTTTTTAAATTAAGGATAGCATTTTTCCATAGAATTATAACTGAGTTTTATCAATTTTTACAATAAATTATATGCTTCATTTTCAACTGAGAAAATGATACTTTATTTTATTAGGTTTGTACACTAAAAAAATTAATATTGACATTTGATCCATATTTTACGTGGCTGTTATTACCACTGAGGAGTGGTTACTATTTAGGCAGACTGTGTTTAATCATATATGCAACCACAAACTCTGTGTTCTTGTGAGAGTACACATTCAAAAAGTGCTAACTGAGTGAATGAAAGAGTGATGAGTGGATAGGTTGAAGAACCATTGGTGAAGAGATGCTCCATTTCATCATTAATGTCACAAGTATACCAGATCAAACTCTCCCCACTAATCTCTTCACTGCCCCTCTTACATCTCTGTTTCTGAGGGTGTAGATTAGAGGGTTGAGGCTAGGTGTGACAACAGTATAAAAGAGGGCTATGAACTTGCCTTGATCTTGAGAATTTCCTGATGGTGGCTGGAGGTATATGCACATGGCTGGAATGAAAAAAAGGGATACGACCATAAGATGTGCTCCACACGTCCCAAAGACTTTCTGGAGTCCAGTTGTTGACTGCATCCTCAGAACGGCCCAGGCAATGGCCCCATAGGAGCTGAGAATGAGCATGAGAGGTATGAGAACAAAAATGGAGCTTGTGACCATGAGGGTCAGCTCATTAGCATGGGTATCAACACATGACAGTCGAAGCAGTGCTGGAACTTCACAGAAGAAATGATTTACTTGGCGATGTCCACAGAGGGGTACCAAAAATGTAAAGAAGGAATGAAGTGCTGAGTTGGTAAAGCCACTTACCCAACAAGCCACAGCCAACAGATGGCAGAAACGAGGGTGCATGAGGACAGTGTAATGCAGGGGTCTACACACAGCTGCATAACGGTCATAGGACATCACCATCAGTAGTACACATTCTGTAGATCCCAGTGCGAGGACAAAATAAAGTTGAATCATACAACCATTGTAAGAGATGGTTTTTTCTGGGCCCCAGAGGTTGACCAGCAGTTGAGGGATAGAACTGGTGGTGTAGCAGAGATCCAGAAAAGAGAGATTTGAGAGGAAGAAGTACATGGGAGTGTGGAGATGGGAGTCCAGGTATGACAAGATAATGATGAACAGGTTGCCTATCAATGTCATCAGGTAGAACATCAAGATAACCACAAAAAGAAGTAACTCAAGTTGAGGCCAATCAGAAAAACCCAATAGAACAAACTGGGCTTCAGAGGTTGCATTCTTTTTTCCATCATCATTCATATCTTGTTACCTGAGGGAAGAATTACATACAGCCTAAAAGTGTAGGGAAAGACTCCAAGAATCACAGAGACACAGGAAATTTAAAAAACCAGTTTCAAGGGCATACCACTGCTCAGTTGTAGGACAATTTGGGCATTAAGAGAAACTGTGGTATCAACGAATTGAAAGAAATAGGAATCCACAAGCTAATACTGATAAACTTAAAAAAGAATAAATGTATAGTGGAGAACAGAAGTCTGTTCCTATCAGCTGGATACTAAATAGTAAATATAGAAGGAATGGTAGCATTAGAAAAACTTAAATATATGCTAAAAACTAGTGAATGAAGAAATGTTGAGCCACTTACATTGTTTAAATATCTCCCCACAAGTTACTTGTTAATTATAAAATGTAAAGTAGTAGACTTTACAACAGAAAAACCTAGTAGACCACCGTAACAAAATAACCAGTGTTAACATCATTAATGTTACAAACCAAGATCATGTGACTACTGATACAATGCTCTGAACCAGGGCATAGTGTCACTTCAGTCATGTTCATGCCAAAAAATGCATAGCTTGATGCTAAAAATGAAAAGGCATGAGATAAACTCACATGGAGACAAGATGGGATGGGTAAAATAGCTGACCTGTGCTCTTTAAAAATATCAAATTCAAGAAAGAGTTTGAAATGAAGACAGATAATAAATATATAGATACAGATATGAGATAGATACAGATGAGATACATAGATACAGATGAGAGAGAGGATAGGTGATAAAATAAATCTTTTCAGGCAGAGTGTAGACTATTGTTGAATCTGGTTAAAAAGTTAATAGCAGTTTTCTGTACCATTTTACAACTTTTCTACAAATTTTATATTTTACCAGAATAAAAAACTCCAGAAAGTAAGTTAAATACTTTTCCTTACTTTTATATTTCATCCAAATGTTTGTCCTATTATAGAAAAATAACTTCTTAACTATTAGGTTTTTCTCACTCATCCAAGGATGACATCAGGGTAAATAGCAACTTGAAAATTCCTAACATAATGAAAGAAGAAAATCCCCATGAAACAAATAATCTTTTCTTTAAACAGTTTTAATTTTCTTCTCAGCATTTTCAGATAAATTCCATTTATGTGATTATAGAAAATAATAATTATAACCTCATAATCTTACATATAGAATAAAAGATATGATGAATGATATCAATTTTATTTATGATTTCAAGACGTTTATATAGTGTGAAAAATATTAAGCTTCAATTATATATTCTTATAGAAAAACTTTTCCTTCTTATTTGTTTACTTGCACTCACAGCTTATTTCTAAACTGAAACCTAAATAGGGATACCAAAAAAAGAGACAAGAAACATGCACATCAGCTTACACACAAAACTTAAAATTAGAGTCCACATGATTTGACTCTGTGAAATAGATGGGGAGAACAGTGACAAAATGCCTCCCAAAGAACATATGAATATAACTGATTTGAAAGGAGAAATTTTTAGGAAAAGGAAGATATAAAGTCATTGAAAGAACAAAGAAGTAAGGAAGGGTGTAAAGATGGAGGACGGTGGAGAAGAACCAGACTACAAACGCTTAAAGTTGAAAGTGTACAGATGTGTATCACAGAGCTGAGAAGCATGAACACAGGATCTGAGGTGGTTTCTAAAGTATTTCTTTTTCATTAGGACAATAACGGAGACCATATTTAAATTCTAATCATAATTTTTTTTCTAATCATAAGTTTTAATGTCTACATATATTTTTATTCTCCAACTTAGTGAAGAATTCTATTTACTGAAACCATTAAATGACTATCATTTAAGATGTGCCTAGAGAATTTTGTATTTCTTTTTGGTTAAAAATAAATGAAGTATATTTCATAGATAGTGATAAATCTTAAGTGATTCTTTTTCTCTTATGGCTTTTCAGTCCTTCATATGAAAGATTAATGCCACATTTTTTTATACAGTTACCCTGATAAGGCATAATAACCAACATTTAAATATCCCTCCGCCTCTCTGTGATTGCTTTGCCTCATGCCTCATTCTTCATTTCATTGCCATATCACTCCTGCTTCCTCTTTCCACAGCCAGTTTGTTTTCTCTTGCTTCCTAATAAGCTACGGCAAAAAAAAAAAAAAAATCACAGAAGAACCACCTGTGGTTACCTCTTTAGAGGTCTTTTAATTGCTCACATTTTGATTAGTACAACACTTGAAAAGACATTAGCAGTAGATAAATGGAGTTTCAGCAGAAACATTCGAGAGAATGTAGCCTCACATTTGTAAGACTAATTCAGGCCTTAAAACTCTTATCATTAACTAATTGCTAATGATTAATCATTAACTAGACTACTTTCTGTAGCTCAGAAACCATGCAGGATTATAAACCAGTACATTGCTTAAAAGAAACTGTTTGCAATTAAATAGAAGATTAAACTATAGAAGGAAAGTAACTATAAAGATGTAACTAGAACTCTAAATGATAACTTGGACCAAGACAGAGTATCCAAGGAAGGACAAGCTTGGAAAGAGGCACTTCCTGCTCAAGGCTGCAGCTCAGACCTCACCAGAGAAGGTGTGGTTGAGCCCACTGTATGGTGAAGAAGTTCACCACGGCTGAGTCAAAAAATAGCAATGGTTGAATAGTAAATTATGAAGATAATTTCATTTAGAGGTCACTGCCATTTTAGGGATAATAGGAAAATTTCAAGATTTTTAAGCATTTTCCTAGAATAGGAGATAGTTATATCATGAGATGTATAAACCCAAATGCTCTTGTTGCTTCTTCTGATGCAGATGTAGTTTTCTTCCTCCTTATACAGTTGCATGAGTAATCTAGTATTGATACATTAATTAAAACAAAGCAGAAGCTCTGAGATATATTTATCTTTTGCATGACACATCTTTCAACATTCTTATAGACATTAGAAAGAGATATAAGAGACCAAAAAAAAAAAAAGAAGAAAAAAGGTAGACTTTAGGATTAAATTTCTTCTTACCAGAGAAGTAAATAAAGATCTTATCAAAGGTTGCTTTCATGGACTGTTGAATGAAATATCTCTTCTCTATTTTTGAAATAAGACATTATGGAGGAAATACTGGTGGAGATGAGTATCTCTTCTCCATCACTATATCACTGATCAGCTTTAATCCTTAATACTCTTATCTAGTGCTTAAGCAGTATTCAAATAACTCCTTTCATGTCTATCCCTTCTGTGTCTGTCCACGTGCTTTGTATTTGTCTGCTCAATCTACGCCTCTTTATGTGTGGACCAATCTGATCTCTGGTTTTCACCTCTTTGAAATCACCAACATAAATGGCTACCTACACCATATATCCTAATCTACTACATCAGTATAGGAAAACAGAGTCTGAAAATTACTATGATTCTCCTTGCTACACAAGACAGAGTCCTGAGTCTACCAAAAAGATCTGGTTTTAACTGGAAGGAGGAACTCATTAGAGCACGTAGTTTGTCCAGGGTTAGACCTCTTTTCCTAGAGCAAGTAGTGCCTTTATGGAAACAAAAGAATACTGTGCTATGTTTTCCTTGACTGAAGCCACTGGGAGAGTAAATCCCAATGTGGCAATTAATGCCCTTCAAGGAGTTGTCCTAGTTAGAACAGTTTCTTTCTCTCAAAGCAGGGTGGCAAGGGCCAAATGAAACTGTGCAGCTAGATAACTGGTTTCACGATACTGCCCTGGTGCATCCCCACTCTGAGCTGAGTGAACGGTTGCTGTTCTACACTGGAGGGCAAGCAGTGCAGTCCATGAAAAAATCTCACCGTGAGAAGTTAAGGCAGCTCCAACCCTGAGCAGGGAGTTGTTGTTCAGTCACTCAGTCATGTCCGACTCTTTGTGACCCCATGGACAGCAGCATGCCAGGCTTCCCTGTCCTTCACCATCTCTCAGACCTTGCTTAAACTCAAATCCAGTGAATCCATGATGCCGCCCACCATCTCCTCTGTTGCCCCATTTCCTCCTGCCCTCAATCATTCCCAGCATCAGGGTCTTTTCCAATGAGTCCACTCTTTGCATCAGGTGGCCAAAGTATTGGAGCTTTAGTTTCAGTATCAGTCCTTTCAATGAATATTGAGGATTGATTTCCTTCAGGATTGGATGGTTCAATCCCCTTGCTGTCCAAGGGATTCTCAAGAGTCTTCTCCAGCACTGTAGTTTGAAAGCATCAATTCTTCGGTGCTCAGCCTTTTTTATAGTCCAACTCTCATATCCGTACATGACCACTGGAAAGACCATAGCTTTGACTATATGGACATTTGTCAAAAGAGTGATGTCTCTGCTTTTAATATGCTTTCTACGTTTGTCATACCTTTCTTCCAAGGAGAAAATGTCTTTTAATTTCATGGCTGCAGGAAAGGGCAGCCATTACTGCCACTTACACAGGCAGCACATCACAAGCAGACCAGATCTCTGAGGGCAGCCTGACCACCACACCCACCACACTGACTATTGCCAAATAAACACCTCGCTCCTCGCTCCAGCACTGCTCCCCTCTGGGGCTGAGGGGGCCAGTGCTGGGAGAGAGAAGAACACATACTATAAGGGAATGGAGCCAACTTAACCCAACCCTCAGGGCTTCTGCTCTAGCAACTTGGGACTCACCCATACCCTAAATAGGACTGCAATGGCCACTGAGCAGAGGGGAAGCCCTGGCTCACACCTGGCTCTGGCCCCTCATCTCTAACCCCACCTCCCAACAAGATGATAGCTGACGGCACACCCTGAGGAAAGACATGACTTGTGTTCAAGTCAAATCCAGCTCTGCTATCAAAGTCAGTGGACCCATGCAGACAGTATAAGGATGCTCCCATATAACGATACCTCTTCAAGCCCACCATAGGTAATTTTTCCACTGAGTTTCACAGAGACACACAAAGTGTCAAAATGAAAAGACAGAGTTAACTTGTCCCAATTGAAATGGCAAGAGAAAATTTCTGAAATAGCAACTAATGAGACAAAAAAAACAATTTGCTAGACAAAAAATTAAAAGCATTAGTAGTGTGAATAGTAACTGAATTAGGGAAAAGAATAGATGCACACAGTGAGGATCTTAACAAGGAACTAGAAATTATAAGAAAGAACCAGTCAGAACTGTAGCATACAATAACAAAAATGAAAAACACATTAGAAGGAATGAACAGCAGACTAGGTGATAAAGAAGAATGCATAAATTATCTGAAAGACAGATTAATGGAAATCACCAAGTGAGACTAACATAAAGAAAAAACAAATATTTTTAATCAATTTATTTTTTATTGAAGGATAATTGCTTTACAGAATTTTACTGTTTTCTGTCAAACCTCAACATGAATCAGCCACAGGTATACATATATCCCCTCCCTGTTGAAACTCCCTCCCATTTCCCTCCACATCCCACCCCTCTAGGTTGATACAGAGCCCCTGTTTGAGTTTCCTGAGCCATACAGCAAATTCCTATTGACTATCTATTTTACATATGGTAATGTAAGTTTCCATGTTACTCTTTCCATACAACAAATTTTTAAAAATGAGCTTCCCAGAGTTGCTTGCTGCACAATCGAGTCTGTGCCCCTGCCACAACCTATGAAGCTGCCACCTCCTATGAGGACTACTGCTGCCCTGCCCTGACTCCACAGCCTGTATCGTTTATCTAAGGACTGATGCTGAAGCTGAAGCTCCAATACTTTTTTCACCTGATGCAGTTGACTCATTGGAAAAGACCTTGATCCTGGAAGTGATTGAGGGCAGGAGGAGAAGGGGATGACAGAGGATGAGATGGTTGGATGACATCACCAACTCAGTGGACATGAGTTTGAGCAAACTCCAGGAGGTTGATGAAGGACAAGGGAGCCTGGCGTGCTGCAGTTCATGGGGTCACAAAGAGTCAGATGTGACTGAGCAACTAAACAGCAGCAACAACATCCTAAAATGCAGCTGCACTTCAAACACTCCAATGCTCATTGAAACGACTGTTGCATTTAATAAAACTGGGTTGCCTGGTGCCATTGCTCAGAGGTGGAACCTGAGATGGGACCAAATTTGTCATATATAGTAGCCAGTACACAGGCTTGGTGGATAAGTCTGATAAATTTCCATAGGTGTATTGAAAAGCAGTTTTACCAAGCCACAAGCTGGCAGAACTGCAACCTCTACGTTGGGGTTATAATCAACCTCTTCAGACACTTAGCAAAGGATTCTTACTGTTCAGCATTCCAAATACGCTTATCACTTGTACTAATTGACCTTTCATGAAATCATGCAGTATTGAGTTACGTCTTTAAATTTGTTTCCATGACAGACTCTTATCAATGTTTCTTATAAGAAATTTAGAAAGACTCGGGGCCAAGATACTCAGCACAATACTTGCATATTAATATTTTCAGTATCATACAGAACTAAAATCTCAGAAGCTATGAACACTCTGGACCATATGAGGTTTATTCCTTCCACCATTTCAAACATGGAAAGCAGGGCCTGTAAGGATATTTGCTCACAGTATATTTACATCTCCCATATTCATACCATTATATATCAGATTTACTCCTTTTTCTTTCACAGTGATTATTTAAAGCCTTTCTATAAAACTCATTTTTTACTATTATAGAAAACCTCCATTCTGAAAATCCACATTGTACCGAAGCTTGACTTTAATGTTTCCAAACAAAAGAAGCCTTACAGTTCATTTTAATGTTTGCCCTTTTAGATGCAACTTTCAAGGAGGGCATGAAAAAGAATGGGAAGGGTTATTAAATATTTTTAGTAAAATATTGCCTCTGTCTCTTGTAGAACATGTAGACTATGCACTTTGAGTAAATGTTTTTAAAGGTAGAAACACTTTGTTATTATAGCTAAAACAAGTCTTATTCATAAAATTTCTGAAATTCTTGCAGTTTCTTCACATTTAACTGAAGTTGTTTACCAACTTATTATTATTTTTGTTTGAAGTGTGATTCCCAACCTCTCTTGCAAAAAAATAAATAAATAAGTGGGTTTTTGCTAATGAATTGAGTAGACCATTAATATTTTATATGCATTTTGAGCTGTGTGACTTAGTATTTCAAAACTCGACAGCTTGTTTTATTATGTGATTGATAAAATAGTGAAATATATTAATGTTAGCTTAACCATATATTTACATGGCTTGAGAACATGTGATATTATTTCTGTGGGATAAATAATTTGTCAGTTTTCATCATCTTTTAAAAATCCAGAAGGAGAGCTTATAGTTGCTGCTGTTTAATCGCTAAGTCATGTCTGACTCTTCTGCAATCCCGTGGACTATAGCCCACCAGGCTCCTTCTGTCCATGGGATTCTCCAGGCAAGAATCCTGGAGTGGGTTGCCATTCCCTTTTCCAGGGAACCATCCTGACCCAGGGATTGAACCCACATCTCCTGCATTGACAGGCAAGTTCTTTATCATTGAACCACCAGGGAAGCTTAAACATTAAATAAAAAATGAAGCACATTTTTTTAAAAAATGAAAACAATTTAAGGAATTTCTGGGACAACATCAAGGGTACCAACATTCACCTTATAGGGATCCCAGAAAGAGAAAAGAGAGAGAAGAGTGTGGAAAATGTAAACGTGGAGCTGCGTCTTGAACCAAGTAGGGCTGGAGCAATCCCTAGGCTCAGGCTGGAACGTGAACCTAGGGGCAGTCTTGGGAAACTGGCCAGCCACTCATGCAGTTTTCTGTCCCCCCCTCCTCACTGCTTCAGGAGCAAGCAAGTGTGCACGGCTCCTAAAGAGTGGAGTCCAAGCTTCCCTCAGCCCTTCTATTAGCCCGATTAGCTCTCCAACCAGCCTATGGGGTTCATCTTCCCTGGGCTGGACCCCCTGGTGTCCCCAGTATCTGGCTGGAATCATTCACTCCCTGGGGAGGATCTCTGCCCATGTAATCTCTCTTTTCTTCTGAGTCCCCTCCCGGGGCACAGGTCCTGACCTGACACTTTTCTTCCTACTGGATTTCATGTGGATATTTCTTACAGCCTTGGTTGTCCAGGAGTCTTTCTCTCAGTCTCCAGTTACTTTCCAGTGAGAATTGTTCCACATGTAGATGTATTTTTTCCTGTGTTCATTAGGGAAGGGAGTTCCCCATCCTGCTACTCCACCATCTGTTCTCTTCCTAGGCATAATTCATCTAATGGGGCTTTGGTGAGGGGTGTTTTCTATTTAAACAACTTTCTCTTCCCTAGTCTTTCTCCTTTGCCTTTACATCATGTCAATGATATTTTCAATATTAGATAGTCGCTACCTTATCCACTTTTTAATATAAACAATAAATATTATGTCACAGTTTTTTTCATCACCCTATATATATCTCTGATTCTCGGTTCTTTTTTATTATTTTTGATAGAAACAACTAGGTACTTTGTCAAACTCAGTTGTAATTAGAAGATTATTATGATTTATTAGAGTCTTTTATGGTAATCAGAATAAACAATAATTGCTTCAATATAGGATGATATGAAAGTTACTAATGTCATCTTCATAATATTTTGATGACTACTTGGTTTAAGTCAAACAAAAATTATAAATATTTTTTGAGTATTTCATCTTAATAGTATAGAGTAGTCACATAAATATTTGATTTCAGTAGTACATTTCTCTTGAATTAATAAACCATTGCGTACAGAGTCTATGATAGCAGTTACCTAAATGATAGATTACATTATTTTACTGGTTATGATAGGTTGTTATATTTTACTGTTGATTCACTCTACTTTTGTTCTACAGTAAATTTTTTTTTTGAGGGTGGTCCCACATTGCAGCATGTGGGAACTTAGTTCTCTGACCAGGTAAGGAAACAGTGCCTCAAGCCCTGGAATGCAAGTCAACCACTGCGCTGCCATGGAATTCCCTATATTACTTCCTGTATTTATCATTTTGCTTTCTAAATATTCATTTTTACCATAAATATAGACTTGAGAGAGAGAATTCCTGAGAGATAGAATCAAACTGCTTCCTGACATACTCTAGTGAGAAGAATATGTCTCCTGGGGAAGGGAGGCAGGATAAGGATAAGGCAGAACAAGGAAAAGAAATGAAGTAAAACTATTCATGTACCATTTTTTTCAAGGCAAGAATGGTTCAAATACATCATCATGCAAACAACACAGACAAGCATGCTTGTGTGTGTGTGTGTGTGTGTGTGTGTAGCTCATGTCATTGCTTGGAAGAATATAATGCTATCAGAGAAGACACGCAATCTTGTCTGGGTTCAGACATGGTCCTAACTACAACAAAAGCTTGTCAGTGCATGGGCTTAGAACAGAAGATTGGGGAGGTTTACATTCTCTAAATTTTGGGAGGTTATATTGAGAATGTTCAGACAAAATTCAGGAGTGGCTCATCAGAAGAAAATACCATCTACTTTTTTCCTCAAATATTAGAATCAAAGGTATGTGGTATAACTGATGCCTTAAAAAAGAAGCCTGCATTAAATGGTAGATTAAAATGTGAAAATGAATAGACAACAACAAAATCATTATTCAATTCTGGATATTATTTTAATCAGCTCTTTTCCCTTCTCTGAGTAGTATAAGAATTTACTCATTTTGCCAGTGTCCCTGTCTTAAAATTGCGATAAGGTGTTCCAAAATAATCACTTCTCAGGAAATAGATAATCTCTTATTTGAACGTAATAGAAATGTCTAGATTATCCTGTACATGTTACTCCAATCAAATGATAGTTTCTGCTGGGTTATGTTGAAGCATCACCCAGCTAAATACTAGGCTCTCGATAAAATGGTTATGAGTGAATCATCTCTACAAAATTTAATGATCGATTTATATAAATTGTATCTACTATTCAAGCATTTTAGAAATGACAATTTCAGAATAACACAAGTTAATATTTATTGAGTTTCCCTTGTATGCCAGGCACTTTTCTGTTTAAGGTGAAATTTTAATAATGTCTCAAACATTTTCCTTTAGCTGTTAGAAACAAAGGAAATATTTCATTATGAGAACAGAGATTAATAAGGGACTGAGTCAGTGAAAGATCATTTCTAATTATGTGGCACTGACCTAAAATTAAACACTTATGCTGGATTATTTCCAATGCAGAACTATATAGAATGCACCTCTCTTGGATCTTGAGGCTGGGTAAGGTGGCACATGAAGTCAAGCCATTGAGGTATTAAAATTATCTTGTCTCCTTCCTCTGTTTATTTCATATACCCAACTACCACTGAAACTCCATCTCAAGATTCAAACTGTCAGAACCTTGTCCATGTCCAATGGTCACTTAATCTTTTATTATACTGAGCAGGAATAGACAAATTCAATTTACCATTGAGCATTAAACTTCTATATCTTTAGATTAATATCACAGCACCCATTTGCTTGATGACTGACTCTGAATATAGGTGATTTTAATAGCTTGGTAATAATAGGGAGTATTGTAGGCAACATTCCATGAGATCGTTAACATGAGGCTTTTAAAAGGTAGGAGGTTTTGAGTGTGATAAAGTACATTTTAGTTCTTGATTTTTCAGTCGTGGTTTGCTTCTATGTTTCCATTTTAACATCAAAACATGTATATTATCTAGGGTGAAACAGATCACCAGCCCAGGTTGGATGCATGAGACAAGTGCTTGGGCCTGGTGCACTGGGAAGACCCAGAGGAATCGGGTGGAGAGGGAGGTGGGAGGGGGGATCAGGATGGGGAATACATGTAAATCCATGGCTGATTCATATCAATGTATGACAAAAACTACTACAATATTGTAAAGTAATTAGCCTCCAACTAATAAAAATAAATGGAAAAAAAAAAAGAAAGATAGGAAGGGCTTCATCACCCTTCCTTGACACAGAAATGATGGATCAGAAACTTTGTCAAGAAAATACATCAAGTGAGAGACAGAAGAATGTGCCAAATTGTTGTACTGCCCGTGATGCTCCTTTCTGCATTCTCCTGACATCCTGCTCTTGAGCAACTCACTCTCTTTCTATAGGCAAATATTAAAATTAAACTTTCTTGGTATGTACATAAGACTGACCTCTACTACATGGAACTTAGGTTCCCTGGACAAAGGTCAATAGATTAAATCTGAAAACAATAGAAAGGATAATGAAAAAAATTAGATTTTACATGATGTAGAATTATTCCTGGTGACAGGAATGGAGAAGAGAATTTGACTATTTGTCTGTATTCTCACTTCCAAGTGGGTATATACATTTATTTATATATGATTTAATTTTTATTTCTAGGCAAAGTATAATTCTTTGTCAGTTTAAATACTTAGAAGCACTCACAGATTTTCACTATCTTGGACATGCAATTTTTTTCATCTTTGAATTTTGTAAGGTTTTAAAAAGTATTTACCACAGGATGACTTTTTAATTCATCTTGTGGGTCTAAGAATATTAAATGACTAACAGCATGCATTAGCCTTTGTGCAGTCAGCCCTCACCATGTGCCATCCACCAGCAGGTTTCTCCCATTCCTCATATCCCCTGACTCTCATCCCCAACACAGTCATTTGCATTTACTGTCTACACTCTAAATGGGACAAGAATATTTATAAAATGAAATCTTTACAATGTCACTACTTAAGAGGCAGGCATTCTCCTTTCCTGGTTGGGATTTCCACCTTGCTTCCTCCATCATTGTCACTGAGGAAACTGTAGTTCCTTTCAGATACAGGAAGATAGAATTAGTTTGAAAAATATTTCGGTTCAAGTGACAAGAAGAATGACAACATCTCCACATCCAGGGTTTTTAAGTAACTGTATAGGTTATTGTCAACTGATGATATTTAAGAAAATATTTTGAGTTTTTAAAAAAGATAAGTAAACTATTGTCTGTTTTCTTTGTCAAAACCTTCATTGAAATGTGTTCCTACATGAGGAATATAGATACTAAATTATTAATTAATTTAATTTCACAAAATGCAAGGTAAATGTTTATAAATGCTGTAAGTGTAAATGCATTATAATAGAATATTTGATATGTGAAAATTTTTCAACAATTATATCTATAAAGCGTCCCTCTAATAGTGCTGACTTGTTAGTCCATATTTAACAGAATTTTGAAAGAGTCCACTTGTTTCTATCTTGTTTTACATTGTTTAATCCCAGGACCTACAACAGTAACTGAAAAATACTTGAAAATATTCTGTGTTCAATAAATACTTGTTGACTGAATGAGTGAAGAAAGCAAGTCAGTGGCAAAAGATTAGGAAATAAATAGGTATGAGAAGAACTTTATCTGAGAAAATGAAGGGATGAAGCAGAATTGTACAGAAATTTCTTTTCCATTGTATGCCTGTTGACTAGATATATCTTCGACGAATCAGCAGAGATAGTGAACATAAAGTAGGATTCAGTTTCAGGATGAGTCTAACTTCCAAACTTTGTAAATTTTAAATTATACGTAAGAAATTTATCTCTTTGACTCACTAGAGCTTGTTCAGGTCAGTTCAGCTCAGTTCAGTCACTCAGTCATGTCCGACTCTTTGCGACCCCATGGACTGCAGGACGCCAGGCCTCCCTGTCCATCACCAACTCACGGAGTTTACTCAAACTAATGTCCATTGAGCCATCCAACCATCTCATCCTCTGTCGCCCCCTCTCTTCTCACCTTTAATCTTTCCCAGCATCAGGGTCTTTTCAAATGAGTCAGATCTTTGCATGAAGTGGCCAAAGTATTTGGAGTTTCAGCTTCAACATCAGTCCTTCCAATGAACATTCAGGACTGATTTCCTTTAGGATGGACTGGTTGGATCTCCTTGCAGTCCAACAGACTCTTAAGAGTCTTCTCCAACATCATAATTCAAAAGCATCAATTCTTCGGCGCTCAGCTTTCCTTGTCGTCCAACTCTCACATACATACATGACTACTGGAAAAACCATAGCCTTAACTAGACGGACCTTTGTTGGCAATGTATCTGCTTTTTAATATGCTGTCTAGGTTGGTCAAACCTTTTCTTCCAAGGTTTCTTCTTTTAAGCATATTTTAAGAGCTTGTTAAGAGTAATACAAGGATTTAAATTTCTATCTGAAAGAATCTTTCTGATGACTTCACCTTTCTTTTATTCAGGTCATGAGCATCAACTGTTCTTTGTGGCAGGACAACATCATGTCTGTGAAACACTTTGCATTTGTCAAATTCTCTGAGGTCACCGAACAGTGTTTCCTTTTATTTACCCTCATCCTACTCATGTTCTTAGTATCACTGACAGGCAATGCTCTCATAGCTCTTGCCATCTGGACTAATCCAGCCCTCCATACCCCCATGTACTTCTTCCTGGCCAACTTGTCTCTCTTGGAGATTGGCTACACTTGCTCTACCATACCCAAGATGCTGCAGAACCTTGTGAGTGATGCCCGAGGAATCTCTCGGGAGGGATGTGCTACACAGATGTTTTTCTTTACATTATTTGGGATCAGTGAGTGCTGTCTTTTGGCAGCCATGGCTTTTGATCGCTATATGGCCATATGCTCCCCACTTCACTATGCGACACGAATGAGTCGTGGAGTGTGTGGCCATTTAGCAATGGTTTCTTGGGGAGTGGGTTGCACAGTAGGCTTGGGCCAAACCACCTATATTTTCTCTTTAGACTTCTGTGGCCCCTGTGAAATAGACCACTTCTTCTGTGATCTCCCGCCTATCCTGGCACTAGCCTGTGGGGATACATCCCATAATGAGGCGGCAGTCTTTATTGCAGCCATTCTTTGCATTTCCAGTCCATTTTTATTAATCATTGCTTCTTACGGCAGAATTCTAGCTGCTGTGTTGGTCATGCCCTCCCTTGAAGGCCGTCGAAAAGCTCTTTCCACATGTTCCTCTCACCTACTGGTAGTAACGCTCTTCTATGGCTCAGCATCTGTCACCTACTTGAGGCCCAAGGCTAGCCATTCACCCGGGGTGGATAAACTCCTGGCCCTCTTCTATACTGTGGTGACGTCCATGCTCAACCCCATCATCTACAGTTTACGGAACAAGGAAGTCAAGACAGCTCTTCGGAAAACTCTGGGCAAGAAAAGCAACCTCATTTAGAGAAGTCTATTCTACAGATTTCTTGGGTAAGATACTAGGGGAACATATAAGTTCCTCTTTGAAAAAGATGCACACTCAACCTAAGAGGAAAGAAGGAAAGGGGGGAAGAAAGCAGGGAGAGAGGGAGGAAGGAGAAAAGGGGAGGAAAGAAGGAAGGATGGCAGGAAAAAACACTGCACTTTCAGTGTGTTTTATAAGAAGCTTCTTTAATAACAGGGACTGTAACAGTGATCGTAATCTTGAAGACAGCTCTCTTCTTATAGCTCAAGTTCTGACTGCCAAGTTCTGGAAGGAAGTTGGCTAGCAAAGAATTTTAAAGGTGAAGTCAACACTAGACTGGCCTTCCAAAATATTTCACTTTAGGCTAAAGTACAGGTTTGGAGTATAAATTACCAGACTTATACTCGGAAGCCTCAGAAATTCTCACTGTATGCTCATGCATTTTCTACCCCCTGAAAGGTCTGTGTGACATCTGCACTGGTCCTTGTGGTAGTTCCCCCACATATGTTTGTCTCATATGACTCTCAGTTCTGTAATAACTATGATGTGAATTATTTCCTTCCATAAAAATGTTTTTAAATTCTTCGTTCTCAGTTATTGGTACATAATATAGAATTAATGATTCTTTTTTGAATTGTGAGTATATAAAAATGTATAAACATAAAAAAGCAAACTCTTAAAATTCAGAGGTGTTTGTTGCAGAATAATACGAAAAATTTTGCCAAGAGTCCTCATAATAAAAAATTTTTAAAAATAATAATATTTAAATTTAAGGATAGAAGAAGAAAGTTGAACTGAAAATAATTAACATGTTATATTAATATATGTTATCAATATGTACTTGATTGTGGCAATCATTTCGCAGTGCACACATACATAGAGTCATCACATTATACACTGTAAGTCATAACTCTTGACAATTTTGTCAATTTTATCTTGATAAAGATGAAGAAGAAAAAAATGTTATGATAATGTTACAATCAGGGGATGGTAGTGACACTCACTAATGACCAAGATGTGTTTTGTCACATATCCTGTTTTTCCCAAAACCTAATAAATTCATTTAGGACCAGAACAGCATATTGTGGTTTCTATTTGTATTTTTATTTGTGTGTAGTCAATGAAGAATGGAAATAAACTGAGCATGCAAAATTAATTACTTAAAAGTTATCCTACAAAAATGGGCAGGAATTATCTGTAGGCATTAGAGATTATTATTTATAAGTGTTTATTAATCTAAAAAATAAATGATATTAAAAATTAAAGCAAGTTAAAAACAATTTCTGTAGCATGATAATTTTTGTTTCATTTACTAATTTTGAAAAGTTTTACAAGTTTGAAATGATCAAAAACTGGTCAGTTACATGTAAAAAATAAAATTACATTTCCTCTAACCATATACAAAAATAAAGTCAAGAAATAGATTAAAGACCTAAAAGTAATAAGACTAGGAGCCATAAAGCTCCTAGGAGTGGACATAGAACACTTTTTGAGATAAGTCACAGCAATCTTTTTGGATCTGTATGGTAATGCAAAAGATATAAAAGCAAAACCAAACAAATTGGACTTAATTAAGGTTAAATGCCTTTGATGGCGAAGAAAACCATCTATAAGTAACAAAAGGACAACCTACTGAATGTGAGAAAATATTTGCAAATGATATGCTTGATAAGGGGTTAATACCCAAAATATATAAATAGCTCATTCAACTCAGTATTCAGAAAGCCAAATGAATCAATCAAAAAATAGGCAGAAGGCATGCATAGACATTTTTCCAAAGACATACAGATGAACAACAGGCACATTAAAAAATAATCAACATCACTAATTATTAGAGAACTGCCAATAAAAACCAGAAAGAGATATCACCCTCACACCTATCAGAATGGCTATCAAAAAAAGAAATCTTTGAGCAATAAATTTTGGCAAGTATGTGGAGAAAAGGAAAGGAAATTCTTCTTGATAGGAATGTAAATTGGTGCAGCCACTATGGAAAACATTATGGAGGTTTCTCAAAAAAAAAAAAAATACAACTACCAATCCTGAATATATATCTGAAGAAAACAAAAACACTGATTTGAAAAGATACATAGAATCCAATGTTCATAGCAGCATTAATTATAATAGCCAACATATGGGAGCAATCTTAGTGGATAAAAGAGATAAAGGAGATGTTATAATATATACGTCACATATGTACTGAAATACAAATAGTCCATGTCACCACTTCACACATGAAAAGTTGTCAACATGATTATTAGAGAAATGCAAATTAAAACCAAAAAAATCACCTCACACTTGCCACAGTGGCTTTTATCAAAAGGACAAGAAATAATGTGTTGGCAAAAAATATGAAGAAAGGGAACATATGCCTGATTCATGGAACTGAACATTGGTGCAGATATTATGGAAAACAATATGGAGGTTCCTCCAAAAAACTAAAAATAGAACTATCATGTGATGCAGCAATTCATATTCTTGGTATTTATCTGGAAACACCAAAAACAGTAATTCAAAATGATATGTGTACATATATGCTCATTTGCAACATTATTTACAAGATCCAAGATATGGAAACAGACCAAGTGTCCATCGATGGATGAATGGATAAAGAAGATGTGTTATTATAAACACAATGCAATCCTACTCAGCTATAAGAAAAGAATGAAATTTTATCATTTGCAACAACACAGATGGACCTTGAGGGTATTATGCTAAGGAAATAAGTCACACAAAGACACATACCATATGATTTCAACTATATGAGGGGTACTTTTTTAATAAAGCAAATGAACAAACAAAACAAAATTTATAGAGAAAAGATTGGTGTTTGCCAGAGGGGAGGAGGGTTGAGGCGATGGAGAGGGGGTGAAGGGAATCAAGCAGTATAATATCCAGATATAAAATAAATTGGTCATGGGGTGTAATCTACAGCATGGTGAATATAGTCAATAATACTACATTGAAAATTTAAAAATTGCTAAGAAAATAAATCTTAAAAGATCTCATCACAAAGAAAAACTGTAACTTTGCATAATAATTAATGGTAATTAGATTTACTGTGATCATTTGAAATGTATACAAGTATCAAAACATTATGTCATATAACGTAAAAGTAAAAGACACACTAAAAATGAAAATAAATAAAATAAAATTAGTTTCCAGTGTGTTGAAAAACCAAATGAGTCTATTTTAAAACAAATCTAGCAATAAAGGAGATGATACCAACCTCAGTTCAGTAACTAAGTATACATAAGGGACATTCCCATGGAGAACTCTGTCCCATGGAACTTTGTCTGCTAGCTCATCTGGGATAACCATAAATGGTCTGTTGAAAATAATGTCCAAGGGGCTCAGGAATATAAAAAAAAAAAAAAAACTTGCACACCAAAAAGCACTCTTGATATTAATATCTATTTAGGTCTTTTGAATCTGGGATTTTTTTTTTCTGACAGCATTATATCAAATAGAAAACTCACATTTCTGAAGATATTTCTTAAGCACTCATCTGCAAACTAGTTTCTTTGTCCTTTTCTGAAAATTTGAAAAATTCAAGTATGTTCCTTCACACTTCCTTTTTCTTAAGTGATGTTTATCTAAAATAAGGGTAAGTAAAAAGGCTTTTGCTTTAAAAGCTATCCATTCTTAGAGAAGGTTGGAATGTGTGTACATCATAGTGCCAAATATTCATAGGAAAATTGGAAAGTATTTCATTTCTGGGAGCCTTCTTTAAACATTGGAAATAACTAGTTTGGTACCTATAGAAAGAAATGAAATTTTTCTTTGTAATCAACTCAGTTTCTCAGTTGAACCTACCTTAAAAACATGTAAATTTTAGTAAACACTATATCTGACAGATATTAAATACCTGAATTAAGTGTGTAACCTTCATACAATCATATGAACATTTTTAATATGTAGCATAATAAAAATCTGATAGATCGACTTGTCCACATGTTTCATCCAGATGTTTTTATGTCAGATAAAAATATTTTCTTTCTTAGCAATTTCTTAATCGCTTAGAAAATAAATCTTAAAAGATCCCATCACAAAGAAAAATTGTAACTTTGTATAACAACCAATGGTAATTAGATTTACTGTGATCATTTCAAAATGTATAATTAAAAAAATTTTTAAATAAAAAATAATATTTTCCCTCACATAACTTTAAAATCACTTCAAATATAAATAAAATACTGTATAAAGAAAACTATATATAAAAAGATACACTAGAATGATAATTTAGTGGAGACACAAAGAACTTTAAACCTTCACAGATCAATAGATTCCTACATGGTTAAACCATAAGCCTATGGGCTTTCTTTGTAGCTCAGTTGGTAAAGAATCTGCCTACAATACAGGAGACCTGGGTTCAATCCCTGGGTCAGGAAGATCCCCTGGAGAAGGAAATGGCAACCCACTCCAGTATTCTTGCCTGGAGAATCCCATGGACAGAGGAGCCTGGCAGATACAGTCCATGGCATCAAAAGAGTCAGATATGACTTAGCGACTAAATTACTGTGGTTAAACAGTGATGGAAAATCCCTGGAAGTAGATCAAAAATTGGATTAAAATGCCATGGTATGCAAGAGTTAGAAGTAATGAAATACCATGAGATTGATATGGAAAAAAATTCTATCTAGGATAGAATTATAGCACTTAAATATACATTTCTGGAATATAGAAATCTGAATTTATACTCTCATTATCTCTCTATTTCATGAAAAATGTATTGATTTTTGATCCTTAAGAAATTTCCTAGTTATTAGCATACAATTGGGATGAATTATTAACAATATCTTAAGATAGGAATACTAAAGTTTCCTTTGTCAATAGGAATACTAAAGTTTCCTTTGTCAAAGGGTTTGGGGATCAGTACTAAATGATTTAATGGGTGTAAAATGCTTCCTGTAGTGTTTGGCACACCAGGCTCATTCAGAATTAATTGGAATTATTGTTTTATTTTTTTATTACACACATCTGACCTAGGTGTTGTGTGGAATCAAAGGGCCATAGTGACGTCTTATCCCAGAGAAATTTTGTGTGACATTTCCCAGGATGGCTTTGAGGATTTAATAAAACAGAGAAAATGAAAACTGTGCTTTGCAACCCTACAAATGCAGTCTGTTGCCCCTAAACCAATGTCTCTGTTCCTAACTTGGAAAAAAAAGATTTTTCTCCTGGACCCAAAGGCTGTCTTTGTAGCTACATGCTGTTACTGCTACTGCTGCTAAGTCACGTCAGTCATGTCCGACTCTGTGCGACCCCATAGATGGCAGCCCAACAGGCGCCTCTGCCCCTGGGATTCTCCAACAAGCTCCTCTGTCCCTGGGATTCTCCAGGCAAGAATACTGGAGTGGGTTGCCATTTCCTTCTCCAATGCATTGAGTAAATCACTGATAACTGTCCAAACTCTTACTTAAAAATAAGATAATCCCACTCAATAAAGAAAAAATCCTACACCACAGATCATTAAATTTTAACAACAAAAAAAAATAGTTGCCCAGTTTAAATCAAGTAGTTATGCAAGACAATTTACAGCACAAAAAGAGATAGTACAAACTACTGACTGAATCTGAGTTTACTGAATGAGTCTAAATAGAAAAGGCACACTAGAAAGGTCACATTAATAGGGCTATTTGCTGGCAAGGTACATCAATATATACTAAGAGGTATATTTATAAATGAATAAATAAATATTTATTTACATATTAATGAATATCCTAGTTCTGATTATTTTCTATCTAATACATTCCATTTGCACAAGAACAAGTATTGGTACTCATTCCCCTGGAGAAGGGAAGGGTAACCCACTCCAGTATTCTTGCCTGGAGAATTCCAGGGATGGAGGAGCCTGGTGGGCGGCAGCACAGACTCTGTGGGGTCGCACAGAGTCGGACACAACTGAAGCGACTTAGCAGCAGCGGCAGCAGGAATGCCATTCCAGGCATATATCCAGAGAAAAACTTGGTTTGAAAATATACATGCACCCCAATGTTCATTGAAACTCTTTACAATAACCAGGACATGGAAGCAACCAAAATATCGAACCAACAGAAATATCCATTGACAGATGAAAGGATAAACAAGATGTAGTATACATATGTATACATATACTACAATATTCCATTGTATATATACATTCATAAGTATATATACACATAGATACATATATACAATGGAATATTGTAGTATACTTATACATATATATATAATGGAATATGTGTGTATATATATATGTATATATATATATATATACACACACACACACACACAGAGAAAGAGTGGAAAATTACTCAGTCATAAAAAAAGAATGAAATAATGCCATTTTCAGGGACATGGATGGATCTGGAGATTATCATACCAAGTGAGGTAAGTCAGACAGACAAGACTAATAATCTATGATATCACTTATATGTGGAATCTAAAAGAATGACACAAAATAACCTATTTACAAAACAGAAAGACTTACAGATTTAGAAAATAAACTTGTGGTTACTAAGGGAGAAGGGTGGAGGGAGGGATGGAGTCTAGGATTGACATGTACACACTGCTATATATAAAATATATAATCAATGAGGACCTACTGTATAGCATAGGGAACTGTGTTCACTACTCTGTAATAATGTAAATGGGAAGAGAATTTGAAAAAGAATAGATACATGTAAATGTAAAAAAAAAAGAAAGTCCTTCCTCTCCACTCTTTTTAAGTTTATATTTAAAAAATAAAATAAAATAAAATAAGTTTATATTTTAAACCCAAAACTCCTTTAGACTTAGAGCACTTGATGCCTTTTTCTCAAGAATAGATTCCATTAAGTTAGGTCTTTATATTATTTTCTAATCAGACTAATTTATCAGCAACCTTATATTTGCTTTAACTGGAGAAGAAAATCTTCTGATAAACTTTTTTTCTTATTTGCATAAAGATTAAAGATTAAAGCTAGTACTTGCCTGCTAAGTCGCTTCAGTCATTTCTGAGTTTTTGCAACCCTATGGACCGTAGCCCACCATGCTTCTCGCTCCTCTGTCCATGGGATTCACCAAGCAAGAACACTGGGGTGGGCTACTATGCCCTCCTGGGTTGCCAGGCCCTCTTCCAGGGATCTTCCCAATCCAGGGACTTGAACCCACATTTTACATATCTTGCATTGGCAGGCAAGTTCTTTACCAATAGCGCCATTTCCTGGGAAGCCCAAATAAACCTAGACTTAACACCAACTCTTAGGTGAAGCCTTCTGATCCTGTGTGAGTGTCCTGCCTTCTAGCAACCCTGACATGGCAGGCCTCAGCTTCTCCAGGACTTGCATAAGTAGAAATCTGTAGCACTAAGCATGTTCTCCATAGCAACAGATCTGCCTCAAGCTTCCAGGACTTTTCTATTATACAACAAATTGCAAAGGACATCAAGAAGGTCCTGCTTGGAAGATAAATCAGTACCTAGCAACTGGGAGAAACCATCAGTGGGGTAACAGTGAGGGAGGATTAACAAACATTAACAAATATGTTCATTTTATTGGTTTCCACCAATGCCAACATAAGGTGGAAATGTACAAGTCTACTCTTGTCCAGAAGACACTGACTACAGTGACTCTGTCCTTCCTAGGCCCTAATTAGTAACTGCAAAGTCCGAGAGGATAAAGGCCTTTTCACACATGTACAGTACAAGGATCACTGTTTAAGAAGCTTGGAGATTACAAACTTACATGTCCACATTAATAGTCAATGTTCTCTTAAACTATGCCTATCTTTCTGGGACCCACAGCACCTAATATTAAAAACAAAATTATTTTTCCGCCTTCAGTAACCAATCCTTGTTTCATTTCTGGTTAGATCACAAGTGTAGTCATGCAGAGTTGAATTCAAATTGTTAACTTATCTGAACTTCAAATTTAAGAAGTCTTAAAGAATCAAGTTAACCTGGAAAGTCTTCAATTTCAAGGATTTACAGTCCCGCCATCAATGACTCCCCAAATCCATACCAGTGTTGCCTCATCTTCAAACACAATATAAAAACTCTATTTCTCAGAAGGAAAAGAATAACTAATAAATGTTGTCAGCAGTAGTGCCATATCTTGATTTGATATTTGTTGTTGTTGTTCAGTCGTTCAGTCATGTCTGGCTCTTTGCAACCCCATAGACTGCAGCACACCAGGCTTCCCTGTCCATCAGCATCTCCTGGAGCTTGTGCAAATTCATGTCCAGTGAGTCATTGATACCATACAACCATCTTGTCCTCTGTTGTACCCTTCTCCTCCTGCCTTCAATCTTTCCCAGCATCAGGGTCTTCTCCAATGAGTTGGTTCTTCACATTAGGTGGCCAAAGTATTGGAGCTTCAGCTTCAGCATCAGTCCTTCCATTGAGTATTCAGGGTTGATTTACTTTAGGATTGACTGGTTTGATCTCCTTGCTGCCCAAGGGACTCACAAGAATCTTCTCCAGCACCACAGTTCAAAAGCATCAGTTCTTACAAGTTCAACCTTCTTTATGGTCCAAATATCACATCCTTACATGACTACTGGAAAAACCATAGCATTGACAATATGGACCTTTGTTGGCAAAGTAATGTCTCCGCTTTTTCATATGCCATCTTGGTTTGTCATAGCTTTTCTTCCAAGGAGCAAGCATCTTTTAATTTCATGGTTACAGTCACCATCTGCAGTGATTTTGGAGCCCAAGAAAATTAAGTCTCTCACTGTTTCCTTTGTTTCCCCATCTATTTGTCATGAACTGATGGGACCAGATGTCATGACCTTTGTTTTCTGAATGTTGAGTTTTAAGCCAGCTTTTTCACTCTCCTCTTTCACTTTCATCAAGAGACTCTTTACTCTTGATTTGGTCCACTCCATGCATTTCTGGTGAACTGCTTATTGGGTAACTTCATCTCTTTGTTTACAGAAATGGTCATATGACCAAAACAGGTAAATTAGTCCTATCCCAAAGGAAAATCTGAGATTAGTCAAGATCATCTTATTAAAAATGATATATGATACAGTATATATAAATATATATGGTACAAAAAACTTTTCCTCCCAGTAGAATGCCAACTGTGCCAGTTTCCCATCATTGTTATAACATATTGCCGTATACTTAGTGGCTTAAAACAATACAAATGCTTAGTACCTTAGAATTCTGGAGATGAGGAGACTAAAATAGGTCCACAGGGCTGTGTCCTTCTGCAGACATTAAGAGAGAATCTACTTACTGGTCTTTTCCAACTTCTAGAGGCCACCTATAATCCTTTTCTCCATCTTTAAAGTCAGAAGCTTAGTATCCTGTCTCCTCCCTGACCTCCTGCCTCCTCTTATAAGAATCTTTGTGATTATGTGGGCCCACTTGGGTAATTCAGGTTAATCTCCTCATCTCAATTTCCTGAATTTATTTTTACCTATAAAAGTTCTTATACCATGAAAGACAATGCATAATCACATGTTCCAGGGATTGGGATGTGAACAATTTGAGAAAAGAGAACAACGAGACATTATTTACATACCAAATTAACTAATAAGTGTACAAGAAATGATGTAACTTTTTCTTTTTTATTTAAATATAGTTGCTATGGATATGAGTTTGAGCAAACTCCGGGGGATGGTGAGGGACAGGGAAGTCTGGCGTGCTGCAGTCCATGGGATCACAAACGGTTGAACACACCTGAGCAATGAACAAGTACATTCATTTCAGGTGTACTATGTAGTGATTTGGCATTTGCAGGCACCATGAAATGATCACCACAAAAAGTCTAGTAACCATCTGTCCCCATGCAATATTATGGGGAACTGACAATATTCCTTATGTTGTATACTACATTCCCAAGACTTATTTATTTTATAAATGAAAGTTTGCATGTTTTAATCCCATGTCATATTTTACACCCCCTCTGGAAACCATCTACTTGTTCTCTGTATCTATGAGTATGTTTGTTTTGTTTAATTTGCTTGCTTGCTTTGTTTTTTATATTTCATACATAAGTGAGATCATGTGGTATTTGTCTTTCTCTTTATTATTTCACTTAGGATAATACCATATAGATCTATTCATGTTGAAGTAAATGGCAGATTTCATACCTCTTTGTGGCTGACTAATATTCCATTACTGAGCATGCATGCATGCATGCTCAGTCACTTAGTCTTTTCTGACTCTTTGTGATCCCATGGACTGTAGCCCCCAGGTTCCTCTGTCTATGTAATTTCCCAGGCAAGAAATACTGGAGTGGGTTGCCATGTCCTACTCCAGGGGATCTTCCCAATCCAGGGATCAAACTCACCTCTCTTCCATCTCTTGCATTGGCAGGTGGATTTTTTACCACTGAGCCACCTGGGAAACCCAATGTGCATATATATATATACATATATATATACACATTGGGGAAACCCAATATATATATATGTATATATATACATATATATATACACACACATATATATACATTGGGGAAACCCAATATATATATATATATATATATATATGTCTTCTTTATTCCTCTACTGATGAACACTTAGATTGATTCCATATCTTGGCCATTAGTAATTCCCCAATGAACTTTGCTGTCCCTATATTCTTTCAAATTAGTGGTTTTGTCTTCTTCCAGTAAATACCCAGAAGAGAAATTGCTGGATCATATGGTAGTTCTTTGTCAGCAAAAGTCCGTCTAGTCAAAGGTTATGGTTTTTCCAGTAGTCATGTATGGATGTGAGAGTTGGACCATAAAGAAGGCTGAGCACTGAAGAATTGATGCTTCTGAACTGTGGTGTTAGAGAAGACTCTTGAGAGTCCCTTGGACTGTGAGGAGATCAAACCAGTCAAACCTAAAGGAAATCAACCCTGAATACTGAATACTCATTGGAAGGACTGAGGCTGAAGCTGAAGCTCCAATACTTTGGCCACGTGATTCAAAGAACTGACTCATTGGAAAAGACCCTGATGCTGGGAAAGATTGAAGGCAGGAGGAGAAGGGGATGACAGAGGATGAGATGGTTGGAGGGCATCATCAACTCGATGGACATGAGTTTGAGCAAGCTCCGGGGGTTGATGATGGACAAGGATGCCTGGTGTGCTGCAAACCATGGGGTCACAAAGAGTCAGACATGACTGAGTGACTGAACTGAACTGAACTGATGGTGCTTCTATTTTTCATTTGTGAGGAACCTCCGCATCCTGTTCTCCACAGTGACTGCATCAATTTACAATCTCTGCAACAGTCACAAATGTTCTCTTTTCTGCACAAGAATAAATGAACCTTAAAAATCACCATTTGGTACAAAATAACAATCACTGTTTCTTGTAAGAATTAATAAAGAATGCTTGATAATAAGACCAGTGGCTGAAGGCTGAAGGCTCTCAGAGGGTGCTGCAAACCTAAGCTTCCTGACCACTTGAGTGCCAGTTGCTTCCAGTAGTCACAAGTAGCTTGGTGGCCCCAGAAGTTTCCCTTGGCTAGAGGAAGCTTCATTTGCTCCAAGATCCTAAAGAGATCCTGTGAACCCAGGCTCCCAATCAAGCAGGGCGCCAACCCACTATGTTCCTGACCAGCTCCCATGACCATGGGCATCTCCTAAGTACCAGGCTCCCAGCAGGCCAGCACACTCAGGCTTCTTGGCATATTTCTGCCCTGGTCAACTCCCACAGTCCAGGATATCTCCTCTGGTCTTAGCTTCTGATCAGTAACCACAAACCAGGGTCTAGAGAGCACTTGTTAACTCATGATATTGGAGGGCCCCAGTTCCAAGTTGACTGCTATTCCAGGCTTTTGATGCACCCCAGCACTAGGTCACCAAAATACTCCAGCAGCAGTTGACCATGGATGCCACTAGAACGCACACATAGACTCTCTAGACAAGCTGACTGGTAGAGGCCTTTGCCTGCCAAAGCAGATTTATAAAGACTAGTACAGGAACCTACATCTTCAGATGCATAGATACCAAAGCAAGACCACAAATATCATGACTAATCAAGAAGGTATGATACCACCAAACACAATACATACTGTAAAGAAATGCCAACTTCTCAATTCTCATCCTGTTATTAATATATAATTCCATACCATTCTTTGTTGAACTTCATTTTGTTCATATAATATTTTCCTAATTTTATTTAGTTGTATACCTCTGTTTTCTTGTACTTGCACTGAATTTTTTAAAGGATTATTTGAATTCTTTGTTAGACAGTTGGTAGATTAAATTTTCATCCAACAGCAGCAGTGCATACATTCTTTTCAAGTGGACACAGATTACTCTCCAGCATAGAACATATGTTAAGTCACAAAGCAAGCCTTAGCTAATGTAAGAAGACTGAATTCATATCAAGTATCTTTTCTTACCAGAAACATAAGAAATTAGATGTCAATTACAGGATGACAATTGGAAAATTACAAGCAAATGGAAACTAAACAACACACTCCTGAACAACCATTGGTCAAAAAAAAGAGGGGGGACATCAAAAAATATCTTAAGACAAATGAAGATGGAAATACAAAATACCAAAACTTGCAAGATGCAGCAAAAGCAATTCTAATAGGTACGTTTATAAAGATAAAAAGAAAAAAATTACAAAAAGCAATCTATCTTTATCTCAAATAACTAGAAAAAGAAACAAACTAAGCCCAAAGTTAGAAACAAGAAAGAAAATAACAAAGACCAGAAATAAATGATAAAGATACAAGAAAAGCAATAGAAAAGACCAACAAAACTAAGAGTTGGTTTATTTGAAAGAGAAACCTGACAAACCTTTAGGAAGATTAGCACAGAAAAACGGAGAAAGCAGCTTTATTCACAATAGTTAAGACATGAAAATAACCTAAGAACCCATCAAAAGATGAATGGATAAAGAATAGTTTACATGAAGTCAAATATTCTTCAGCCCTGAGAAAGAAGAAAATCTTGCCTTGTGCAAAAACGTAGATGAACCTTGAGGGAGTTATGCTAAGTAAAATAAATTAGAAAGACAAAAACAAGTACTATATGTTCTCACTTTGATGTGAAATTAAAAAAAAAAAAAGGCAAACAGAAAAATAGCTAGTAAAAGGACGGTTACTAGTAGCTGAGACTGGGAGAAACAGAAAATATTGGTCAAAGAGTACAAATTCTCAGCACTAAAATACTTTCTGGGGATTTAATTTACACATGGTGACTATAACAGTATGTGCAAGTTAAGTTGCTTCAGTCTTTGCAACTCCAGGGACTGTAGCCCACCAGGCTCCTCTACCCGTGGAATTCTCCAGGCAAGAAAACTGGAGTGGGGTACCATGCCCTCCTCCAGGTGATCTTCTCCATCTAGTAATCAAACACTAGTCTCTTAAGTCTCCTGCATTGCCAGGCAGGTTCTTTACCACTAGTGCCACCTACTGTATTATATACTTGAAATTTACCAAAAGAGTAGATCTTAAATATCCTCACTACCAAAAAAATGTATAGTAAATGGGAGAACAGATGGGTTAACTATTTTTTGGTAAGTATCTGCAATATATACATGTATAAATCATCACAATGTACACCTTGAACTTGAACATGTTGTATGTCAATGATGCCTCAATAAAGCTGGAGGGAAAATAAAAATATAAATAAATAAAAATTATGGATGAAAATCAAAGGAAATTGGAATTCCACCTAATTACAACCTTCTCCCCACCAGGTTCTTGTAAACTACCAAATAAACATAGTAACTTTATAGTAGAGAAGCCTAAAAGACACCATGTTATCCAAGTGTTCAAAGTTCATATCATCAGTAATAGAATAAGTAAATACCAGGTTCCTTCTAATAAGATGCAGCTCAGGTGGACACAATATCAGTTTTGTGGAGTTTCATTGTCAAAAAGGAAAATTCTAATTCTGCATAAACATTGCTGCTGCTGCTGCTACTACTGCTGCTAAGTCGCTTCAGTCATGTCACTAGGCAAATATAAATTGAAAACCATTGTATAAAATAAATGGCCTATGCTCTTCAGAAATATTTAGCTATTAAACGCAAAGAAAAACTGAACAATGGTTTCAGATTAAAGGACACTAAGAGACATAACACCTAAATCTCATTTGTTATCCTGAATTAGATCTTCACTTTAAGAAATATTCTCAGGAACAGTTAGGGATGGTTGTGCATATATACCATTTCAGAAAAATATTTAAATTCATATTAATATTATATAATTGTAGACAGAATGGCAAAACACCCATGGTAAAACATTTAACACTATGAAATCTGATGAAGGTCTAAATCCGTACTATTTTCTTTTCTGTAAATTTTATTGTTATTGAACTGTAATTCAAGTATGGTGTATTTGTATTTGAAATTTTATTATGCTTGAAATCACTTGATGTTGTCATAGCATATGATAACCAGTGACCTTTCAGCTTCATGTTTGTAAAAAGAATACAGTGTATGGCAATGAGGCTAATAAAATAGTAGAGAATGAGTGAATCTGAACTGGAAGCCAGAGCTAGTTTCTGTAACTATCTGATAGCATTTTTGTGCCAATAATCCTGCACTGCTGAGATACACTAAGAACAAATAACCGAGCATGTGCTTAGGGAATATGCTGCACAGGAATCAGTATGAGAAGTGGGAAAAGATTGGGAGATATTGTCCTGAAGAGGAGGAAAATTTTACTAAGATAAAAGAAGATGATCCTTCAGTGCATTTAGCTTCCATTCTTAGCTGAGAAAATGCTTTCATTGTCAGTTCTTCAGTAAAGTTGCCTGTGACCCAAATTCATGTGTGCTGTGTAAATGTCAATTTACCAAATATTGGTTGGAGGTTTAGGGTTGGCAATGACAGAGTCTCAGATCTCCTAGTTGTTGTTGACCATAACAAGAGAACTCAGGTAAAAATCTATTGTCATTACCTGATTTGTCACAAGTTGCTTAAGCTTAGGTAAGCCTCATATCTTCTTCTCTTCAGTTTTCTCATCCAGAAAGTGAGAAAAAAACATATCCTGCCTGTGATAAAAAAGTTTCATGTAAAAAGTATGAAAATAAAGCAATAAAAACAACAATATCTGTGGTGATCTTTGGGAGAATTTTTTGAAAGTAATCTTTACTTTAGATTACAAACAAATATTACAGCAACATGGCTAGGATTCAAAATCATAAACACTAAAATTATGCATTTCAAGAAAAATAGTCTACACATGCAAAAAGATATTTCTGTGTTTTCCAAGCATAAAAAGAAAAGAAGAAATGGAAAATTTCAAAGCTTTTTCAAGAGTTAGATAGTGAAATACTCTGGTACTGTATGAGGTATACCAAACAATAAGAATTCCATAAGTACATGGTGGTTCAAAGAACTAAGCTATATCTTTTAAGTTCTAAAAAAGATTTTTGCTCTGTGATAGTTCTTTTGTGTGGCCCCAATTATTTACTAAAAGTTCTTTTATAGACATGATTCTTGGTTCTTCATTTCTTGAAAAGTAGCTTAAGGACAAATGTATACACCCCATATTATTGTTTATGGCTAGTTAGAGGAAAAAACTCAAAGACACACAAAGGCAAAGACAAAGACATCAGAATCAACATACATGAGAGCCACACAAGAAATTGAGAGGAAGATGTGGGATGTTTTTCTCTTTAATAATTTAGGGGAAAGGACTTGAATCAATCATATCTAAACTTTAGAGGCCCCCCAAACTAAAACAGACATTTCAGAACCATACAAAACTCAGCTGTTGCCAAGATTTTACTTTATTCCTTATTCCATTTTTTAGCTCAACATAGTGCAGTTTAAAGTGTTACATACATAGTACACTTATTTCAGAAGGAGATGGTATCAATAATATAGGAAACAACACTATTACTTTAATTAAAAGTGCATTTATTTATTTATTTGAAAAATACATGCTAATTTTCGTAAGAACTTTCTAACCACAAATATTCAAATCAGATCGAGCTTAGAAAAGGAAAACTACCATTTTCATATAGCTTTTATCATAAAATTTTTCCAACATATTTTCAAGTAATTCCTTCAAGTACCCATTGGATTCATCAAAACATTTTTCAGAGCCTAGCACTTGGTTGCCTTAGATATTATTTACGGCTTCTTGGGTTATCCAGGTGCTACAAACACTTATTTCACCTAACAATACCTAGCCTACGATGACCATTACTTTATGAGCTATATAGCACAGCTTTAAACTTATTTCCACTTTCTTCACACTTCTCACTGAATTGAAAAAACAAATACGAGATGCTTACTTCTGCTGCATTACTGAGAGCACTTCTAGTTAGGACTCATGTAAGTCACTTTATTTCTAATGATAATGGGATATTATGGAATACAGACCAAAACTCCTCTCAATAGTAACTAGTATTCAAAAAAAGAATAACAATGTTGGAGAAAATATTTAAAGTGTTTCAAAATGTCTTTCATTAAACCAAAGATGGAAGACAAATTCTATGACAAATTCTGCCTAAAAAGCAAGAAATTAAACAACATATTCTAGGCTTTTTTTAAGGAATTATACCTGAATTTTATCAATTTTTATAATCTATGCTTCATTTTTAATTAAGAAAATTATACTTTTATTAGGTTTGTGCACTAAAAACTTAATATTCATGTTTCATCCAATTTTACATGGCTGTTATCACCACTAAAGAAAGATTAGTATTTAGACAGACCTTGTATAATTCATATCTATTACCACAAACTTTGTGACCTTGTGACTGTACACACTCATTAAATGCTAATTGAGTTAATGAAAGAAAGATTGATGAGTGGATGACTGGAAAAACCATTGGTGCAGAGATGTTCCACTTTACCATTCATGTCACCAGTATAACAGACCATCCTCACCCCATTAATCTCTTTACTGCCCCTCTTACATCTCTGTTTCTGAGAGTGTAGATTAGAGGGTTGAGGCTAGGTGTGACAACAGTATAAAAGAGGGCAATGAACTTGCCTTGATCTTGAGAATTTCCTGATGGTGGCTGGAGGTATATGCACATGGCTGGAATGAAAAAAAGGGATACAACAATAAGATGGGCTCCACACGTCCCAAAGACTTTCTGGAGTCCAGTTGTTGACTGCATCCTCAGCACTGCCCAGGCAATGGCCCCATAGGAGCTGAGAATGAGCATGAGAGGTATGAGAACAAAAATGGAGCTCGTGACCATGAGGGACAGCTCATTAGCATGGGTATCAACACATGACAGTCGAAGCAGTGCTGGAACTTCACAGAAGAAATGATTCACTTGGCGATGTCCACATAGGGGTACCAAAAATGTAGAGAAGGAATGAAGGGCTGAGTTGGTAAAGCCACTTACCCAACAAGCCACAGCCAACAGATGGCAGAAACGAGGGTACATGAGGACAGAGTAATTCAGGGGTCTACACACAGCTGCATAACGGTCATAGGACATCACCATCAGTAGCACACATTCTGTGCCTCCCAGTGCAAGGACAAAATAAAGTTGAATCATGCAACCACTGTAAGAGATGGTTTTTCCTGGACCCCAGAGGTTGATCAGCAACTGAGGGATGAAGCTGGTGGTGTAGCAGAGATCCAGAAAAGAGAGATTTGAGAGAAAAAAGTACATAGGAGTGTGGAGATGGGAATCCAGGTATGACAAGATAATGATGAACAGGTTGCCTGTCAATGTCATCAAGTAGAACACCAAAATAACCACAAAGAGAACTACTTCCAGATGAGGCCAATTAGAAAAACCCAGTAGAACAAAGTAGCCTTCAGAGGTTGCATTCATTTTTTTTCATGGTCATTCATTACTTGTTATGTGAGGCAAGTATATATATACCCTAGTAATGTAAAGAAATACTGCAAGAGTGAAAAAAAATCACATCAGAGCCACCTGTAGTTACCTTTTTTGGGGTCTTTTAATTGCTTGTGTTTTATAAGTGCAACACCTGAAAAAGATGTTAGCAGTAGACAAATACTTGAATTTCAGCAGGAACATTAAAAACAGTAAGCTTCACACTTGTAAGTCTGATTCAGGCTTTAAAATTCTTAGTCTTTAACTAATTGTTACACAAGACTACTGTCTACAGCTCAGAAACCATGGAGGATAATCAGATAGCACATTGCCTAAAAGAAATTTTTTGTAATTAAACATAAGATTAATTATAAGGAATTATTAATCTATAAAAGGAGAAGAACTGTTGAAAAAAATGTCGTTAGAACTCTAAATGATGTCTTGGGCCAAGGGACAGTATCCAAGAAAGGACAAGCTTGGAAAGAGACATTTCCTGCTCAAGGCTGCAGTTTAGACTTCGTCAAAGAAGGTGTGGTTGAGTCCACTGGATGATGAAGTTCACTGTGGCTGAATCAAAAAATAGCAATGGTCAAAGAGTGAATTACAAAGATACACCACTTAGAGATCACTGCCATTTGAGGGGTAATAGGAAATTTTCAAGATTTTTAAAAATTTCTTTAGAATGAGACAGTATATCATGAGAAATATAAACCCAGATGCGTTTGCTGCTTCTTCTGATGCAGATAAAATTTTCTTCTCCCTACACAGTTGCATGAATAACATAATACATCAATTTTAAACAGTAGCAGCTCTGAGATATATTTATCTGTTGCATGACCCATCCTTTGGCATCCTTATAAAAGTTAAAAACAGATATGAGACCCAAATTTTTTT
Source organism: Odocoileus virginianus (assembly GCF_023699985.2). Taxonomy (NCBI): domain Eukaryota; kingdom Metazoa; phylum Chordata; class Mammalia; order Artiodactyla; family Cervidae; genus Odocoileus; species Odocoileus virginianus. The sequence goes on from NC_069700.1 coordinate 44,576,878, forward strand.
TTCATTTAAAAATAGATGTAAGTAGAAAACTAGTAGGAAATTTAGGATTAAATTTCTACTTACAGTAGGAAAGGAAAATAAAGACCTCATCAAAGGTTGCTTTCATAGGCTGTAAAATGAAATATCTCTTCTCTATTTTTGAAATACAACATTATGGAGGATTCCCTGTATTTGTCTGCCCAATCTATGCCTCTTTATCTGTGGGCCAATGATCTCTTTGAAATCACCAACATAAATGTCTGCCTACACCATGTATTCTAATCTACTACATCAATACAGGAAAGCAGAGTAGAAAATAACTATGATTATCATTACAACACAAGAAAGGATCCTGAGTCTACCAAAAAGATCTCATTTTAGCTGGAAGGAGGAACTAGTTAGTGCATATACTGTGTCAGGGAATGGACCCCTTTTCCTAGAGCAAACAGAGCCCTTATGGAAACAAAAGAACATTGTGTTTTGTTTTCCTTGACTGAGGCTACTGGGAGTATAAATCCCAAAGTAGCAATTAATGCCCTTCAAGGAGTTGTCCTAGGTTAGAACAGTTTCCTGCTTTCTCCCAAAGCAGGGTGGAAAGGACCAACTGAAACCACTCAGTTAGCTGACTTGTTCCCCTAGACTGCCCTTGTGCATGCCCCACTCGGAGCTGAGCAAACACTCACAGCTCCACACTGAAGGGAGGGCTGCCACAACGGAGGGAAAACCTCGGTGTGGAATGCTGCAGCAGCTGAAAAATCAAATGGCCTCTGAGCAGGGAGGGGCAGCCATTATTGGCACTTACACAGGCAGCACATCACGAGCAGAACAGATCTCTGACAGCAGCCAGACCGCCACACCCAATACACTGACTATCACCAAATAAACATCCCCAACCTCTCTTACTCCAGCACTGCTCCCCTCTGGGGCTGAGGGGGCGGTGCTGGGAGGGAGAAGAGCACACACTATAAGGGAATGGAGCCAACTAACCCAACCCTCAGGGCTTCTGTTCCAGCAATGTGGGACCCATGCTTGCCTTAAATAGGGTGGTGACAGCAATTGAGCAGAGAGGAAGTCTTGGCTCACACCTGGCTCTGGCCCTAGCCCCTTCATCTCTAACCCCACCTCCTAACCAGATGGTACCTGCCAGCACACTCTGAAGAAATATCTGTCTTGTATTCAAATCAAACTCAGCTTTTCCCCCAAAGCCACTGCACCCACACGAACTATACAGGGACACTCCCAAATCTGTACACTATTTCAAGATTGCCGGTGGTAACTGTTTCACCTAATTTCATAAAAACAGAGGAAGTTAAGCAAAATGAGAAGACAGAGTAATTTGTCTCAGTTGAAAAAGCAAGAGAAAACTCCTGAGAAAAGAAAGAAACAATGAGATGAAATAAACAGTTTACTAAAGAATTGAATAACCTCAGATATGCAGATGATACCACCCTTAAGGCAGAAAGTCAAAAGGAACTAAAGAGCCTTTTGATGAAGGTGAAAGAGAAGAGTGAAAAAACTGGCTTAAAACTCAACATTCAAACAACAAAGATCATGGCATCCTGTCCCATCACTTCATGGCAAATAGATGGGGAAACAATGGAAACAGTGACAAGCTTTATTTTCTTGGGCTCCTAAATCACTGCAGATGGTGACTGCAGCCATGAAATTAAAGATGCTTGCTTCTTGGAAGAAACGCTATGACCAACCTAGACAGCATATTAAAAAGCCAAGATGTTATTGCCAACAAAGGTCTGTCTACTCAAAGCTAAGGTTTTCCCAGTAGTCATGTATGGATGTGAGAGTTGAACCATAAAGAAGGCTGAGCACTGAAGAACTGATGCTTCCGAACTGTGGTGTTGGAGAAGACTCTTGACAGTCCCTTGGACCGCAAGAAGATCAAACTAGTCAAACCTAAAGGAAATCAACCCTGAATACTGAATACTCATTGGAAGGACTGAGGCTGAAGCTGAAGCTCCAATACTTTGGCCACCTGATGTGAAGAGCTGACTCATTAGAAAAGACCCTGATGCTAGGAAAGATCGAAGGCAGGAGGAAAAGGGGATAACAGAGGATGAGACGGTTGTATGGCATCACCAACTCAATGGACATGAGTTTGAGCAAGCTCCAGGATACAGTGAAGGACAGGGAAGCTTGCCTTGCTGTTGTCCATGGGGTCGCAGAGTCAGACATGACTGAGCAACTGAACAACAACAAAAAAGTTGAAAGAATTAGTGATAAGAATGCTAACTGAATAAATGGAAAGTGCGAGAGGAAAAAAATGGATGAAAAGAATAGATGAAAACTGTAAGAATTTTACCAAGAAAATAGAAAATTTTAGAAGAACAAGTCTGAACTGTAGCACACAATAACTAAAATTTAAAACACACTAGAAGGGATGAGCAGCCAACTAGGTGATAGAGAAAAATACATAATGGATTTGAAAGATTACTTTAAAATCACCAAATGAGGTGAGCAAAAAAACCCAGAATTTCAAAAACTGAGCTTCTCGGTGCTGCTCACTGCAGGATGGACACCAGCACCCCTGTCAAAGCCAAAAAATCCACCACCACCCTGTGACGACCACCTCCTCCCCTCGTCCTGCCAACGCCACCACCTGTGTCACCACCACTTGGGGACAGGATGTATAATTAGGCCACAGTCTTCAGTGAGGAGACATATTTCTCAGTTCTGTGGTGTTCTTCATCACATATTTAGAAGTTTCTGAAGGGCAGTGGAGACTATTGCCAGGCACAGCGCGACTTCTATGCAGACCCGTGATTTGTAGAAATTCACTACCACTCCAATAAGAAGCTTCCGGTGAGTAACCTGGACACAGAAGAATTGAACTGAAATTCACAGAGCATTTTTTACAAGACTTCTGACCTGGATAGAGTAAACCTCAGTGCACTTCATTTCTATGACCTTGGTATTACTGGACCAAAGAATTGTTGCTTCTTGTTAGGAGGGTCATTTAATTTCCCATTACTCTCAACTTCATACTCCAAAGCACTCAGTATTTCAAGTGGAGTATATTGAACTAGATTCAGTTTCTTTGCATCATTTCTGTATTCAATTTTTAAATTTTTTCATAATCTTATTGAGCATTTTTAAACTAAATTAACATGCTTCAGATGAACCACCAAGATCATATGGAACTCATATACAAGAACATGAGATTTCTTATTACACACAATCAAATTAATGCAAACTTAAACAACTGTACAGAGGAACTTAAGAAGTACCACAATAATAAGAGTAAGTGTTGTTGTTCAGTCACTAAGTCCTGTCCAACTCTTTGTAACCCCATGGACTGCAGCATGTCAGGCTTCCCTGTCCATCACCAACTCCCAGAGTTTACTCAAACTCAAGTCAATTGAGTCAGTGATGTCATCCAACCATCTCATCCTCTGTTGTCCCCTTCTCCTCCCACCTTCAATCTTTCCCAGCATCAGAGTCCTTCACTATCTCATGGAGGTTTCTCAAACTCATTTCCATTGAGTCAATGATGACATCCAGCCATCTCATACTCTGTCGCTCCTTTCTCATTCTGCCCTCAATCTTTCCTAGCATCAGGGTCTTTTCGAGTCAGCTCTTCGCATTGGGTGGCCAAAATATTGGAGCTTCAGCATCAGTCCTTTCAATGAATATTCAGGGCTGATTTCCCTTAGGATTGAGTGATTCAATCTCCTTGCTGTCCAAGAGACTTTAAGAGTCTTGTCCAGTACCTCAGTTAGAAAGCATTAATTCTTCTGCACTCATTCTTTTTTTATGGTCTAACTCTAACATCCATACATGACTACTGAAAAAAGCACAGCTTTGACTATACGGACCATTGTCAGCAACGTGTTACCACAATCATAAGAGTATGTGAAGTTACCACAATAATAAGAGTGTGTGAAGAAACTTTCAACACTATTCTTCAGAAAGAAGGCATCTGTGATCTCAGTTGGCCTTTTGATGATGGTGCTGTATCATAAGGACTCATTCATCAATTCAGAAGTTGAATGACTCCTTAGTAAGATAAATGAACCTCCTTTCATGTAGTACTTTATCTTTTAGCTAACACTTGTTCACATGGTAAGATCATGAGGTTCCAAGGGAGAGAGTGGAAGCATGCAACACCTCTGAAGTCCAGCACAATATCCCTCTACCACACACATTCTATTAGCCAAGCAAGTCACAGGACCAGTCAAAATTCAAGGGAGGAAACACTTGAGAAACACTAACACATCACTTATGCATGGAAGGAGCTAATCACACACATTGCAGAGGGTGTGGAGAGAGAAAAAGGTAGCTATTTTTTTTTTTTTTTGCTAACCATCTTCAACAGACACTATGCTTCCCCTGTATTTAATGAATTCCCTATCTATTTTGTGTCAAGTCTACCATTATGTCGTTAGTGTGTGTGTATGAATCCCTGAAAAACCAATGATCAGTGTTACTTTTTCAATAAATATTAGTTGAATAAATTCCTTAGAAAATACTAAAGAGTAGCCTTTTAGGGAGGAAATATCTATAATAACTCTCACTTTGAATCAGAACCATATGGAGAGAAATAAGGTGAGTGTTCCCTGGTAGCTCAGTTGGTAAAGAATCTGCCTGCAGTGCAGGAGACCCAGGATCCATCCCTGGGTCAGGAAGATCCCTTGGAAAAGGAAAGGGCAAACCTCTCCACTATTTTTTCCTGGAAAACCCCATGGACAGAGGAGCCTAGTGGACTGCAGTCCATGGGATCACAGAGAGTTGAGCACGACTGAGTGACTAACACTTTCTCATTCAAGGTGGGTGTAATTTATGTGAAATTAAAAGGAATTTTATTCATTAAAAATACTTCTGGCTAAAACAATTCTTAATCACAAAATTTCTGAAATTCTTGTAATTTCCCATACTTGTCTGAAGTTGTTTTCCAACTTATTTTTGTTTGAAGTGTGATTCCCAACCTCTCTCACAAAAAAAAAAAAAAAAGTGATTTCTGCTAATGAATTGAGCAGACATTTAATATTTTATATGCCTTTGGAGCTGTGTAACTTAACATTTGATACTTGACAATTTGTTTTATTATGTAATTGATTAAAACCATATATTTATACTGTCTTGGAGCATGTGGTTATAGTTCTGTGGGAGAAATAATTTGTCAGTGTTCACCAGCTTGTAACAATACAGTGTAAGGACTTAAATATTAAATAAATAATTAAATGCATTTCTCTTTAAAAATGAAAACAATTTAAGGAATCTCTAGGACAACATCAAGGGTACCAGCATTCACCTTATAGGGATCCCAGAAAGAGGATAGAGAGAGAAGAGTATGGAATATGTAAATGTGGAGTTGCATCTTGAAGCAAGCAGAGTTGGAGTGTTCCCTAGGTTCAGGATGGGACATGAGCCAGGGGCAGTTTTAGGAAACTGGTCAGTCACTCACGCAGTTTTCAATCCTCTCTCTCCTCACTGCTTTAGGAGCAAGCAAGTGTGCACGGCTTCCAAGGAGTGGAGTCCAAGGCTCCCACAGAGCTTCTCTTAATCTCACAAGCCCTGCAATCAGTCAAAGGGGCTCATCTCTGTCGAGGAACACAGAGCTGGGGTGCCCAGGCTCTGGCTGGAACCACTCACTCCCTGGGGAGGATCTCTGCCCATGTAATCTCTCTTTTCCTCTGAGTCCCATCCCAAGGGTACAGGTCCTGACATGATGCTTCTCTTCCTAACTGGCTTCCATGTGGATATTTCTTTTAGTCTTGGTTGTACAGGAGTCTTTCTCCCAGTCTCCAGTTAGTTTCCAGTAAGAACTGTTCCACATGTAGATATAATTTTTGTACATTCATTAGGGGAGGGAGTTTCCTCATCCTCCTGTTCCACCATCTGTTCTCTTCCTATGCATAATTCATCTAATGGGGCTGCAAGAAGCAGAATTTATATCCAAATGACAACTTCCTCCTCCCTAATCTTTCTCATTTCCCTTTAGATCATGCCAATGGTAGGTATTCAGTGCCTTATCCACTTTTTAAATCATTTAAACAATAAGTATTAAGTATCATCTACTTTTTTCATCATCTTAATATATATCTTTGACTACTGAGGTTTTTTTTATTACTTTTGACAGAAACAAATACTTTTATCAATACTTTTGATATTGATAAGACAGATACTTTTATCAATTCCTGTGTATCTGGAAGATTATTAAGATTTATTAGAATGTTTTATAATAATCAGAATAAATACTAACTGCATTGATATAATATGATATGGAAGTTATTTGTTGTCTTCATACTTATTTTGGATAACTGCTTAGTTTAATTCAAACAAAAATTTTAAATCTGAGAATTTCATAGTAATATTAATAGCATAGAGTGGTCACATAAATATTTGATTCCAGTAGTACATTTCCTCAGAGTTAATATCACATTGTGTATGCACTCTATGATAGCAGTTACATATAATATAGGCTATTCATTATATTTTACTGTTGATGTACTTTTACTTTTGTTTTACCTTTTACCTTTTTTTTTTGCCATATTATGAGGCATGTGGATCTTAGTTTACCGACCAAGGATTGAACCCATACCCCTTACACTGGAAGTGCAGAATATTAAACACTGTACCACTATGAAAGTCCCTACATTACCTCTTATATTTATTTATTTTGCTTCCTAAATGTTCATATTCACCAACAAATGGAGGCAGATGTGTCCATGGCAATCCCCGAGAGATAGAATCAGACTACTTCCTGACATACTTCTGAGAATATGTCTCCTGGGCAAGAGAGACAGGATAAGGATTCAGAACAGGGAGAAGAAATGAAGTGTAACATATTCATATACCTTTTTTTTTCGTGGCGAGAAAAGTTCAAATATATCATCAGGTAATCAGCACAGCCCTTCACGCACCCACACATGTGTGTGTGTGTTGTAGTTGAGAGCATGGCTAGGAGGGACATAGTGCTCTCTGAGAAGACAATCATCCTGGGATCAGACGTGGCCCTGATTACAACAAAATCTTCCCAGTCCATGGTCTTAGAAAAGAGGATTAGGCAGTTATACATCCTCTGAATTTTGGGAGGATATACAGAGAGTGTTTAGACAAAAATTGGGAGTGGCTCATCAAAAGCAAATACTATCTACTTTTTTCTTCAAATATTAGGATTAAAGGTATGTGATGTAACTTATGCCTTAAAAGAAAAGAGGGTTGTAGAAAATAGTGGATTAAAATGTGCATATGGATAGGCAATACCAAAAGCATTATTCAGTTCTGGAGATTATTTTAATCAGTTCTTTTCTTCTCCTTATCTGAAGAGTATAAGGAATTACTCAGTTTGCCAGTATCCCTGTCATAAAATTGTTATAAGTTGTTCTAAAATAATTATTTCTCAGGAAATAGGCATATCTCTATTGTTGGGTAATGCAAATGCCTAGATTATCCTGTAAATGTTACTCCAAACAAATGATAGCATAGTTTCTGCTGAGCCATATTAGGGCATCACTCAGCTAAATATCAGGTGCTTGATGAAAAGGCTATGGGTAAATTGTGGAAAGCAATGGGAAATCTTCTCTACAAACTAATGACCAATTTATATAAATTGTATCTACTATTCAAGCATTTTGAAATGGCAATTTCAGAATAACAAAGGTTAATATTTACTGAGGTTTCTTTGTATGCCAGGCACTGTACTGTTTCAGGTAAAAATATCTGATAATGTCCCAGACGTTTTCCTTTGACTAATAGGAACCAAATATTTCATTATGAAAACCGGGATTAATCAGGGATGGAGTCAGTTAAGAAGCATTTCTAATTATGTGGTGCTGACCACAAATGAATCACTTCTGCTGGATTATTTCCAAAGCAGAACTATATAGAATGTACTTGTCTTGGATTTTGAAGCTGGGTAAGGTGGTACATCGGAGAAGGCAATGGCAACCCACTCCAGTACTGTTGCCTGGAAAATCTCATGGATGGAGGAGCCTGGTAGGCTGCAGTCCATGGGGTCGCTAAGAGTCGGACACGACTGAGCGACTTCACTTTCACTTTTCACTTTCATGCATTGGAGAAGGATATGGCAACCCACTCCAGTGTTCTTGCCTGGAGAATCCCAGGGACGCGGGAGCCTGGTGGGCTGCCGTCTGTGGGGTCGCACAGAGTCGGACACGACTGAAGCAACTTAGCAGCAGCAGCAGCAAGGTGCTACATGATCCCAAGCCACTGAGTTATTAAAATTATTTTGTCTCCTTCCTCTGTCACTGAAACTTCATCCCAAGATTCAAACCTTCACACACATGTCAATGTCCAATGGCCACATAATCTTTTATCACATTGAGTAGGAATAGGCAAATACAATTTAAAATAGGGCATGAAGCTTTTATGTCTTTGTATTAATATCACAGTGCATATTTGCTTGATGGCTGACTGAATATAGTTATTTAAATAATCTGGTAATAATAGGGAATACTGCAGGCCATGTGAGTTGAGTTTAGATGATGATAAAAGTGAATTTTAATTCCTTATTTTTCATTCATGGTTTCCCTCTATAATGTTTCCATTTTAACTCAAAACAACTCAGCAAGCAAGACTGGAAAGGCTTCATCATTCATACAGAAATGATTAATCAGAGGCTTTAGGTCAAGAAAATGTATCAGGTGAGAGACAGAAAAATGTCTGTGCCAAACTGTTCTACTGCCTGTGATGGTCCTTTCTGCAGACTCCTGACACCTGTCCTTGAGCACCTTGCTCTCCTTCTGTAGACAATGATTAAAATTAAATATTCTTGCTATGAACATAAAGCTGACCTCTACTACATGGATTTCAAGATCCCTGCACAAAGGTCAACAGAGCAAATCCTGAAAACAATAGAAAGTGCAATGAAGAAATCAGATTTTACATGGTATAGTTTTATTAATATTCTTGTCAGTGTAAATATTTCGAAGCACTCATTTCACTCTCTTGGACAACTTATTTTTTCAAAAGTCTATGAATTTCATGAGGTTTTAAAAAGTACTTAACACAGGATGGCTTTTTATTCATCCTTTGCATCTAAGAATATAGAATGACTAACAGCATGCATTAGCCTTTGTGCAATCAACCCTCCCTGTGTGCCATCCACAGCTAGGTTTCTCCCATTCCCCACATCCCCCGACTTTCACCCCCAACACAGGCATTTGCATTTATTGTCTACAGTCTAAATGGAACAAGGATACTTATGAAATGAAATCTTTGTGATTATCACTACCTAGGAAAGAGACAGGTATTCTCCTTTTTTGGTCAGAATTTCCCCCTTGGTTCTCCATCAGTGTCACTGAGAAAGCTGCAATTCTTCCCAAATACAGGAGGATAGAATTAGTTTAAAAAAAAAAATTGTGTGTTTAACTGACAAAAGAGATGATAACTTCTCCACATCCAGAGCTTTTATGCAACAACATAGGCTATTATTTAAAAGTGAAGATTATAAGAAAATGTTTTGGGTTTTAAAAAAAGATAAGTAAACAATTGTCTCTTTTTCTTGCCACAGTCTTAACTGAATTTCTTTGCTACATGCCAAATATAGATATTAAATTATATTAATTAATTTAATTAGATACAATGCAAGGTAAATATATGTGAATTATTTAAAACAAGTGTAAATGCATTACAATATTTTATGTGTGAGCAAATTTTTCAACAATCATACCCATCAAGAGTTCTTGAAATCATGCAGAATTGTTACTCCATATTTAACAGAATTTTGAATCAGTCCACTTGTTTCTGACCCTTTTTCCCCACTGTTTAATCCCACGACAATAGTAAATGCAAAATAATATGAAAATACTCAATGTTCAATAAATATTTGTTGAGTGAACAACTGAAGAAAGCAGCTAAGCAACCAAAGAATAGGAAAGAAATAGAAATCATAAGACATTTATTTGATAAAATGAAGGGGTGAAAGAAAATTGTACTGAAATTTTTTTTTCCAATTTATGTTTCAGGATGAGTGTAACTCCCAAACTGTTTAAACTATAGGTAAGAAATTTATCTCTGTGACTCACTAGAGCTTGTTAAGAGTAATATAAGGATTTATATTTCTATCTGTAAGAATCTTTCTGATGACTTTGCTTTCTTTTCTTCAGGTCATGAGTTTCAATTGTTCTTTGTGGCAAGACAACAGCATGTCGGTGAAACACTTTGCATTTGTCAAATTCTCTGAGGTCACCGAACAGTGCTTCCTTTTATTTACCCTCATCCTATTCATGTTCTTAGCATCACTGACAGGCAATGCTCTCATAGCTCTTGCCATCTGGACTAATCCAGCCCTCCATACCCCCATGTACTTCTTCCTGGCCAACTTGTCTCTCTTGGAGATTGGCTACACTTGCTCTACCATACCCAAGATGCTGCAGAACCTTGTGAGTGAGGCCCGAGGAATCTCTCGGGAGGGATGTGCTACCCAGATGTTTTTCTTTACATTATTTGGTATCAGTGAGTGCTGTCTTTTGGCAGCCATGGCTTTTGATCGCTATATGGCCATATGCTCCCCACTTCACTATGCGACACGAATGAGTCGTGGAGTGTGTGGCCATTTAGTAATGGTTTCTTGGGGAGTGGGTTGCACAGTAGGCTTGGGCCAAACCAACTATATTTTCTCTTTAGACTTCTGTGGCCCCTGTGAAATAGACCACTTCTGTGATCTCCCGCCTATCCTGGCACTAGCCTGTGGGGATACATCCCATAATGAGGCGGCAGTCTTTATTGCAGCCATTCTTTGCATTTCCAGTCCATTTTTATTAATCATTGCTTCTTACGGCAGAATTCTAGCTGCTGTGTTGGTCATGCCCTCCCCTGAAGGCCGTCGAAAAGCTCTTTCCACATGTTCCTCCCACCTACTGGTAGTAACGCTCTTCTATGGCTCAGGATCTGTCACCTACTTGAGGCCCAAGGCTAGCCATTCACCCAGGGTGGATAAACTCCTGGCCCTCTTCTATACTGTGGTGACATCCATGCTCAACCCTATCATCTACAGCTTACGGAACAAGGAAGTCAAGACAGCTCTTCGGAAAACTCTGGGCAAGAAAAATGTTTTGACTCACAGGTAGATACCAAAGGACCACACAAATTTTGTTGAAAAAGATGCACACTCAACCTCAGAGGAAGGAAAGAAAGAAAGACAGACAGAGGTAGGGATAAAGAGAGAGAGTATGGAAGGAGGTAGAAGGGTGGAAGGAGAGAAAGAAAGAAAGAGGGAGAGGAGAGAGGGAGTGTAGGAGGTTGGGGGGGAGTAAGGAAGGAAGACAGAAAGGAAGGAAGGAAACTCTGTACTTGTCAAGGTGTTTTGTAAGAAACTTCTTTAGTAACGGGGGTTTTAATTTTGGAGATAGTTCTCTTCTTATAGCAAAAGTTCTGATTGCCAAATTCTGAAAGGAAATTGGCTACCAAAGAATTTTAAAAAGTGAATCTAATACTAGACTGGCTTTCTAAAACATTTCAGTGTAGGCTAAAGTACAGGCTTAAAGTATAAATTACCAGATTATATCTCAGAAGCCTAGGAAATTCTCACTCCATACTCTTAGGCATTTTGTCTCCTCTGAAAGGTCCATATGACTTCTGCCATGGTCACTGGGGTAGTACTTCCACATGTTCCAGTCCCACATGAGTCTTAATTCCCTAATAACTCTATGATGCTCATTACTTTCTTCCATAAAAATGTTTTAAATTCTTCATCCTTAATTATTGGTATATGAAGAGTCAAATAATTCTTTTTTGAGTTGTGGATACTATAAAAATCTGTAAGATCCAAAAAAGCAAAATTTTAAAATTCAGAGGTAATTGTGGCAGAATAATAAAAGAAAAGCATGAGAAATTTTTACCAAGAGTCCCCATAGGAAAAATGTTTTTGAAAAGATAAATCATATTTAAATTCAAGGACGGAAGAAGAACACTGAGCTTAAAATAATTAATATAAATAATTTTAATGATTTTATGTAATTTACAACATGTACAAATGTGCATGTGAATCCTGGCAGGATATATTTGGAAATTATTCAAAACTTGCTCTTAAGAGAAATGAACATAGTTACAACAAAATCTAGTATCTTGAGGCAGCTATAGAAGAAATTACCTTGGATTTGAACATCTAGTCCTTGGGGAAGGGCTGTGGTCTATGAGGATTTAGCAACTACCCATACAGTAGTGATAACATGACAGGAATGGCGAACTCTGCTGTTATGACAACTTACAAATAGGATGAATAAATTTTTGTGATCTAACATATAGCAGTATGACTGTAGTTAATAATACTGTATTGTATACTTAAAATTTGCTAAGAGAGTAGACCTAAGTGTTCCTACCACATACATACACAAAAGATATCTATGTGAGGTGATGTTATTTAACTTGATTTTGGCAATCGTTTCACAATGAACACATATATAAAATCATCACATTATCCACCTTAAGTTTTAACTCTTGACATTTTTTTCCATTTTATCTCAATAAAGCTGAAAAAGAAAAAGATGTGATAATGCTATGAGTAGAGGATGATAGTGATGTTCACAAATGACCAAGATTTGTTTTACTGGACACATTTTACCAAAAGACCCAAACATAATATATTGTAGTTTTTATTCATATCTGTGTGCAATTAACAAAAAATGGAAAGAATCTGAACATGAAAAAATAACTAACAATTATGCTATAGAAATAGGCATGAATTATATGCAGGCTAGAGATTATTATTCAAAATGTTTATTAATCTAGAAAAATGATTATTAAACATTAAAACAAGTAAAAACAATTTGTATAGCATGATTATTTTTGCTTGGTTTACTAATTTTGTAAAGTCTTATAAGTTCAAAAATATAAAAAACTGGGCAGTTACATGTAAAAGCATAAGATTAGAACATTTCCTCTCATCATATACAAAGTGCAAATATATACTCAAAATGAGTATACTTTTTGAGTATACAAAAGTATACTCAAAATGGATTAATGACCTAAATGCAAAACCAAAAACCATAAAACTTCTAGAAGAGAACATAGGCAGAACACTCTTTCAGTAAAATCACAGCCATATTTTTTTAAAACTGTATGCTAAGGCAAAAGAAAAAAAAAAGCAAAAACAAGCAAACAAACAAATTGGACCTAATTAATGTTAAAAGCTTTTTCACAGCAAAGAAAACAATCTTTTCATAACCAAAAGACAACCTACTAAGTGGGAGAAAATATTTGCAAATGATATGACTGGTATGGGATTAATATCCAAAATATATAAATAGCTCATACAACTCAGTATCAAAAACACCAAATAATGCAATCAAAAAAATGGGCAGAAGGCATGAATAGACATTTTTCCAAAGAAGACATATAGATGGCTAACAAGCACATTAAAGATCAATGTTACAAATTATTAGTGAAATGTAAATCAAAACCAGGAGATGTCACATCACACCCATCAGAATGGCTGTCATCAAAAAAATGTATGCACAACAAATGTTGGCAAGGATGTAGAGAAAAGAAAATTCCTCTTGATGGGAATGTAAATTTGTGCAGTCACTATGAAAAACATTATGGAGGTTTCTCAAAAAACTAAAATACAATATATAACACAATCTAGTAATTCCATTCCTGGGGATACATCTGAAGAAAAAAAAAACCCACTAATTTGAAAAGATACATGCAGTCCAATGTTCATACCAGCATCTTCTTGCCAAAATGTGAGAGCAGCCTTACTGTTCATCAACACTTGAAAGCATAAAGGAGATAAAGGATATATATGTGTATATATATATACACATATATATCTTAAATATTGAAATATTGATACAAATGCTCCATATCATCACTTCTATTGGAATCTAAAAAATAAAACAAATGTATGTAACAACAAACTCATAAATATAAAGAACAAGCTTTAGTTTGCTTCCTTTCCCAAAGGAAAGAGGGAAAGGAGGGGCAAGATAGGAGTAAGTATGGGATTAGTATGGGATTAATAGATACAAACTATATATAAAATAGACAAGCAACAAGGATATATTGTATAACACAGTCAACTATAGCCCTTTTCTTGTAATAATTTTTAATAGAGTATAATAATTGGAAAGACAGATGCTGAAGTTGAAACTCCAATACTTTGGCCACCTGATGCAAATAACTGACTCATTGGAAAAATCCCTGATGCTGGGAAAGATTAGGAGAAGGGGACAACAGAGGATGAGATGGTTGGATGGCATCACTGACTCAATGGACATGAGTAAGAGTAAACTCTGAGAGTTGGTGATGGACAGGGAGACCTGGAGTGCTGCAGTCCATGGGGTCACAAGAAGTCGAACAAGACTGAGTGACTGAACTGAACTGATAATCTATAAAAATACAGAGTCACTATATTATATACTTGAAATGTCTATAATATTCTAAAATAGCTATACTTCAATAAAATGCTAATAAGATGAAGAGAAAAGAGATCACTATTTAATTATATTGATAACAGAATATAGACATAAAGACAAGAGTTTTTACCACAGTCAAAAAATCTTTTCATAGTGATAAATTTATGCTATCCATCAAGAAGATATAATGGTTACAAACACATATGTATCTAGTAACAGATTGCCAAAATATGTAAAGTAAAAACTAACAGAAGTAATTGAAGAAATAGTTAATTCCACAATAATAGTTAAACTTCAATACCGCACTTAAAATAATGGAAAGAACAATTAGGCATAAAATCAGCAAAGAAAGAGAAGATATGAAAAACGTAAGCAAACTAAAACTAACAGGCAGATGTTAACACTGCACCCAACAAAAACTGAATACATATGTTTCTCATTGCATATGCAACATTCTACAGAGTAGATCATTTGTTAGGCCATGAAAAGATCACACTAAATTTTAAGTGACTGGAAGGAAGTATGTTCTCTATGCACAATGTAATTATATTAGTATAAATTTTTAAAATATTGTGAAACACACAAGTATGTAGAAATTAGATAATGCACTCATAAATAATAAATGTCTCAGAAGAAATAAATGTCTTAGCAAAGAATTTAAGAAGAACGAAAACACAGCATACCAAAATATATGAAATGTAGCAAAAGTATTTCAGATTTGTTTTGTATAAAAAAGAAATATATTTTAATTATTGATTTATCAATTTATCTGCCATGGAAAGTTTTATGTGTGTGTGTAAAAATCAACTGACATAATATGTAGTAAGATGACTCTATTACATTTTTTAAGTTACTAGTGTCATGAAATTTACATCTTTCAGAGTAAAATAATTTTGGAAATACTTGGAAAGCAAAATAAGTTAGAAAATACATAGTCTTTTGATTGAAATTTTAAAAGAATATGAAACTGAAAGACAGAAAGAAGCCAGTCATGATGAAATCAGGGAAACAGCATTTTAGGTAGGAGAAATTCATTTTAGGTAATTCAAAAGTTCTGGAAGCCAACAGAGAAGGAGAAATACAGTATGAAATCCCTTAAACGTGGAAACTAAAAAGAAATGATACAAATGAACTTACAGAACAGAGACTCATAGACTTAGAAGACAAACGTATGGTTGCCAGGGGGACAGGACAGTGAGGAGTTTGGAAAGGTCATGTACACGCTGCCATATTCAAATTGGATAGCCAATAAGGACCTATCATATAGCACAGGGAATTCTGCTCAATGTTATATGCCAGCCTGAATAAGCGAGGTCTGGGGGAGAATGGATACATGTATATGTATGGCCGAGTCCCTTCACTGTTCACCTGAAACAACCACAACACTGATAATTGGCTTTACTCCCCCCCCCCAAAAAAAAAAAAAAGTTTAAAGTTTGGGGAAAAAAAACAGTATGGAAGCCAGAAATGATCTTGGCCTGTTTTTAAATGGAGAGTTATATCAGCTATGATCCCAGCATAAAATAGATGCACATTCCAACTGGGAAAATGAGAAAAGTTGAACAAAAAAAGAACTGACAAAGGTGTGAGAAGAATTTAAACACCAACAAAGGATTTTTATATGTGTACTACACATGCACTACCCTGGAACTGGTCACATTTGGGAGTCTCTGTCAAACCTACAGCTTGAGGTATCAAACAGTTCTTTAGCTCTTTTGATTTGGATACCTCACATATACTTCAAATATTCAAAACAAAAGAATTAAAGAATTCCTTGATTTATGGCTTCTGGTTGCGTTCAGCCAATGAGAGTGGACAGTTGAGGATTAGAGAATGAGAGAACAGCTCATTTGTGTTATTTTCCATTTGCTCCCTCTTAGCTGGGAAACATAAGGTTGCCTGTGTTGCTCAACCAAAAGTCATAGCTCCTGGAAGTATCACACCGGAGTCACAGCTCCTATGTATTACAGATTCTCTTTTTCTGGTTTCACTTGAGGTACAGCACAAAATAAAACATCCCCTTCAGTTCAGTTCAATCACTTAGTCAGGTCCAACTCTTCATGACCTCATAGACTGCAGCACACCAGACCTCCCTGTCCATCACCAACTCCTGCACCTTACTCAAACTCACGTCCGTTGAGTCAGTGATGCCATCCAACCATTTCAAACTCTGTCGTCCCCTTCTCCTCCCGTCTGCAATCTTTCCCAGAATCAGGGTCTTTTCCAATGAGTCAGTTCTTCACATCAGGTGGACAAAGTACTGGAGTTTCAGCTTCAGCATCAGTCCTTCCAATGAATATTCAGGACTAATTTCCTTTAGGATGGACTGGCTGGATCTCCTTGCAGTCCAAGGGACTCTCAAGAGTCTTCTCCAACACCACAGCTCAAAAGCATCAATTCTTCAGCGCTCAGCTTTCTTTATGGCCCAACTCTCACATCCATACATAATGACTGGAAAAACCATAGCTTTGACTAGACAACCCTTTGTTGGCAAAGCAACACCTGCGTTTTTTAATATGCTGTCTAGGTTGGTCATAGCTTGTCTCCCAAGAAGCAAGCATTTTTTATTTTGATGGCTGTAGTCACCATCTGCAGTGATTTTGGAGCCCAAAAACACAGTCTCTCACTGTTTCCATTATTTCCCCATATATTTGCCATGAAATGATGGGGCTGGATGCCACGATCTTTGTTTTCTGAATGATGAATTTTAAGCCAACTTTTTTACTCTCCTCCTTCATTTTGATCAAGAGGCTCTTTAGTTCTTCACTTTCTGCCATAAGGGTGGTGTCACTTACATATCTGAGGTTATTGATATTTCTCCTGGCAAACTTGATTCCAGTTTGTGCTTCACCCAGCCCAGGATTTCACATGATATACTCTACATATAAGTTAAATAAGCAGGGTGACCTACTTATTATACAGCCTTGACATACTCCTTTCCTGATTTGGAACCGGTCTCTTGTTCCATGTCCAGTTCTAACTGATGCTTCTTGACCTGAATACAGATTTCTCAAGTGGCAGGTAAGATGGTCTGGCATGCCCATCTCTTTAAGAATTTTCCACAGTTTGTTGTGATCCACAGTCAAAGGCTTTGGTGTAGTCAATAAAGCAGAAGTAGACATTTTTCTGGACTCTTCTTGCTTTTTTGATGATCCAACAGATGTTAGAATTTGATCTCTAGTTCCTCTGCCTTTTCTAAAACCAGGTTGAACATCTGGAAGTTCATGGTTCACTTACTGTTGATTCTGGCTTGGAGAATTTTGAGCTTTACTTTGCTAGCCTGTGAGATGAGTGCAATTGTGTGGTAATTTGAGCAATCTTTGGCATTACCTTTCTTTGGGATTGGAATGAAAACTGACCTTTTCCAGTCCTGTGGCCACTGCTGAGTTTTCCAAATTTGCTGGCATATTGAGTGCAGCACTTTCACAGCATCATCTTTTAGGGTTTGAAATAACTCAACTGTAATTCCATCACCTCCACCAGCTTTGTTCATAGTGATGCTTCCTAAGGCCCACTTGACTTTGCATTCCAGGATTTCTGGCTCTGGGTGAGTGATCATGCCATCATGGTTATCTGGGTCTTGAAGATCTTTTTTGTATAGTTCTTATGTGTATTCTTGCCACCTCTTCTCAATATCTTCTGTTTCTGTTAGGTCCACACCATTTCTGTTCTTTATTGTGCTCATCTTTGCATGAAATGTTCTCTTGGTATCTCTAATTTTCTTGAAGAGATCTCTAGTCTTTCCCATTCTATTGTTCTCCCCTGTTTCTTTGCATTGATCACTGAGGAAGGCTTTCTTATCTCTCCTTGCTATTCTTTGGAACTGAGCATTCTAATGGGTATATCTTTCCTTTTCTCCTTGCCTTTTGCTTCTCTTCTTTTCTCAGCTATTTGTAAGGCCTCCTCAGACAACCATTTTGCCTTTTTGCATTTCTTTTTCTTGGAGATGGTCTTGATCACAGCCTCCTGTACAATGTCATGAACCTCCATCCGTATTTCTTCAGACACTCTTTTCTACCAGATTTAATCCCTTGAATCTGTTTGTCACTTCCACTGTATAATCATAAGGGATTTATTTTAGGTCATGCCTCAATGGTCTAGTGGTTTTCCCTACTTTCTTCAATTTAAGTCTGAATTTGGCAATAAGGAGTTCATGATCTGAGTCACAGTCAGCTCCTTGTCTTGTTTGTGCTGTCTATATAAAGCTTCTCCATCTTTGGCTGCAAAGAATAAAGCCAGTCTGATTTTGGTATTGACCATCTGGTGATGTCCATGTGTCGAGTCTTGTCTTATGCTACTGGAAGAGGGTGTCTGCTATGGACCAGTGTGTTCTCTTGGCAAAATTCTATTAGCCTTTGCCCTGCTTCATTCTGTACTCCAAGGTCAAATTTGCTTGTTACTCCAGTTCTTGACTTCCTACTTTTGCATTCCAGTCCCCTATAATGAAAAGGACATCTTTTTTGGGTGTTAGTGCTAGAAGGTCTCGTAGGTCTTAATAGGACCATTCAACTTCAGCTTCTTCAGCATTACTGATTGGGGCATAGACTTAGATTTCTGTGATAATGAATGGT
The DNA here is from genome assembly GCF_023699985.2 of Odocoileus virginianus. Classification (NCBI taxonomy): domain Eukaryota; kingdom Metazoa; phylum Chordata; class Mammalia; order Artiodactyla; family Cervidae; genus Odocoileus; species Odocoileus virginianus. The sequence continues at coordinate 44,595,764 of NC_069700.1, forward strand.
TTCCCTTGGAACTGAACAGAGATCATTCTGTTGTTTTTGAGATTGTATCCAAGTACATTCAGACTTTTTGTTGACTCTGAGGGCTACTCCATTTCTTCTAAGGGATTCTTGCCCACAGTAGTAGATATAATGGTCATCTGAGTTAAATTCACCCATTCCAGTCCATTTCAGTTCACTAATTCCTAAAACGTCGATGTTCACTCTTGCCATCTCTTGTTTGACCACTTCCAATTTACCTTGATTCATGAACCTAACATTCCGGTTCCTATGCAGTATTATTCTTTACAACATCGGACTTTACTTCAGTCACCAGTCACATCCACAACTGGGTGTTGTTTTTGCTTTGGCTCCTTCTCTTCATTCTTTCTGGAGTTACTTCTCCACTGTTCTCCAGTAGCATATTGGCACCTACTGACTTGGGGAGTTCATCTTTCAATGTTCTCTTTTTGCCTTTTCATACTCTTCATGGGTTCTCAAGTCAAGAATACTAAAATGGTTTGCCATTTCCCGCCTCACTCAGTGCCCCCAACCCTGCAGCAAGCCACCACCAACCCACACCTTCGCTGGAGACACCTGGACATTCAAGGAAGTTCTGGGTCAGTCCTCCTGTGGGGGTCACTGCTTCATTCTCCTGGGTCCTGATGCACACAAGGTTTTGTTTGTGTCCTCCAAGAGTCTGTTTCCCAGGTCCTGTGTAAGTTATGGTGGCTCTATTTTGGGTTAATGGCAACCTCCTCCAAGAGGGCTTATGCCATACCCAGGTCTGCTTCACCTAGAATCCCTGGCCCTGCAGCAGGCCATTGCTGACCCATGCCTCCACAGGAGACACTCAAACACTCAAAGGCAGATCTGGCTCATTCTCTGTGGGTTCTTCTGGTGTGCACTAGATTTTGTTTGAGTCCTCCAAGCATTTCTGGCAGGTATGGGGTTTGATTCTAAACATGATTTTGCCCTTCCTACCATCTTGCTGGGGCTTCTTCTTTGCCCTTGGACATGGGGTATATTTTTTTGGTGGGATCCAACATTCTCTTGTTGATGGTTGTTCAGCAACAAGCTGTAATTTTGGAGTTCTCACAGGAGAAGATTAGTGCACGTCCTTCTACATACCTAATGCAATAAAGAGGGGATCTGGACAGAAGAGGAATGAAATATATCCACCCATGACACTTGTAAAGTGAAACAAACATATGATTCACTTTATACTAGTGTCTACATTTAGGGAAAGGATAGTGGGATTATAAGCCATGGAAAGAGAATGTTCAAAGAGAGATATATCTGTTTATAGCTGTTATTCAGTACATTTAGATATGCTTTTTTAAATATATAATATATTCATGGGTGAGTGAAACATTTTTTTCTATGTAAGAATTTAATTTTTTAAATTTATTTATTTTTTAATTGAAAGATAATTGCTTTACAGAATTTCATTGTTTTCCATCAAACCTCTACATGAATCAGTCATAGGTATACATATGCCTCCTCCCTCTTGAACCTCCCTCAGATCTCCCTCCCTAGCCCATCCCTCTAGGCTGATACAAAGCCACTGTTTGAGTTCCTTGAGGCATAAAGTAAATTCCCATGGGCTATCCATTTTACATATGGTAATATAAGTTTCCATATTATTCTCTCCATACATCTCACCCTCTCCTCTCCTCTGCCCATGTCCATAAGTCTGTTTTCTATGTCTGTTTCTCCATCTCTTCCCTCAAATAAATTCTTTAGTACCATCTTCCTAGATTCCATATATATGTGTTAGTATACAATATTTATCTTTCTCTTCCTGACTTACTTCACTCTGTATAATAGACTCTAGGTTCATTCACCTCATTAGAACTGACTCAAAAGCATTCCTTTTATGGCTGAGTAATATTCAATTGTGCAAAAGTACCACAACTTCTTTATCCATTCATCTGTCAATGGACGTCTAAGTTGCTCCCGTGTTCTAGCTATTGTAAAGAGTGCTGCAGTGAACATTGGGGTATATGTGTCGTTTTCAATTTTTGTTTCCTCAGGGTATATGCCTAGGAGTGGGATTGCTGAGTCATATGGTGGTTCTATTCCTAGTTTTCTAAGGAATCTATGAGTGTAACTTTTAAATCTTAAGACATATATACAAACATCACTACTATTATGTGTAAGTGAGAAATTAAGAGAAAGACAGTGAGAGGTTGAAAGAGAGACTGTCTTGAGTCCTTATATTAGAAGTTTTTAAATGTTCTAAAGAATTTTTTAATGTCACTTTATTCCTTTTCACTGAAAACACCAATTATGGGTGGGTTTTTTTTTTCTTTTCTTGCCAACTCATTTTTATGCCCTTTCATTGCATGATCAGAAATATTAAGTCTTATGTGAGATATTCTACAAATAAACAAAATAAGGTATTTAAGGAACTCACATTTAAATCCTCCAGAATCATTTACTCAAACTAGCCTTACTCTGATGATATCTTATTTTAAATTGTTGCTTAACAGCTATTTGAAAGAAAAATTAAGAAAACAATCCCATATACAATTGCATTGAAAATAATAAAATACCTAAAAATGAATTTAACCAAAGCAGTGAAAGATCAGTACACTGAAAACTACAAAACATTGAAAAAGGAACAGAAGGACATACAAATAAATGGAAATATATTCCACAGATTGATGGAATTAATTTAAATATCTATACTACCCAGAATAATATACAGATTCAAAGAATTCCCTATCAAATTCAAATGGCATTTTACACAGCATTAGAACAAATAATTTTAAATCTTTTTATGGAACTATAAAAGTTCCTGAATAGTCAAAGAAATCTTAAAGAAAGAAGACCAAATCCAGAGGCATCATTCTCCCTGATCTCAAACTATATTAAGAATCAACAGAAAACAAAACAGTATGGTACTGGCATTAAAAAAGACATAGTAATCAATGTAACAAAATAGAGAGCCCATAAACAAACCCACCCACATATGGTTGATTAATTTATGACAAAAAGGCAATAATGATGTGGTAAAGGACAGTCTCTTCAACAAATGGTACTGTAAAAATTGGAAGTTCAGTTCCGTCACTCATTCATGTCTGACTCTTCCTGACCCCGTAGACTGCAGCATGCCAGGCTTCCCTGTCAGTCACTCCCAGAGCTTACTCAAACTCATGTCCACTGAGTTGGTGATGCCATCCAACCATCTCAAACTTTGCCGGCCCCATCTCCTACTGCCTTCAAACTTTTCCAGCATCAGGGTCTTTTCAAATGAGTCATTTCTTCACATCAGGTGGCCGAAGTATTGGAGCTTCAGCTTTAGCATAAGTTCTTCCAATAAACATTCAGGACAGATTGCCTTTAGGATGGACTGGTTGGATCACCTTGCAGTCCAAGGGCCTCTCAAGAGTTTTCTCCAACACCACAGTTCAAAAGCATCGATTCTTCAGCACTCAGCTTTCTTTAGAGTCCAACTCTCACATCTATACATGATGACTGGAAAAACCATAGCTTTGACTAGACAGACCTTTATAGGCAGTAACATCTCTGCTTTTTAATACGCTGTCTGGGCTTGTCATAGCTTTTCTTCCAAGGAGCAAGTGTCTTCTAATTTCAAGCCTGCAGCCACCATCTACAGTGATTTTGGAGCCCAAGAAAATAAAGTTTGTCACTGTTTCCATTGTTTCCCCCTCTACTTGCCATGAAGTGATGGGACCGGATGCCATCATCTTCATTTTTTGAATGTTGAGTTTTAAGCCAACTTTTCACTCTCCTCTTTCACTTTCATCAGAGGCTCTTTAGTTCCTCTGCACTTTCTGTCATAAGGATGGTGTCATCTGCCTATCTGAGGTTGTTGATATTTCTCCCAGCAATCTTGATTCCAGCTTGTGCTCCACCCAGCTCAGCATTTCACGTGATATACTCTACATATAAGTTAAATAAACAGGGTGACAATATACAGCCTTGACATACTCCTTTTCTAATTTGGAACCAGTCCATTGTTCCATGGCCAGTTTAACTGTTGCTTCTTGACCTGCATACAGGTTTCTCAGGAGGCAGGTAAAGTGGTCTGGTATTCCCATCTCTTAAGAATTTTCCACAGTTTGTTGTGATCCACACAGTCAAAGGCTTTAGCATAGTCAATGAAGCAGAAGTCAATGTTTTTCTGGGATTCTCTTGCTTTTTCTATGATCCAACAAATGTTGGAATTTGATCTCTGCTTCCTCCGCCTCTTTTAAATCCAGCTTGAACATCTGGAAGTTCTCAGTTCATGTACTGTTGAAGTCTAGCTTGGAGAATTTTGAGCATTACTTTGCTAGCATGTGAGATGAGTGCAATTGTGTGGTAGTTTGAGCATTGTCTTTCTTTGGGATTGGAGTGAAAACTGACCTTTTCCAGTCTTGTGGCCACTGCTGAGTTTTCCAAATTTGCTGGCATATTGAGTGCAGCATTTTTCAACAGCATCATCTTTTAAGATTTGAAATAGCTCACCTGGAATTCTATCACCTCCACTAGCTTTGTTCATAGTGATGCTTCCTAAGACCCACTTGACTTCGTACTCCAGGATATCTGGCTCTAGATGAGTGATTACACCATCGTGATTACAAGGGTCATTAAGATCTTTTTTGTAGATTTTGTACACAATTTGTACACAGGAAACTGGGCCATTACACAAAATTAACTCAAAATGGATTAAAGACTCCAATATGAGATGAAAACACATAAAACTCACAGAAGACAATGTAGACAGTAAGCTCCTTGACATCATTCCAGGCAATAGTTTTTTGGATCTAACCCCAAAAGCAATGGCAAGAAAAGCAAAAATAATCCAATGAGTCTGCATCAAACATAAAAGCTTCTTCATAGTGAAGGAAACCATGAACAGAATAAAAAAGGCAACCTAGAGAATGGGAAAAGATATTTACAAATCATTATATACAAAAATTTACAAAAACAATATCCAAAATAAAGAACCCATACAACTCAATAACAAAACAACAAACAATCCAACTGAAAACAAGTAAAAGTTCCAAATAGACAATTTTTTGAAGAAGACATAGAGATGGCCAACAAACACGTGAAAAGATGTTCAACATGACTAATTATTAGAGAAATGCTAATCAAAACCAAAAGTATCACCTCATATTTGTCACAGTGGCTTTTATCAAAAGAACAAGAAACAATAAGTGTTGGCAAGAATGTAAAGAAAAAAGAACATATGCACAGCTCATGGGAAAGGAAATTGGTGAAGACACTATGAAAATCATATGGAGATTCCTTTAAGAATTGAAAGTAGAATTATCATATAATCCAGCAATTCCAATTCTTGGTGTCTATCTGGAGATGACGAAAACACTAATTCAAAAAGATATATGCACCTATATGTTCATTGCAGCCTTATTTACAATGGCCAAGATATGGGAACAGCCTAAGTGTCTATCAATGGAAAAATGAATAAAGAAGACGTAGTATCATAAACACAACGCAACTCTACCCAGCCATAAGAAAAGAATGAAATCTTGCCATTTGTAACAACACAGATGGACGTTGAAGAAGTTATACTAAGAAAATAAGTCACACAAACAAAGACACATACTGTATGTGGTATATTTTTAAAAAAGCAAATGAACAAACAAAACAGAACTTATAGAAAAAGGACTGGTGTTTTACAGAAAGGATGAGGCTTGAAAGGTGGGAAAGAGGGTGAAGGGAATCAACAGGTTAATTTCCAGCTATAAAACAAATTAGTAATGGGGATGTAATGTACAACATTGTGAATATGGTCAATAACATTACACTGCAAATTTGAAAATTACTAAGAAAATAAATCTTAAAAGATCTCATCACAAAGAAAAAATTGTAACTTTGTATAATGATCAATGGTAATTATAATTACTGTGATCGAAATGTATACAGATGTCAAATCATCATATTGTACACCTGAAAATAATGTAATATATGTCATTTATACTTCAATTTTAAAAATCATGAAAATTAAACATATTTAAAAAGGAAGATAAATGAATATAATAAAATTAGTTTCCAGTATGTTGGGAAATCAAATGAGTCTATTTTAAAACAAATCTAGCAATAGAGGAGGTTTAATACAAACCTCCACTCAGAAGGTAAACAAATGTACATAAGGAGCACTCCCATAGAGAACTCTGTCCCAAGGAACTTTGTCTGCTAACTCATCTGAGATAACCATAAATGGGCTGTTGGAAAATAATGCCCAAGGGTCTCAGGAATATAATAAAATTGCACACCCACAGGACACTCTTGATATTATCTACTAAGGTCTTCCTAAGCTGGGCTTTGTTCTTTGTGGCAGCTTTTTATCAAACGGGAAATTCACACATCTGAAGATATTTCTTAAATACTCATTTGCATACTCCAGTTTCTCGTCCTTCTCTGAAAATTTGAAAAAATCAAGTGCATTCCTTGATGTCTCACACTTCTTTTTCTTAAGTGATATATATCAAAATAAGGGTAAGTAAAAAGACTTAGGGAAGGTTGGAATGTGTGTACATCATAGTGCCAAATATTCGAAGGAAAACCAGAAAGCATTTCAATTCTGAGCACCTTCTTTAAACACTGGAAATAACTAGTTTGGTGTTGTAGAAGGAAACTAGATTTTTCTCGGTAATCAAACTCATTCTCTCATTTGAATCTACACTAAAAACATGTACATTTTAATAAACACTTTAAAAGTGTGAAAGTGAAGTCACTCAGTCGTGTCTGACTCTGCAACCATATGGACTGTAGCCTGCCAGGCTCCTCCATCCATGGGATTTTCCAGGCAAGAATACTGGAGTGGGCTGCTGTTTCCTTCTCCAGGGGATCTTCCCAACGCAGGGATGAATCCTGGGTCTCCTGCACTACAAGCAGACTCTTTACCATCTGAGCCACCAGGGAAGCCCAACAAACACTAAATCTGACAAATATTAAATACCTGAATTAAATGCGTAGCTTGTATTCAATTATGTGAACATTTTTAATATGAAGTAAAAATCTGGAGGATAAACTTGTCTACATGATTGATCCAGATTTTTTGAAATCAGATAAAAAATTTTCTTTCTTCAATAATCTTTTTCCACATATAACTTTAAAGTCACTGTAAATATAAATAAAATACTGTGTAATGAAAATTATATAGTAAAAGATATACTATAATAAAATTTAGTGGACATTAAACCTTCACAGATAAAGAGATCCCTATGTGGTTAAACAGTGATGGAAAAATCACTGGAAGTACTTCAAAAGTTGGATAAAAATGTCATGATATTTGAGATTTAAAAGTAAAGAAATATCATGAGAATCACATGGAAAAGACGGGAAAGAGACCTAGGATAGGATTATAGCACTTAAACATACAGTTTGCAATCTTTAAATTTGAATTTTTACTCTCATTATCTCCTACCTGATTGAAGAAATTGATTGCTTTTTGATTTTTAGAACATTCGTAGTTGTTAGGCTACAATAGGGATAAATGATTAATAACATCTTAAAATATGGATACTAATATTTCCTTTCTCATGAGGTTTAGGGATAGATACTAAATGAGTTAATGGATGTAAAATGCTTCCTGTGTTGTCTGACACACAGCACTCATTAAGGATTAGTTGGAATTATTATTTTATTAATGTATTTCATACACCTGACCTGGGGTAGTGTGAAATCAAAGAGCCATGGTGATATCTTGGCCCTGAGTAACCTTATGTGACACTTCCCAGAATGGCTTTGAGGATTTGATGAACTAGTGAATGTGAAAACTCTGCTCTGCAACCCTACAAATATAATCTGTTACCCCTAAACTGATAAGTCTCCTATCCTGAATAGGAGTAAAGATTTTCTTCCTGATCCAGTTCCCTAGACATGAAGATTCGATTTGTAGCTACTTTGCCAACAAAGGTCTGTCTAGTCAAAGCTATGGTTTTTCCAGTAGTCATGTATGGATATGAGAGTTGGACTATAAAAAAAAGCTGAGCACTGAAGAATCGATGCTTTTGAACTGTGGTGCTGGAGAAGACTCTTGGAGTTCTTGGACTGCAAGGAAATCCACCCAGTCAATTCTAAAGGAAATTAGTCCTGAATAGTCATTGGAAGGACTGATGCTGAAGCTGAAACTCCAATACTTTGGCCACCTGATGTGAAGAACTGACTCATTTGAAAAGACCCCGATGCTGGGAAAGATTGAAGGCAGGAGAAAAAGGGGACAACAGAGGATGAGATGGTTGGATGGCATCACTGACATGAGTTTGAATAAACTCCGGGAGTTGGTGATGGACAGGGAAGCCTGGCATGCTGCAGTCACAAATAGTAGGACACTACTGAGCAACTGACTGACAGTTAGCTAAGTCATTGATAACTATCCAAATTCATATGTACAAAAGGATAAGCCCACTCAATAAAGAAAAATACCTGCAAGATAGATGACTAAACTTTAACATGAAAAACCAATTGCCCAGTTTTTTTTTTCATTTATTTTTTTTAGTTTAATTACTTTACAATATTGTAGTGGTTTTTGTCATACATTGACATGAATCAGCCATGGATTTACATGTATTCCCCATCCCGATCCCCCCTCCCACCTCCCTCTCTACCCAATCCCTCTGGGTCTTCCCAGTGCACCAGGCCCGAGCACTTGTCTCATGCATCCAACCTAGGCTGGTGATCTGTTTCACCCTAGATAATATATATGTTTTGATGCTGTTCTCTTGAAACATCCCACCCTCGCCTTCTCCCACAGAGTCCAAAAGTCTGTTCTGTACATCTGTGTCTCTTTTTCTGTTTTGCATATAGGGTTATCATTACCATCTTTCTAAATTCCATATATATGTGTTAGTTACTGTAATGGTCTTTATCTTTCTGGCTTACTTCACTCTGTATAATGGGCTCCAGTTTCATCCATCTCATTAGAACTGATTCAAATGAATTCTTTTTAATGGCTGAGTAATATTCCATGGTGCATATGTACCACAGCTTCCTTGTCCATTCGTCTGCTGATGGGCATCTAGGTTGCTTCCACGTCCTGGCTATTATAAGCAATGCTGCATTGAACACTGGGGTACACGTGTCTCTTTCAGTTCTGGTTTCTTCGGTGTGTTTGCCTAGCAGAGGGATTGCTGGGTCATATGGCAGTTCTATTTCCAGTCTTTTAAGAAATCTCTATACTGTTCTCCATAGCGAATTGCCCAGTTTAAATGAAGTAGTTGTGCAAGAAAATTTCCATTCCAAAACAAAATTCTGAGTACAGGAAAACATGTCACAGCTAAATCCTCTCCATTTATATTTCAGGACACCAGCACAAAAATGTTTAAATTTCTTTTTCAATTATAAATTACTATGATTGATTTGAATAAAACCTGCCTTGTCAGTTCCTATGAGGATGATGTAACTCTTCAACTATAATAATATACTTGTATCTGAACAAGGCTACCTTGATGATGCTTAAGTGCAAGGTTTTCTCCACCTCCTTCTTGTAGAGGTGGAGAAACTAACTAAAACTAACACTTTTAGTCTTAATATTTCAGTATTACCTTGCAGCAGTGATTCTGAAAAGGAACTATCTGATTCCTAGGTCCCATGCCACATCTACTCTACTAGACATTTGAATATAGGAACCAATACACTTCATTTTAACTGCATCTTCAGCTGAAGTATGCATACATAGTATGAAAAGCATTCCTTTGGAAAATCTGAAGCACAGTCATTTCTACTTGACATTTAACCCTCACCATAGCCCAAGGATATAGTTACTATATCTTTATTATACACAAAAGAAAATTCAATTTCAAAATGGTTAGATTACTTAAGGTTTACATAAGGTTACCTTTATTTTATAAACTGTTGAAAAGAAATTAAGTCATCTAGTGTCACATTCGTTTCATTAGTCCTCTCCTCCAGTTCAGAGGGTAAAGCATCTGCCTACAATGTGGAAGACCTGGGTTCAATCCCTGGGTCGGGAAGATCCCCTGGAGAAGGAAATGGCAACCCACTCCAGTACTCTTGCCTGGAAAATCCCATGGATGGAAGATCCTGGTAGGCTACAGTTCATGGGGTCACAAAGAGACACAGCTGAGCAACTTCACTTTGACTTTTTTCCAGTTAGTTACTGTACTCAACCTCCTATGACTGGATGCTTAATTGTGCGAGATACAAAATTGTGTTTAATAATCTCTCAAAATTTTTCTACCTTTTTGCTACTTCCCTGCTATAGGTGAAACAAATTGAAGATAATGGAACCAAATAACAAAAGCCATCCCAACGAGTTTATTCTACTAGGCTTTACTGACCGTCCTTGGCTAGAGCTTCCTGTATTCATTATTCTGCTTATAACATACCCCACGGCCATGATGGGAAACATAGCCATCATTCTGGTGTCCAAGTTAGACCCCCGTCTGCACAGCCCCATGTATTTCTTCCTCACCAACCTCTCCTTTCTGGACATGTGCTACACCACAAGCATTGTCCCTCAGATGCTCTTTAACCTGGGAACATCTAAGAAGACTATCAGCTATATGGGGTGTGCAGTTCAGCTTTATTTCTTCCACATAATGGGGGGCACAGAATGTCTGCTTTTGGCTGTTATGTCTTTTGATCGCTATGTGGCCATCTGCAAGCCTCTACACTACACCCTCATCATGAATCAGCGCGTCTGTATCTTATTAGTGGCCACCGTGTGGCTGAGTGGAATGACCTATGCTGTCTCAGAGGCTACTGTCACATTACAGTTACCACTGTGTGGTCATGATACCCTGGACCACTTGCTGTGTGAGATTCCTGTTCTGATAAAGACTGCCTGTGGTGAAAAGGGTGCTAATGAACTCACACTCTCTGTGGTATGCACTTTTTTCCTAGCTGTGCCACTATGCTTAATTCTTGTTTCCTATGCTTGTATTGGACATGCTGTATTTAAGATTAAATCTTCAGAGGGAAGGAGAAAAGCTTTTGGGACATGTTCTTCCCATCTCATTGTAGTTTTCTTATTTTATGGCCCAGGTATCAGCATGTACCTTCAGCCCCCCTCCTCCATCTCAAGAGACCAGCCCAAGTTCATGGCTCTCTTCTATGGAGTGGTGACTCCTGCACTCAACCCTTTCATCTACACTCTGAGGAATAAGGATGTAAAGGGGGCACTGGGCAATCTGATAAGGAGCATTTCCACTCCCAAGTGATAGTTGGTAGACATCAGATGAAATTATTTACCCATTTAGTAAGTATATAGAGGTTTCTTTAATAACTCATTCTTGTCTCATACTTTTCCACATCATGTTATTAATAGATGTTCTTCTTGCAAAATATGTCATGTTTCTCATATTCTTAGGCAAGGGTGACACTTGGCTAATACACACCAGTAAGGGCATTCTGTGGAAACATATTAAAAAAATCATTCTATTTTGTTTGATACATACTGAAATAGCGGCTGTTAAACACTAAAAAAAAAAAAGTACTGTAAACTATAATATAAACTAATCAGTTCAAGCTAATTATAAAATAGCATGGCAGCATTCATCACTGGGCTTCCTATGACTATGTGCATACCAAGTCACTTTAGTCATGTTTGACTCTTTGCAACCCTATGTATTGTAGCCCACAATGCTCCTCTGTCCATGGTATTCTACAAGCAAGAACACGGAGTGGATTGCCCTGCCAGCCTCCAAGGGATGTTCCCAACCCAGGGATTGAACTACCTCTTACATTGCCTGCATTGGCCGGTGGTATGTTTACCACTGGCGCCAACTGGGAAGCTCCCCTATGCCCTTGGCACCTAAGAAACATTTCTTCACTCTCTGCAAGATTTGCCATGTCTAAGTGGGCAGCAAGGTGCCATTGTGCATTCAGTGTGAGGCACTTTACACCTTCAGCCAACCATGAGTTTATCTCACAAGTTTCAGTTCAGTTCAGTTCAGTCACTCAGTCATGTCCAACTCTTTGCAACCCCATGCCACATGTGAGTGCAGCATGCCAGGCCTCCCTGTCCATCACCAACTCCCAGAGTTCACCCAAACTCATGTCCATTGAGTCGGTGATGCCATCCAACCATCTCATCCTCTGAAGTCCCCTTCTCCTGCCTTCAATCTTGCCCAGCATCAGGGTTTTTTTCAAATGAGTCAGCTCTTTGCATCAGGTGGCCAAAGTACTGGAGTTTCAGCTTCAACATCAGTCCTTCCAATGAACACTCAGGACTGATCTCCTTTAGAATGGACTGGTTGGATCTCCTTCCAGTCCAAGGGACTCTCAAGAGTCTTCTCCAACACCACAGTTCAAAAGCATCAATTCTTCGGCGCTCAGCTTTCTTTACAGTCCAACTCTCACATCCATACATGACTACTGGAAAAACCATAGCCTTGACTAGATGGAACCTTGTTGGCAAATTAATGTCTCTGCTTTTTAATATGCTGTCTAGGTTGGTCATAAATTTCCTTCCAAGGAGTAAAATTAAAATTACTTTTAATTTCCTTGCTGTAGTCACCATCTGCAGTAATTTTGGATCACAAAAAAATTAAGTCAGCCACTGTTTTCTCTCTTTGCCCATCTATTTGCCATGAAGTGATGGGACCGGATGCCATGATCTTAGTATTCTGAATGTTGAGTTTTAAGCCAACTTTTTCACTCTCCTCTTTCACTTTCATCAAGAAGCTCTTTAGTTCTTCTTCACTTTCTGCCATAAGGGTGGTGTCATCTGCATTTCTGAGGTTATTGATATTTCTCCTGGTAATCCTGATTCCAGCATCTGCTTCATCCAGCCCAGAGTTTCTCATGGTGTACTCTGCATATAAGTTAAATAAGCAGGGTGACAATATACAGCCTTGGCATACTTCTTTCCCAAATTGGAACCGGTCTGTTGTTCCATGTCCAGTTCTAACTGTTGCTTCCTGACCTGCATACAGGCAGGTCAGGTGGTCTGGTATTTCCATCTCTTTCAGAATTTTCCACAGTTTATTGTGGTCCACACAGTCAAAGGCTTTGGCATAGTCAGTAAAGCAGAAATAGATGTTTTTCTGGAACTCTCTTGCTTTTTTGATGACCCAGCAGATTTTGGCAATTTGATCTCTGGTTCATCTGCCTTTTCTAAAACCAGCTTGAACATATGAAAATTCATGGTTCATGTATTGCCGAAGCCTGGCTTGGAGAAATTTGAGCATTACTTTACTAGCATGTGAGATGAGTGCAATTGTGTGGTAGTTTGAGCATTCTGCGGCATTGCCTTTCTTTGGGATTGGAATGAAAACTGACATTTTCCAGTCTTGTGGCCACTGCTGAGTTTTCCAAATTTGCTGGCATATTGAGTGCAGCACTTTCACAGCATCATTTCTTAGGATTTGAATAGCTCAACTGGAAATCTATCACCTCCATTAGTTTTGTTTGTAGTGATGTTTCCTAAGGCCACAAGTTTATCAACCTCCATTTATCTAAATGCTACAAATCCTTTAACAACCCATTGTTACTCTAACAAGCAAGTGTGCAATGTTTTATAATTTTAATTAAGGAATGTATCATTAAATATAAAATGAATAAAATATATGGGCAAAACACATGGATTTCTTAATATTCCTTGTATATATCATAAGCTTGAGCCTTCTGAATCAGTGAGAGAACAAGATAATGGTATTAATAATGAATCATAACATGGAACCATTTCATGCATAATGGAAACAGCCATGAATGCTTTTTGAAACTGTGCAAGAATCAGGATGAGAAAGAAATAATTTGTATTTCTAGAATATACAGCAAATTGATTACTTCAACAATGTGAGTATATTTTTGAGGTTTAGAATCTGTATTATTAAAAGTTGAAAGTGTCAAGATTAGTTCTAGGATTCACATCCAACTTCAAATTCTGTCATAAAACATCACGTTTTTTAAAGCAAATTAAAGGACATTACATTTATTTGGTGTTTAAAATACGGTTAGAAATCAACATTATGGTGCTTCCCTGGTGGTGCAGTGGTAAAGAATCTGCCTGCCAATACAGAAATCAGCATAATAGGTAAGAAAAACAAGAGTGATTTAGATATATTTCTGGCATGTCTTCTGGTCTAGCAAATCAAGGTGTAAGCAAATTATTGGATGATAAATCATATGTTTTGCTGAACAAGAACTAACTGCAACACAGATTCATTTTTTTGAAACAGAACAGACCATCATGGTGCTTGGTCCAGTTCTTGAGACAAATGAACTTTGCTATATTTACTTTGAAAATAATTCTAAACAACTTTGAAAATTGGCTGATAGGTAGCTGATGTGCCATAAGAGGTTTTTAAATTTGACACAAACATGCACACAGAGCAAGAAAAATAAAATTCTGTGATGTTACATAATATCTCTGATCATTTTTATTAGTTAAGATAAGCTTTGTTTAACTTAAGTCTTATTTAGACAAAATGGTAACTTCTGTTTAGAGGACAAAATTCAATATTTAAGTTGAAAACTTAGCTATAGAGACCCTTTAGAACCGTTTAGATCACTTCTTTATCTTTTAGACCTGTAAAGACAACTCATTTCAGAATTGTAATTGTCTTCCACTCAGAAATCAATAGTGACAAAATACACCTTCAAGAATGGGTTTCTGCCCTCTTAAGTTTTAAAGTGCACAAACTCATGACCAGTGCTCATCTCACGAACAAACGAAAAAAATGCAGCACAAGCAGTCTTTGGAGGTGATGGTTTATATTGTTTGTGATGGCATATCATTTCCAAATTTATCAAAATGCATACATTAAATATATTCAACTTTTTGTGTATTAAGCATGCATGTGTGAAAGTTGCTCAGTCATGTCCAACTCTTTAAGACACCATGGACTATACAGTCCATACAATTCTCCAGGCCAGAATACTGAAATGGGTAGCTATTCCTTTCTCCAGGGGATCTTAACAAGCCAGGGATCGAACTCAGGTCTCCCACATCGCAGGCAGATTCTTTATCAGCTTAGCCACCAGGGAAGCCCAACAATTTTTAAAGGAAGCACAACAATTTTTGAGGAATAAAGCTATATTCACAAAAAAGAGGAAGAATTGAAACTTTTTTTTTTAGAATCAGGTAGCAAAGTTAGCTAGCGGGAAGCTGCTGTATAGCACAGGATTCTCTGTTTGGTGTTCTGTGAATGACTGGTAAGGGTGGAATTATGGGTATGGAAGGGAGATTCACGATGGAGGGGTTATGTATATACACATAAGTAATTCACATCCTTGTATGGCAGAAACTAACATTGTAAAGAAATTATACTCCAATTAAAAAAAAAATGACAACTTACTCTTATGTAGGCTTTTTCCTTTGCCTTCATATCATGTCAATAATAGGCATTTATTATCTTATCCACTTTTTTATATTATTTAAACAAAAAATATTAAGTATCATACAGTTTTTTCATCATCATAATATATATCTTTGACTCAAGTTTTTCTATTTCTGATACAAACAAAAAGGTACTTTGTTAAATTCATGTTACTAGAAGATTAGAAGATTATTATGATTTATTGAGTCTTTTATAATAATCAAAATAAATACTGTGTCAATATACTATTAATATGACATGAAAGTTACACCATTTTCATAATTATTTTTGATAACTACTTAGTTTAATTCAAACAAAAATTTAAATCTGAGTATTTTATATTAATAGTATAGAGTGGTCACATACATATTTGGTTCCAGTAGTACATTTCCCTTGAATTAATATCATATTGTGTACACAGTCTATGATAGCAGCTACCTATACTATAGGTTATTCATTATATATTGCTGTTTATTTACTTTTATTTTTCTTTTTACATTACCTTTTATATTTATTTCTTTTGCTTCCTGAACATTCATACTCACCAACACATAGAGACAGACCCGTCCAAGGCAATTCCTGAGAGAATCAAACTGCTTCCTGACATACTCTAGTGAGAAGAACATGTCTCCTGAGAAAGAAAGGCAGGATATGGATTCAAAACAAGAAGAAGAAATGAAGTATTCATAATTCTTAATGTTTCAGGATGAGAAAAGTGCAAACGTCATCATTATGTAATCAGCACAGTCTTGCATGCTTGTGTATGTGTGTGTGTGTGTGTGTGTCTTTGTGTGTTAGCCATGAGAGCATTGCTAGGAAGGACATGATGCTCTTTTAAGAGACACAGAGTCTTCATGAAATAAGACATGGTTCTGACTACAGCAAAATCTTCTCAGGGCATGGTCTTAGAAGTGAGGATGTGGAGATTTATATCCTCTGAACTTTGGGAGGTTACATGGGGAGCGTGCAGACAAAAATCAGCTACTGGCTCATCAGAAGTAAAAACCATTTACTTTTTTCACTTAAATTTTAGGATTAAAGGTATGTGATAAAATTGATGTCTTGAATAAAGAAGGTTGTGGAAGACGGTCAATCAAAATGCTAAAATGGATAGATTACACCCAAAGCATTATTCAGTTCTGGAGATTATTTTAACAAGTTCTTTTCTCCTTCTCTGAAGCGTCTAAAGATCTACTCAGTGCGCCAGTAGCTCTGTCATAATATTGTTGCAAATTGTTCCAAAATAATTACTTCTCAGGAAATAGATATATCTCTTGTTGTTGGGTAACAGAAATGCCTAGATTATCTTGTGCATGTTATTCCAATAAAATGATAACATAGTTCGTCTGGGTTATGTTAAGGCATCACCCAGCTAAATATTAGGTCCTCAGTGAAATGACTACGGGTGAATTGTGGAAAGCAATGGGAAATCTTCTCTACAAACTAATGACCAATTTACATAAACAGCATCTACTATTTGATCACTTAGAAATGACAATTTCAGCATAACAAAGGTTAATATTTACTGGGGCTTCCCTGATAGCTCAGTCGGTAAAGAACCCATCTGCAATGTGGGAGACCTGGGTTTGATCCGTGGGTTGGGAAGATCCCCTGAAGAAGGGAAATGGTACCCATTCCAGTATTCTAGCCTGGAGAATTCAATGGACTGTATAGCCAATTGGACTGCAAAGAGTTGGATATTTATTGAGTTTTTCTTGTATGCCAGGCACTGTACTAAGTGTTTCAGGTAAAATATATAATAATGTCTCATGTTTTCCTTTGACTGATGGGAAACAAAGAAACATTTCATTAAGAGAACAGAGATTAATAAGGTACTGAATCAATTAAGGAGCATTTCTGATAATGCAGCACAGACCCGTAATGAATCACTTGTGCTAGATTATTTCCAAAGCAGAACTATATAGAATGTACTTGTCTTGGATCTTAGGTCTGGGTAAGGTAGCACATGAAGCCAATCCACTGAGCTATTAAAATTATCTTGTCTCCTTCCTCTATCTCTTCATACATCTAACTATCACTGAACCTCCAATCCAAAATTCAAACCATCAGAATCTTGTCGATGTTCATTGGTCACTTAATCTCTTATCACATTGAGTAGAGACAGACAAATACAATTTATTATTGGGCGTGAAACTCCTATATTTTTAGATTAATATCACAGTGCATATTTTCTTGATGACTGAATCCTTACATAGGCTTTTATTGAAGTATAGTTGATTTAAGATGCCGTGTCAGTCTCTGCTGTACAGCAAACTCATTTTTACACATATGTACATTAAATAGATTATTCCTATAGACTGGTTATATAGAGGATATGGCACACATCATCCTATGAGTTTCTTAACGTGAGACTTGTAAAAGGCAAGAGGTTTTGATGCTGATGAAGTGCACTTTAATTCCTTATTTTTCATTCATAGTTTGCCTCTGTAATGTTTGCATTTTAACTCAAAACAACTCAGAAAGAAAGACAGGAAGGACTTCATCATCTTTTCATCACAGAAATGATTAATTAGAAGCTTTAAGTCCAGAAAATGTATGAGGTAAAAGCCTGAAAAATGTCTGTGTTGTACTGCCGTGATGACCCTATCTACAGACCCCTGACAGCTGCCCTTGAGGACCTCACTCTCTTTCTATAGACAATGATTAAAATTAAATATTCTTCATATGTACATAAAACTGACCTCTACTACATGGATCTCAGGGTCCCTGGAAAAAGGTCAACAGGGAGTAAATCCTGAAAAACACAGAAAGTGTAATGAAAAACATCAGATTTTGCTTGGTGTAGTACTATTCCCAGTGACAAGGAGGGAGAAGGGAATTTGACTACATTTGTTTGTATTCTCACCTCCGGCAGACCCATACATTTATCTCTCTATTATCTAATAATTATATATAGACAGAAAATAATTATTTGTAAGTTTAATTATTTAGAGGCACTCATAGACCTTTCTGGACATCTTATTTTTTCAATTATCTCTGAACTTTGTGAAGCTGTAAGAAGTACTTATCACAGGATAACTTTTTATTCATCCTGTGGGGCTAAGAATATCAAATGACTGACAGCATGCATTGGCCTTTGCACAGTCAGCCCTCCAGTGTATCCACCAGTTGCTTTTTCCTGTGCCTCACGACCCTGACTCTCACTCCCAACACAAGCATTTGCATTTACTGTCTGCAGTCTAAATGGGACAGTATATTTATGAAATGAAACATTTGTGATGTCACTACTTAAGAAAGAGTGAGGTATTCTCCATTTCTGGTTGGGATTTCTTCCTTGTTTCCTCCATCAGTGTCACTGAGGAAACTGCAGTTCTTCCCAGGTACAGGAAGATAGGATTAGTAAGTATTATATTAATAACGTATTTGTGTATTTAACTGATAAAAGAGATGGCAACTTCTCCACAGAGTTTTTATGCAACTGCATAGGATATTATTGAGAAGTGAAGATACTTAAGAAAATGTTTTGGGTTCCAAAAAAAGATAATAAACTATTATCTCTGTTTCTTTACTATAACCTTAAGTAAATTGTGTTGCTACATGGGGAATATATACATTAAATTATATTAATTAATTTAACTAGATACAGAGCATGATAAGTGTTTATAAATGTTTTAAGTGTAAATACATCATAATAGAATACTTAATGAGTGAACAAATTTTTTCAAAATCATGTCCACCAAGGGTTCTGTAATCATTCAGAGTTGTTATTTCCTATTTAACAGAATTTTGAACGAGTCCACTTGTTTCCATCCTTTTTTGTCCATTGTTTAATCCCAGGACCCACGAACAGTAAGTGAAAAATACTCTGAAAATACTCTTAATTCAATAAATACTTGTGGAATGAATGAGTGAAGAAAGCAAGTCAGTGGCAAGAGAATAGGAAATAAATATTTAGATATGATAATTTTATTTGGTAAAATAATGGGATAAAAGCTAATTGTGCTGAAATTTTTTGCATTTTATGCCTGCTGACTAGATTTGGCAACAGGCTCAGTTTAACTTCCAAATTTTTTAAATTAGAGGTAAGAAATTTATCTCTGACTTGAGCTTGTTAAGAGCAATATAAAGATTTATTTTTCCAGCTAAAAGAATCTTTTTGATGACCTTGCCTTTCTTTTTTTTTTTTTTTTTTTTTTCAGACCATGAGCATCAATTGTTCCTTGTGGAGAGACAATAGCATGTCTGTGAAACACTTTGCATTTACCAAATTCTCCGAGGTCACTGAACAGTGTTTCCTTTTCTTTACCCTCATCTTACTCATGTTCTTAGCATCACTGACAGGCAATGCTCTCATAGCCCTTGCCATCTGGACCAATCCAGTCCTCCATACCCCCATGTACTTCTTCCTGGCCAACTTGTCTCTCTTGGAGATTGGATACACTTGCTCTGTCATACCCAAGATGCTGCAGAGCCTTGTGAGTGAGGCCCGAGGAATCTCTCGGGAGGGATGTGCCACACAGATGTTTTTCTTTGCCTTATTTGGGATCAGTGAGTGCTATCTTTTGGCAGCCATGGCTTTTGATCGCTATACGGCCATATGCTCCCCACTTCATTATGTAACACGAATGAGTCGTGGAGTGTGTGTCCATTTAGCAATGATTTCTTGGGGAGTGGGTTGCATAGTAAGCTTGGGCCAAACAAACTACATTTTCTCTTTAGACTTCTGTGGCCCCTGTGAAATAGACCACTTCTTCTGTGATCTCCCGCCTATCCTGGCACTAGCCTGTGGGGATACATCCCATAATGAGGCTGCAGTCTTTGTTGTGGCCACTCTTTGCATTTCCAGCCCATTTTTATTAATCGTTGCTTCTTACGGCAGAATTCTAGCTGCCGTGCTGATCATGTCATCCCCTGAAGGCCGCCGAAAAGCTCTTTCCACATGTTCCTCCCACCTACTGGTAGTAACGCTCTTCTATGGCTCAGCGTCTGTCAGCTACTTGAGGCCCAAGACTAGCCATTCACCCGGGGTAGATAAACTCCTGGCCCTTTTCTATACTGTGGTGACATCCATGCTCAACCCTATCATCTACAGCTTACGGAACAAGGAAGTCAAGACAGCTCTTTGGAGAACTCTGGGCAAGAAAAAGCTTTGACTCATGGGTACAAATAGCAACCCACTTAAACATTCTTTCCTGGTATATCCCATGGACAGAAGAGTCTTGCAGGGCACAATCCATGGTGTTGCAGAAGAGCTGGACACAATTTAGTGACTAACCAGCAACAACATACTCAGTTCAGCTCAGTCGTGTCTGAGTCTTTGCAACCCCATGAATCGCAGAACACCAGGCCTCCCTGTCCATCACCAACTCCAGGAGTTTACTCAAACTCATGCCCATCGAGTCGGTGATGCCATCCAGCCATCTTATCCTCTGTCATCCCCTTCTCCTCCTGCCCCCAATCCCTCCCAGCACCAAGGTCTTTTCCAATGAGATACTAGAGGACCATAAAAATTTCTCTTTGAAAAAGAGGCACACTCAATCTAAAAAGAAAGAAAGAAAAGGAAGGAAGGAAGAAAAACATGTACTTGTCAAATTGTTTTGTAATAACCTTCTTTAGTAACAGCAATTGTAATTTTGGAGACAGCAGTTTTCTTATTGCTAAAGTTCTGATTGTCAAGTTCTGGAATGAAACTGGCTACCAAAGAATTTTGATAGGTGAGTCCAGTACTAGACAGGTTTTCCAAAATATTTCAGTTTAGGCTAATGTACAGACTTAACATGGAGCTTCCCAGGTGGCACTAGTGGCAAAGAACCCACCTGCCAATGTAGGAGACATAAGAAATGTGAGTTCAACCCCTGGGGTGGGAAGATCCCCTGATCTGTGCTGGGAAGCACAGCAACCCACTCCAGTATTCTTGCCTGGAGAAGCCCATGGACAGAGGAGCATGGTGGGCTACAGTCCACAGGGTCGCAAGAGTCAGACACAACTTAGCAACCAAACCACCACCACCACCAGTCCATGAGAGGTTCATATGACTTCTGCTCTGGTCACTGGGAGGTCTTCCCTCATAGCTCAGTTGGTAAAGAATGTGTCTGCAATGCAGGAGACCCTGGTTCCATTCCTGGGTTGGGAAGATCCCCTGGAGAAGGGGATCTAGCCTCCAGTATTCTAGCCTAGAGAATTCCATGGTCAGTCCATGGGGGTCACAAAGAATTGGACAGGACTGAGCGACTTTCACTTTCACATTCTGGTCACTGGGGTAGCCCTTCCACAAATATCTGTCTCTTGCAACTCTTAGTTCCCCAACAACTCTATGATGTGAATTATTTCCTTCCATAAAGGCATTTTAAATTCTTTTATCCCTCATAATTGGTACATGATATAGAGTTAAATAATTCTTTTTTGAGTTATGAGTACTATGAAAATATGTAAACATCCAAAAGAGCAAAGTCATAAAATTCAGAGGAATTTGTTGCAGAATATGAGAAATTTTTACCAAGAGTCCCCATAGTAAAAATTTTTTTTAAAAATAACAAGAAATCACATTTAAATTCAAGGAAAGAAGAAGAAAGCTGAATTAAACATAATTAATAAAAGCAATTTTAATTTTTATGTAGTTTACAAAATGTACATATGTGCAGATGAATCCTGACAAAATATATTTGGAACTCATTCAAAAACTTGCTCTTAAGAGAAATGAACATAGTTACAACACAATCAAGTTCCTCTAGTCATCTATAGAAGCATTACCTTAAATTTGAACATCAAGTTCTCAGAGAGGTGCTGTGATCTATAAGTGATGAATAACTACTCATAGTAGTGATAATGTGACAAGGAAAGGAGAACTCTGACTGCTGCCATGATGATTTACAGATAGAATGAATAAGTTCTAGCAATCTAACATATAGCATGTTGACTGTAGTTAATAATACTGTGTTGTATTTGAAATTTGCTAACAAAGTAGACCTTAACTGTTCCTATCACCCACATACACAAAGGATAGCTATGTGAGATAGTGATTATGTTACTTAAGTTGATTGTGGTAATCATTTCACAATGACAACATAAAATCATCACATTATCCACCTTAAGTCTAACTTTTGACAATTTTTATTATTTTATCTCAATAAAGCTGGGAAAAAGATGTGCTAATTCTACAATCACAGGATGGTAGTGATGTACACTAATGACCAAAATGTGTTTTGCCAGATATGCTCATTTTACCAAAAGCTATTTAGCTCACCAAAGACCAAAACATAATACACTGGTGTTTATTTGTATCTGTGTGCACCTAATGAAGAATAGAAATAATCTGAACATGTGAAAATAACTAAACAATTATGCTATAGAAGTAGGCAGGAGTTATCTGCAGGCAATAAAGATGATTACTTTTGCATGTGTTTATTAATCTTGAAAAATGAATGATTTATTAAAAATTAAGGCAAGTGACAGGCTTCCTGGGGAGTTCAGTGGTAAAGAATCTGCCTGCAATGCAGAAGACGCAAGAGCTCCATCCTGCCACAGGCTCCATCCCTGGGCTGGGAAGATCCCCTGTAGGAGGGAATGGAAACCCACTCCAGTATTCTTGCCTTGGAGAATCCCATGGGCAGAGGAACCTAGCAGGCTACAGTCCATAGTATCACAGAGTAGAACACTATTGAAGCAACTGAGCATGGCAAGGAAGGCAAGTTAAAAACAATTTGTATAGCATCATCATATCTGTTTAGTTAAGTAGTTTTGAAAAGTTTTATAAGTCTGAAATGATCAACAACTGAACATTTATATGTAAAAGAATGTCTGCAACATTTCCTCTCATCATTTAAAAAAATAAACTCAAAATCGATTAAAGACCTAAATTTAAGACCAGAATCCATAAAACTCCTAAGAGAGAAAAGAGGCAGAATACTTTTTGAGATAAATCATAGCAATATTTTTTTTTTTTTTACTCTGTATGCTAAGGCAAAAGAAACAAAAGCAAAAACAAACAAACTAGACCTATTTAATGTTAAAAAAAAACTTTTGCACAGGAAATATATATATATATTTATAAAACAAAATGACAATCCACAAAAAGACAACCAACTGAATGGGAGAAAATATTTGCAAATGACATATATGACTGGTAAGTGGTTAATATCCAAAATATATAAACAGCTCATATAACTCAGTATCAATAAGGCCAAAAAACTCAATCCAAAAATGGGCAGAAAGCATGAATAGACATTTTTCCAAAGAAGACATATAGATGGCTAACAGGCACATTTAAGGATGCTCCACATCATTAATTATTAGAGAAATGCAAATCAAAACCAGAATGAGACATTACCTCATACCTATCAGAATGGTTATCATCCAAAACTTTACAAACAACAAATGTTGGCAAGAACATGGAAAATAGAAACTCTTTTAGACTCTTGATGGGAATGTAAACTGATGCGCCACTATGGAAAACTTCCTAGAGGTTTTCAAACACTAAAAGTACAACTACTCTACAATCCAGCAATTCCATTCCCGAGTATATATCTGAAGAAAACAAAACTACTAATTTGAAGAGATATGTACAATCCAACGTTCACTGCAGCATTATTTACAATAGCCAAAATATGGGAGCAACCTTAGTGTTCAGCAACATTTGAATGGATAAGGAGATAAAGGGGAGATTATAATATATATACATATGACACACATATATTAAATATCAATATAAACACTCCATATTATCACTCCTACATGGAATTTAGAAGAACTAAACAATTGGAAATGGGGAAGATGGTGTAGGAACAGGACGGGAAAACCACTTTCTCCCCCACAAATTCCTCAAAAGATCATTTGAATGCTGAGCAACTTCCGCAAAACAACTTCCAAACACTGGCAGGGGACACTAGGCACCCAGAAAGGCAGCCCATTCTCTTTGAAAGCAGGTAGGACAAAATACAAGAGACAAAAGAGTTAGGGACGGAGACCCATACCAGGGAGGGAGTCGTGAAGGAGAAGTTTCCAAACTTCAGGAAACAGCGGGCCTGTGGGGAGTTTTGGAATCTCAGAGTGCAACATAACCGGGAGGGGGAAAAAAAAAACCCACAGAATAGGCGCCTATCCACAACCCCCAGCGGAGAAGTAGCCCAGACACTCGCATCTGCCACCAGCGAGTAGGGCTGAACAGGGAGGCGCAGGTTGCATGCTTAGGGTAAGAACCAGGCCTGAATGCCCTGAGGACAATCTGAGGGAGCTTACATGAGATAGCAACCCAAACTGTGGGGTAGCCAGAGAGAGGGGAAAAAAGAGAAAGAGAACTTTCCCGCGAAAAGTTCTAACCTAAGGCGCAGCCTGACCTGCTCACATATAACAAAGGACTGAGCAAATACCAGGGAAGGAGAGCTAGCCGACTGCGGACCGGCCCATCCACCCACGGGAGGCAGAGAGGCAGGCTGGCGATAGCCAGAACCAGAAGGCAAAGGGCAATCTTGGCCCCAGAGACGGCATCCCCCACCAAACTGTGAGCAGGTTCCTAGTTGCTAACCAAGTATTCCTGGGACCCTGGACAGTTGACATCTCCCAAGAGGGCCACAGCCAGAGATCAGCTCCCCAGGGGAGACACACGGCACACCTGAGACGGCGCTCATGCGGCGCACCAAAGAAACCAAGAGGCCAGGACCAGGGAGTTGATTAAGATGCATGGTTCACCTGGGACTGTGTGTTTGCCAAGTACCTGGTCGCCTGAGCTGCTGGAACCTGGGAAGGGCGTAAAACGCAGGCCCAACCGAGTTTGTGCCTTTGTGGAGTACCCGAGAACCTGAATCTGAGCAGCTTAGACCTAGAAAGTACACAAAACCCAGGGCCCACTTTGGACAATTCTCCTGCAGAGCAACCCAGAGCCTGAGCAGTGTAGACCAGAAAAGCACACACAACGTGAGCTGGGGCAAACCCAGTGTGGCCCATAGACTGTGAGCACTCCCCACATAGGCCAGTAACATTTGTTTGCAGTGTTCTGCCCTCCCCACAGCACAACTGAACAAGTGAGCCTAACTAAATGACCACCTTCACCCCCTTGTGTCGGGGCAGAAATTAGACAGTGAAGAGACTTGCAAACAGAGGAAACCAAAATAAACAAAGAAGAGGGAACCGCTCTGGAAGTGACAGGTGCAACAGATTAAAACCCTGTAGTTAGCATTGACTAAGCATTGGAAGGGGCCCATAGACCTTGAGAAGAAGTACAAGCTGGAACAAAGAACTATCTGAAACTGCACTGACCCTACACTGCCCTCAACAGCTCCAGAGAAATTCCTAGATATATTTTTACTATTATCATTTTTTAGTTTTTTTTATTTTTAAGTTCTTTATTACTCCTTTAATTCTCATTTTTAAACCTATTACTTTTTAAAAAATCCTAGTTTATTTTTTCTTTTTATTTTTTTTAATTAACTAATTTATTTTAATCAGAGGCTAATTACTTTACAATATTGTAGTGGTTTTTGCCATACATTGACATGAATCAGCCATGGGTGTACATGTCTTCCCCATCCTGAACCCCTCTCCCACCTCCATCCCCATCCCATCCCTCAGGGTCACCCCAGTACACTGGCCCTGAGCACCCTGTCTCATGCATCAAACCTGGACTAGCGATCTGTTTCACATATGGTAATATACATGTTTCAATGCTATTCTCTCAAATCATCCCACTCTCACCTTCTCCCACAGAGTCCAAAAGTCTGTTCTTTACATCTATGTCTCTTTTGCTGTCTCACATATAGAAGACCCTGGCTCAGAGGGTAAAGCATCTGCCTGCAATGCGGGAGACCTGGGTTTGATCTCTGGGTTGGGAAGATCCCCTGGAGAAGGAAATGGCAACCCACTCCAGTATTCTTGCCTGGAGAATCCCATGGATGTAGCAGCCTGGTAGGCTACAGTCCACAGGGTCGCAAAGAGTCAGAAATGACTGAGCAACTTCACTTTCACTTTCTTATTTTTAAAGCAAATTTCATATATATATTTTTATAATTTTTGTAATTGAATTTTTAAATATTTTTAGTATTGTATTTTTGAGAGTCTAACCTCTACTCTAGATTTTTCATCTTTGCTTTTTGGTATTTGTTATCAATGTTGTACCTTTAAGGCTCTAATCTTCAGTACCAATTTTTACTTAGGGGTGTGATTACTGGCTTGATTGCTCTCTCCCCTTTTGACTCTCCATCTTCTTCCCCAGGTCACCTCTATCTCCTCCCTCCCCTTTCTCTTCTCTACTTAATTCTCTGAATCTTTCTGGGTGTTCTGGGCTGTGGAGAACACTTAGGGAACTTTTACTGGCTAGATTTGTCTCTCCCCTTCTGACTTCCCCTCTTCCCCTCCTGGTCACCTCTATCTCCCTCCTCCCTCTTCTCTTCTCCATGTAACTCTATGAACCTCTCTGGGTGTCCCTCACTGTGGAGAATCTTTTCACTATTAACCTAGATGTTTTATCATCTGTGCAGTATGGATGGCGAAGTCTTGAGGCTACTGTAAGAATAAGACTGAAAGCCACAGGCAGGAGACTTAAATCCAAAACTTGAGAACACCAGAAAACTCCTGACTCCAGGGAATAGTAATCAACAAGGGCTCATCCAAAAGCCTCCATACCTACACTGAAACCAAGCTCCACCCAAGAGCCAACAAGTTCCAGAGCAAGACATACCACGCTAATTCTCCAGCAATGCAGGAACATAGCTCTAAGCATTAAATACAGGCTGCCCAAAGTAACACCAAACCCATAGACACCTCAAAACTCACTACTGGATACTTCATTGCACTCCAGAGAGAAGAGATCCAGCTCCACCCACCAGAACACTGACACAAGCTTCACTAACCAGGAAACCTTGACAAGCCACTAGTCCAACCCCACCCACAGGGAGGAACATCCACAATGAAGAGGAACCACAAACATTCAGCATACAGAAAGGCCACCCCAAACACAGCAATCTAAAGAAAATGAAAAGGCAGAGAAATATTCAGCAGGTAAAGGAACATGATAAATGCCCACCCAACCAAACAAAGGAGGAGGAGATAGGGAATATACCTGAAAAAGAATTAAGAATAATGATAGTAAAGATGATCCAAAATCTTGAAAACAAAATGGAGTTACAGATAAATAGACTAGAGACAAGTACTGAGAAGATGCAAGAAATGCTTATCAAGGGCCTAGAAGAAATAAAAAAGAGTCAATCAATAATTAATAATGCAATAACTGAGATCAAAAGCACTCTGGAGGGAACCAACAGTAGAATAACTGAGGTGGAAGGTAGGATAAATGAGGTAGAAGATAGAATGGTGGAAATAAATGAAGCAGAGAGGAAAAAAGAAATAAAAGAAATGAGGACAACTTCAGAGGCCTCTGGGACAATGTTAAATGCCACAACATTTGAATCATAGGAGTCCCAGAAGAAGAAAGCAAAAAGAAAGCCCATGAGAAAATACTTGAGGAGATAATAGTTGAAAACTTCCCTAAAATGGGGAAGGAAATAGTCACCCAAGTTCAAGAAACCTAGAGAGTCCCAAACAGGTAAAATCCAAGGTGAAACACCCCAAGACACATATTAATCAAATTGATGAAGATCAAACACAAAGAGTAAATATTAAAAGCAGCAAGGGAAAAGCAACAAAAAACACACAAAGGGATTCCCATAAGGATAACAGCTGATCTTCCTATAGAAACTCTTCAGGCCAGAAGGGAATAGCAGGACATACTTAAAGTGGTAAAAGAGAAAACGTACAACACAGGTTACTATAACCAGCAAGGATCTCATTCAAATATGAAGGAGAAATCAAAAGCTTTACAGACAAGCAAAAGCCAAGATAATTCAGTACCACCAAACCAGCTCTTCAAAAATACTAAAGGACCTTCTCTAGACAGGAAACACAGAAAGGGTGTATAAACTCGGACTCAAAACAACAAAGTAAATGGCAATGGGATCATACTTATCAATAATTACCTTAAATGTAAATGGGTTGAATGCCCAAACCAAAAGACAAAGACTGGCTGAATGGATACAAAAACAAGACCCCTATATATGCTGTCTACAAGAGACTCACCTCAAAACAAGGGACACATACAGACTGAAAGGGAAGGGCTGGAAAAAGATATTTCATGCAAATGGAGACCAAAAGAAAGCAGGAGTAGCAATATTCATATCAGATAAAATAGACTTTGAAATAAAGGCCATGAAAAGAGACAAAGAAGGACACTACATAATGATCAAAGGATCAATCCAAGAAGGAAAGAAATCATAAAAATTAGGACAGAAATAAATGAAAAAGAAACATAAGAGACTATAGCAAAAATCAACAAAACTAAAAACTGGTTCTTCAAGAAGATAAATAAAATAGACAAACCATTAGCCAGACTCATCAAGAAAAAAAAAGGGGGAGAAAAATCAAATCAACAAAATTAGAAATGAAAATGGAGAAATCACAACAGACAACACAGGAAAACAAAGGATCATAAGAGACTACTCTCAGCAACTATATGCCAGTAAAATGGACAACTTGGAAGAAATGGATGAATTCTTAGAAAAGTATAACCTTCCAAAACTGAACCAGGAAGAAATAGAAAATCTTAACACACCCATCACAAGCACAGAAATCAAAACTGTAATCAAAAATCTTCCAACAATCAAAAGCCCAGCACCAGATGGCTTCATAGGTGAATTCTACCAAAAATTTAGAGAAAAGCTAACACCTATCCTACTCAAACTCTTCCAGAAAATTTCAGAGGAAGGTAAACTGCCAAACTCATTCTATGAGGCCACCATCACCCTAATACCAAAACCAGAGAAAGACGCCACAAAAAAGAAAACTACAAGCCAATATCACTAATGAACATAGATGCAAAAATCCTTAACAAAATTCTAGCAAACAGAATCCAACAACATGTTTAAAAGGTCATACATCAGGACTAAGTAGGTTTTATCCCAGGGATGCAAGTATACTTCAGTATTCACAAATCAATTAATGTGATACACCACATTAACAAATTGAAAGACAAAAACCATACGATTGTGACAATAGATGCAGATAAAGACTTTGACAAAATTCAACATCCATTTATGATAAAAAACCCTCCAGAAAGTAGGCATAGAAGGAACATACCTCAACATAATAAAAACCGTATATGATAAACCCACAGCAAACTTTATCCTCAATGGTGAAAAATTGAAAGCATTTCCCATAAAGTCAGGAATAAGACAAGGGTGCCCACTCTCACCATTACTACCCAACATAGTTTTGGAAGTTTTAACCACAGCAATCAGAGAAGAAAAAGTAACAAAAGGAATCCAAATTGGAAAAGAAGTAAAACTCTCACTGTTTGCAGATGACATGGTCCTCTACATAGAAAACCCTAAAGACACCACCAGAAAACTACTAGAGCTAATCAATGAATATAGTAAGGTTGCAGGATATAAAATTAACACACAGAAATCCCTTGCATTCCTATACACTAACAATGAGGAAACAGAAAGAGAAATTAAAGAAACAATTCCATTCACCATTGCAATGAAAAGAATAAAATACTTAGGAATAATCTACCTAAATAAATCTACCTAAAGAAACAAAAGACCTATAAATAGGAAATTATAAAGCATTGATAAAAGAAATCAAAGATGACACAAATAGATGGGTAAATATACAACGTGCATGGATCGGAAGAATCAATATAGTGAAAATGAGTGTACTACACAAAGTAATCTATAGATTCAATGCAATCCCTATCAAGCTACCGGCGGTACTTTTCAGAGAACTACAACAAATAATTTCACAATTTGTATGGAAATACAAAAAAACCTCGAATAGCCAAAGCAGTCTTGAGAAATAAGAATGGAACTGGAGGAATCAACGTACATGCCTGACTTCAGACTATACTACAAAGCTACAGTCATCAAGACAGTATGGTACTAGCACAAAGACAGAAATATAGATCAATGGGACAAAATAGAAAGCCCAGAAATAAATCTACGCACCTATGGACACATTATCTTCGACAAAGGAGGCAAAAATATACCATGGAAAAAAGACAACCTCTTTAACAAGTGGTGCTGAGGAAACTAGTCAACCACTTGTAAAAGAATGAAACTAGAACACTTTCTAACACCATACATAAAAATTAACTCAAAATGGATTAAAGCTCTAAACGTAAGACCAGAAACTATAAAAATCTTAGAGGAAAACATAGGCAAAACACTCTCCGACATAAATCACAGCAGGATCCTCTAGGACCCACCTCCCAGGGTAATGGAAATAAAAGCAAAAATAAACAAATGGGACCTAATTAAACTTACAAGCTTTTGCACAACGAAGGAAACTAAAAGCAAGGTGGAAAGACAGCCTTCAGAATGGGAGAAAGTAATAGCAAACAAAGCAACTGACAAAGAATTAATCTCAAAAATATACAAGCAGTTCATGTAGCTCAATACCAGAAAAATAAATGACCTTATCAAGAAATGGGCCAAAGAACTAAACAGATATTTCTCTGAAGAAGACATACAGATGGCTAACAAACACATGAAAAGATGCTCAACATCACTCATTATCAGAGAAATGCAAATCAAAACCACAATGAGGTACCATTACACGCCAGTCAGGATGGCTGCTATCCAAAAGTCTACAAGGAATAAATGCTGGAGAGGGTGTGGAGAAAAGGGAACCCTCTTACACTGTTGGTGGGAATGCAAATTAGTACAGCCACTATGGAAAACAGTGTGGAGATTTCTTAAAAAGCTGGAGATAGAACTGCCATATGACCCAGCAATCCCACTTCTGGGCATACAAACCAAGGAAACCAGATCTGAAAGAGACACGTGCACCCCAATGTTCATCGCAGCACTGTTTATAATAGCCAGGACATGGAAGCAACCCAGATGCCCATCAGCAGACGAATGGATGAGGAAGCTGTGGTACATATACACCATGGAATATTACTCAGCCATTAAAAAGAATTCATTTGAATCAGTTCTAATGAGATGGATGAAACTGGAGCCCATTATACAGAGCAAAGTAAGCCAGAAAGATAAAGACCATTACAGTATACTAACACATATATATGGACTTTAGAAAGATGGTAACGATAACCCTATATGCAAAACAGAAAAAGAGACTCAGATGTACAGAACAGACTTGTGGACTCTGGGAGAAGGCGAGGGTGGGATGTTTCAAGAGAACAGCATCGAAACATGTATATTATCTAGGGTGAAACAGATCACCAGCCCAGGTTGGGTGCATGAGACAAGTGCTCGGGCCTGGTGCACTGGGAAGACCCAGAGGGATCGGGTGGAGAGGGAGGTGGGAGGGGGGACCGGGATGGGGAATACATGTAAATCCATGGCTAATTCATTTCAATGTATGACAAAAACTACTGTAATGATGTAAAGTAATTAGCCTCCAACTAATAAAAATAAATGGAAAAAAAAAAAAAAAAAAGACAGCCTTCAGAATGGGAGAAAGTAATAGCAAACGAAGCAACTGACAAAGAATTAATCTCAAAAATATACAAGCAGTTCATGTAGCTCAATACCAGAAAAATAAATGACCTTATCAAAAAATGGGCCAAAGAACTAAACAGACATTTCTCTGAAGAAGACATACAGATGGCTAACAAACACATGAAAAGCATGCTCAACATCACTCATTATCAGAGAAATGCAAATCAAAACCACAACGAGGTACCATCTCATGCTGGTCAGAATAGCTGCTATCAAAAAGTCTATAAACAATAAATGCTGGAGAGAGTGTGGAGAAAAGGGAATCCTCATACACTGTTGGTGGGAATGCAAACTAGTACAGCCAATATGGAGGACCATGTGGAAATTCCTTAAAACCTGGAAATAGAACTGCCATAAGCCCCAGAAATCTCACTGCTGGGCATACACACCAAGGAAACCAGAATTGAAAGAGACATGTATACCCCAATATTCACTGCAGCACTGTTTACAATAGTCAGGACATGGAAGCAACCTAGATGTTCATCAGCAGATTGATGGATTAGAAAGCCATGGTACATATACACAATGGAATATTACTCAGCTATTAAAAAGAATGCATTTGAATCAGTTCTAATGAGGTGGATGAAACCGGAACCTATTATACAGAGTGAAGTAAGTCAGAAAGAAAAACACCAATGCAGTATATTAACACATATATATGGAATTTAGAAAGATAGTAAAGATGGCTCTATATGTGAGACAGCAAAAGAGACACAGATGTAAAGAACAAGGTTTTGGACTCTGTGGGAGAAGGCAAGAGTGGGATTATTTGAGAGAATAGCATTGAAAGATGTGTATTACAATATGTGAAATAGATCGCCAGTCCAGGTTCGACACATGAGACAGGGTGCCTAGAGCTGGTGCACTGGGATGACCCTGAGGGATGCAATGGGGAGGGAGGTGGGAGGGAAGTTCAGGATGGGGAACACATGTACACCCATGGCTGATTCATGTGAATGTATGGCAAAAACCACCACAATATTGTAAAGTAATTAGCCTCCAATTAAAGAAAGAAAGAAAACTGAGCACCAAAGAGTTGATAATTTTGAATTGTAGTGCTGGAAAAGACTCTTGAGAGTCCTTTGGATGGCAAGGAGATCAAACCAGTCAATCCTAAAGGAAATTAACCTTGAATATTCATTGAAAGGACTGATGCTGAAGCTGAAGCTGCAATACATGGTCACCTGATGTGAAGGACCAACTCACTGGGAAAGACCATCATGCTGGGAAAGATTGAAGGCAAAATGAGAGGGAGTGACAGAGGATGAGATGATTAGACAGCATCACTGGCTAAATGGACATGAATTTGAGCAAACTCTGGAAGACTGTGAAGGACAAGGGAGCCTGGTATGCTGCAGTCCATGGGTCACAAAGAGCTGGACATAACTTAGTAACTGAACAACAACATGGATTTTGTGTGTAACTATATACTAATCTGATTATTATTATGTGGAATGTTTATGTGTAAGAGAAAGAGAGACTAAGCAAAAGAGAGTCAGAGGTTAAGAGAGCAACTCAATTAATCTTTATGTTAAAAATCACTAAATGTTCTGAAAAACTTTTTAATGTCACTTTATTCCTCCTTGCTGGAAAAACCACTTATGGGTTTTTCTTTTCTTTTCTCTTCGACTCATTTTTGTACACCCTTCATTGTATGGTCAGGAATATTAAATCTCGCGTGAGACAGTGTAAAAATAAAAAAAAAAAAACATTTAGGGAACTCACATTTTAAACCCTCCAGAATCATTTACTCAGATTAGCTTTGCTCTAATGGTATCCTATTAAAAATTATTGTCCAACAACTCCCTGAAATAGAAATTAAGAAAACAATCTCATATACATTTGCATCAAAAAGAATAAAATACCTAGAAATGAATTTAACCAATGAAGTAAAAAACTAGAACATTGAAAACTATAAGAAACAGATGAAAGAAACTTAAGAACACACAAATAAATGGAAATATATTCCACACTCATGGTTGAATGAGTTGATATAAATGTCCATATTACCCAAAACAATATACAGATTCAATGAATTTCCTGTTAAATCCCAATGGCATTAATTTTAAATCTTTCTTGTTATTGTTTAGTCACTAAGTTGTGTCCATTTCTTTAGCAATCCCATGGACTGTAGCTTGCCAGACTCCTCTGTCCATGAAACTTTTTTGGCAAGAATACTGGGGGAACTACAAAAGTTCCTGAATAAACAGAAAATTCTTAAGAAGAAGACCAAATCCAGAGGCATCATGTTCCTTGGTTTCAGACTATCCTAAGTAAGACACATGTGCTCCCATGGGTGATTCATGTAGATGTATGGCAAAAAAACACCACAATATTGTAAAAGAAATTATCCTCCAATTAAAACAAATAAATCATTTTTTAATAAAAGAAGCGGTAGTAAACAAAACTGTGTTACCAGCATAAAAACAGACAGATCAATGAATCAAAACAGAGAGCCCAGATATAAACCCATCCACATACAGTTGATTGTTGATTAATTTATGGCAAAGTATGTGGTGGTTTCACACTGAATAATTCTCACAAACACACAGGATTATGAGAGACAGTGCAGGTAGAGCTTGCAGAGAAGCAACTCCCCAAGAAAATGCTGAGCGCATATTTTATTGGTAACTTATCTTGCAATCTTTAACTAAGAGCAGTTAAAGCAAGACAGAGACCAGAACACTGGAATTAAGGAGGCTTCCTCCAAGAGGTCCAGAGGTAATCACATGAGAGTGGTAAAGAAAAATCTCTGAAGATGAGGGGGGTTTGCCCTGCGTTCAGAACAGCATCTAACTAACGCTGACTCATCAGCCAGAATTTCTAGCTTAAGGACAGGGGGAAAGAGCAAGCAAGGAAGAGAGAATGAATAAGATTAAATTCCAGGAGACATTTCTGAGAAAGCAGTAAAACATGGTTAGCACAAAAGGAAGCAAGAATAATGTGGGGAAAAAAACAATCTTTTCAATAAATAACTTTGTAAAAATTGAAAAGCTACATGCAAAAGGTTGAAACTGGACCACTATCTGACACCATACACACAATTAACTCAAAATGAATTTAAGACTCCAATGCAAAATCAAAAAACTTCCAGAAGAAACAGTAAAGTGTAAGCTCCCTGGAATCACTCTTTGTGATAGGTTTTTTGTATCTAACCTGAAAAGCAATGGCAAGAAAAGCAAAAATTAACCGAGTCTACATCAAACAAAAAAACTTCTTCACAGTGAAGAAAGTCATGAACAAAATAAAAAGACAACCTAGAGAATGGGAAAAGACACTTACAAATCATATAGGCAAAAATTTATCAAAATAATATCCAAAATATACACCCCAATATTAAAACAACAAAAAGCTAACTGAAAACAGGTAGAAGTTCCAAATAAACAATTTTTTGAAGAAGACACTCACTCACATGGCCCACAGGTACATGAAAAGCTGCTCAACATGGCTAATTATTAGAGAAATGTAAATCAAAATTTTAAAAAGTCACTTACACATGTCAGAGTAGTTAATATCAAAAAGACAAGGAATAACAAGTGTTGGTAAGAATGTGGAGAAAAGAGAACATTTTCATGAGTCATAGGAATGAAAATTGGGGGAGACATTATGGAAAATAACATGTAGTTTCCTCCAAAAGATTAAAAATAGAACTATCATATGATTGAGCCATCCCAGTTTTTTATATTTATCTGGAGATGACAAAAACACTAGCTCAAAAAGATTGTACAGCTATATGTTCATTGTGGCATTACTTACAATAGCCTAGATATGGAAACAGCCTAATTGTCCATTGATGGATGAATGGATAAAAATGTGGTATTATACACACAATGCAATTCTACTCAACAAAAGAAAAGAATGAAATCTTGTCATTTGCAACAGCATAGTTGGACCTTGAGGATATTATGCTAAGGAAATAAGTCATACAGATGAAGACATATATAATTTCTCTATATATGGACACTTTTTTTAAAAAGGAACTGAACAGACAAAACAAAATTTATAGAGAAAAGATTAATGTTTTCCAGAAGGAAGGAGAGTTGAAAAGTGTCCAGATATAAAATAAGTTACTCACGGGGGTATAATGTACAGCATAGGGAATATACTCAATAATATTACATTGCAAATTTGCATATTACTAAGAAAAGAAATATTAAAAGATCTCTTTACAAAGAAAAAATTGTAACTTTTATATAATGAGCAACAATGATTAGATTTATCATGATCATTTCAAAATGCATACAAATGTCAAATTATGTTTTACACCTGAAAATAATGTAATGTATTTCAATTATACTTCAATTTTAAAAATTATGACAATAAAAGTGTGTTAGAAGGGAATATAAATGAATAGCACAAAATTAATTTCCAGGATGTTGGGAAATCAAATGAGTTTATTTTAAAACAAATCCAGCAATAGAAGAGGTTCACCAACTTCAATTCAATAGGTAACTAATTGTACATAAGGAGTATTCCCATGGAGAACTCTGTCCCAAGGAACTTTGTCTATTAACTCATCTGGGATAACCATAAATGGGCCTATTTGAAAATAATGCCCAAGAGTCTGAGGAATATAATAAAATTGCACACCCACAAGGCACTCTTGATACTATCTACTAAGTTCTTCCTAATCTGGGTTTTTTCTTTGTGGTAGCAGTTTATCAAATGGTTAACTCACACTTCTGAAGATAATTCTTATGTACTCAACTGCATACTCTAGTTTCTCTATCTTTCTCTGAAAACTTGACAAATTCAAGTGTGTTTCTTCACACTTCCTTTTTCTTAAGAGATATTTATCTAAATAAGGGTAAGTAAGAAAACTTTTTTAAAAGCTATCCATTCTTGGGGAAGGTTGGAATGTGTGTATATCATAACACCAAATATTCGAAGGAAAATCTGAAAGCATTTTATTTCTGGGAGACTTCTTTAAACATTGGGAATAACTAGCTTGGTGCCTACAGAAAGCAACTAGAGTTTTCTTTGTAAGTCAACTAAGTCTCTCACTTGAACCTACCTTAAAAGCATGTAAATTTTAATAAACACTATATCTGACAGATATTAAATACCTGAATGAAGTGTGTAACTTTCATTCAATCTTGTGAACATTTTTAATATGTAGTAAAATTCTGATGGATTGATGTCCACATGTTTCATCTAGATTTTGAAATCAGATAAAAAGATTTTATTTCTTCTCTAATCTTTTCCAAAAAAACTTTAAATCACTGTAAATACAAATAAAATACTGTATAATGGAAATTACTTACAAAAAGATACACTAGAATGAAAATGTTAGTAGAAACACAAATGATTTTAAATCTTCACAGATAAAGAGATCCCTATGTGGTCAAATAGTGATGGAAAAATCACTGGAAGTAGATCAAAAATTGTATTAAAATGTCATGGTACTTGAGAGCTAAAAGCAATGAAATATGAGAATGAGATGGGAAAGATTAAAAATCTAGGATAGAATTATACAACTTAAATACACATCTTTGGAAACTTGAAGTCTGAATTTATACTCTATCTCACTACCTGATTGAAGGAATTGATTGCTTTTTGATATTTAGAACCTCCCTAGTTATTAGCAAACAATTGGGATAGATGAATAACAATATCTTAAAATATGGATACTAAAATCCCCTTTGTCAAAGGGTTTGGGATTGGTACTAAATGATTTAATGGGTGTAAAATTCTTCCTGTAGTGTTTGACATACAGAGCTCATTCAGGATTAGTTGGAATTATTATTTTATTATTATATTACACACATCTGACCTAGGGGTAGTGTGGAATCAAAGGGTCA
This sequence comes from Odocoileus virginianus, assembly GCF_023699985.2. Classification (NCBI taxonomy): domain Eukaryota; kingdom Metazoa; phylum Chordata; class Mammalia; order Artiodactyla; family Cervidae; genus Odocoileus; species Odocoileus virginianus. Next base: position 44,633,273 of record NC_069700.1, read on the forward strand.
TATAGTGACATCTTCACCCTGACTAACTTTATGTGACACTTCCCAGGATGGCTTCGAGCATTTAATGAAATAGAGAATGTGAAAACTGTGCTTTGCAACCTGACAAATGTAATCTATTGCCCCTAAACCAATAAGCCTCTGATCCTAAACTGGATTAAAGATTTTCCTCCTGGTCCACTTCCCTGGACATTAAGATTGAATTTGTAGCCACAAATAATTAAGTAAATCATTGATAACTGTCTAAATTCTTATATGCAAACAGGATAAGTCCACTCAATAAAGAAAAATTCCTATGAGATAGGTAAATAAAATTTAACATAAAAAATCAATAGCTCAGTTTAAATGAAGTAGTTATGCAAGAAAATTTACACTCCAAACAAAATTTTGAATAAGGGAAAACATATGTTGTAGTTAAACTCTCAGTTTATGCTTCACAAAACTGACAGAAAAATGTTTAAATTTCTTGCTCAATTCTAAATTACAAAGATGGATTTGAATAAAACCTACCTTGTCAGTTCCTAAGACAATGATGTAACTCTTCAACTATAATAAGATACTTGTATCTGAACAAGGCTACCTTGATGATGCTTAAGTGCATGGTTTTAACCATGTCCGTCTTGGGCTACAGCTACCCTAACACTTTTAGTCTTAATGTTTCAGTAATATCTTGCAGCAGTGATTCTGAAAAAGACCCATTTGATTCCTAGTTCCCATGCCACATTTACTGTACTAGGCACCTGAAGATAGGAACAAATAAACATCGTTTTAACTGTCTCCTCATCTGATATGTACACAAGCAAAGTATAAAAAGTACGCTTTTGGAGTATCCAAAACAGAGTCACTTCTATTTGACATTTAATTCTCACCATAGCCCAAGGACATAGTTATTGTCATCTTTATCATTTTGTTGTTGTTGAGTCTCTAAGTCATGTCCAACTCTTTTCCGACCCCATGGACTGAAGCCCACCAAGCTCTTCTGTCCATGGGATTTCCCAGGAAAGAATACTGGAGTGGGTTGCTGTTTCCTTCTCCAGGGGATCTTCCTGACCCAGAGACTGAACCCACGTCTCCTGCATTGCAGGCAGATTCTTTACCACTATGCCACTGAGAAGCCCCATCTTTATTATACATAAAACAGAATTCAATTTCAAAAAGGTAAGATTACTTAAAGTACTTAGCTTTATTTTGTAAACTCATGAAAAGAAATTTAAGTCACATGGTGTCACTTTCTTTTCATTATCTTCCTCCCTCCCTCCCCCACCCAGTTACTATACCCAATCGCTTATGACTGGATGCCTAATTGCACACACTGCATAATTGTGTTTTGTCACTTCTCACAATATTTCTACCTTTCTTGCCATTTCCCTGCTATAGGTGAAACAAACTGAAGATAATGGAACTAATTAACAAAAGCCATCCTGAAGAGTTTATTCTACTAGGTTTTGCTAACCGTCCTTGGCTAGAGCTTCCTGTATTCATTATTCTGCTTATAACATATCCTATGGCCATGATGGGAAACATAGCCATCATTCTGGTGTCCAAATTAGACCCCCGTCTGCACAGCCCCATGTATTTCTTCCTCACCAACCTCTCCTTTTTGGATATGTGCTACACCACAAGCATTGTCCCTCAGATGCTCTTTAACCTGGGAACGTCTAAGAAGACTATCAGCTATATGGGATGTGCAGTTCAGCTTTATTTCTTCCACATAATGGGGGGCACAGAATGTCTGCTTTTGGCTGTTATGTCTTTTGATCGCTACGTGGCCATCTGCAAGCCTCTACACTACACCCTCATCATGAAACAGCGTATCTGTATCTTATTAGTGGCCACCACGTGGCTGAGTGGAATGTCCTATGCTGTCTCAGAGGCCACCATCACATTACAGTTACCACTGTGTGGTCACAATACCCTGGACCACTTGGTGTGTGAGATTCCTGTTCTGATAAAGACTGCCTGTGGTGAAAAGGGTGCTAATGAGCTCACACTCTCAGTGGTATGCATTTTTTTCTTAGCTGTGCCACTGTGCTTAATTCTTATTTCCTATGCTTGCATTGGACATGCTGTATTTAAGATTAAATCTTTGGAGGGAAGGAAAAAAGCCTTTGGGACATGTTCCTCCCATCTCATTGTAGTTTTCTTATTTTATGGCCCAGCCATTAGCATGTACCTTCAGCCCCCCTCCTCCATCTCAAGGGACCAGCCCAAGTTCATGGCTCTCTTCTATGGAGTGGTGACTCCTGCACTCAATCCTTTCATCTACACTCTGAGGAATAAGGATGTAAAGGGGGCACTGGGCAATCTGATGAGGAGCATTTTCATTTCCAAGTGATAGTTGGCAGACATCAAATGAAATTATTTAATCATTTAATACATTTATAGAGGTTTCTTTAATAACTCATTCTTGTCTCCTGTTTTAACAGATCATGTCAAATATTCTTGCAAAGAACATTATGTCTCTCATATTCTCTATGGTGTTAGGCAATGGTGATACTTGGCTAGTATGTACCAGTAATGGCTACAGTCCATGGGACCGTAAAGAGTTGGACACAACTGAGCAACTATGCACAGCACAGCATTTGCACCTTGTTTGTGGAAAATATAAAAAATAGTTTCATTCCATACTGAAATTATAACTTTTAAGTAGCAAAAATAAAAGATACTAATAATGATAAAAATTATAACATAAAAGCATTAGTTCAAGCTAATCTTGATGACAACCATCAGTGGACTTCCTATGACCATTTCACCTAAGAAACATTTTATCCTCTCCAAAAGATTGGCCAGAATAAGCAGGCAGCATGGTGCCATTGTGGATTCAGGGTGAGGCACTCTACACCTAGGCCAACCATTAATTAGTCTCATAAGTTTATCAACCTCCATTTATCTAGATGCTTTGTTGCTTTTTTTATTTTTTTCCTTGTTGTGTATGCTTAGTCATGTCTGACTTTTTGCAAGCCTATGGACTGTAGAACAACACGCTCCTCTGTCCATGGGATTTTCTAGGCAAGAATACTAGAGTGAATTGCCATTTCCTACTCCAGGGATCCTCCTGACCCAGGGATCAAACCCACCTCCCAGTGTCTCCTGCATTGGCAGGTGGATTCTTTACCAACTGCACCACCTGGGAAGCCCTATTTAGATGTTACTAGTTAATTAAAAACATATTGTCTATTGTGCAACACAAGAAATATACCAATATTTTATAATAAGTATAAATAGAGTATACCCTTTAAAAATTGTGAATCACTGTGTTGAACACCTACAACTTATATAATATTGTACATCAACTATATCTCAATATTTCAAATTAAAAAATACTTTATCACTCTTATTTAATAAAAGTGTGCAGTATTCTGTATTTTTAACTAAAGAATGTGTCATTAAATATTAAATAAAATATATGGACAAGACATGTGGATAAGTTTCTTAATGTTCCTTTTAAATGTCATAAGCATGAGGCCTCCACGTTAGTGAAAGAAAAATGTAATGATATTAATGTTGAACCACAATGTGGAAACATATTCATGCATAATGGTAACAGTCATGAATGCCTTTTGAAACTGCAAGAATCAGTATGAAAAAGAAATAATTTATATTTCGAGAATGAAAAACAACTTGATTACATCAACTATATTAGTATATTTTTGATGCTTAGAATATGTATCGTCAAATGTTGAAAGTGTTAAACTTAGTGCAAGGATCCACACTCAACAGAAAACTTTGTCAAAAAGTTACATTTCTGAAAGCAAATTAAAGATTTTATAGTTATCTGGTATTGAATTAATATGGTGAGAAATCAACGTAATGTTGTATGGTGCAAAATTAACAGGTACGAACAAGAGTCATTGGGACTTGTCTGGAATGTCTTCTGATGTAATCAAGATTTATGGAAATTACTGGAGGAGAATTCATATGTTATCCTGAACAAGAATCAACTGCAACCCAGATGCACTTTTTAAAAATATTTATATTTTACTTATTTATTTAGCTGTGCCTGGTCTTAGTTGTGGCACACAGGATATTTGATCTTCGTTGCATAATGTAGGATCTAGTTCCCTGACCAGAGATCAAACCTGGGCCCCTTTCATTAAGAGTGTGGAGTCTTAGCCACACTGAACCCCAGACCTATATTTTTAAATAGAGCAGATTATCTTGTGCTTAGTCCAGTTCTTGAGACAAATAGACTTTGGTATGTTTAGTTTGGAAAAAGTTCTAAATAACTTTAAAATAAATAAAATAAATGATTATCTCAATAGATGCAGAAAAAGCCTTTGACAAAATTCAACATCCATTTATGATTAAAACTCTCCAGAAAGCAGGAATAGAAGGAACATACCTCAACATAATAAAAGCTATATACGACAAACCCACAGCAAGCATCACCCTCAATGGTGAAAAATTGAAAGCATTTCCCCTGAAATCAGGAACAAGACAAGGGTGCCCACTCTCACCACTACTATTCAACATAGTTTTGGAAGTGTTGGCCACAGCAATCAGGGCAGAAGAAGAAGTAAAAGGAATCCAGATAGGAAAAGAAGAAGTGAAACTCTCGCTGTTTGCAGATGACATGATCCTCTACATAGAAAACCCTAAAGACTCCACCAGAAAATTACTAGAGCTAATCAATGAATACAGTAAAGTTGCAGGATATAAAATTAACACACAGAAATCTCTTGCATTCCTATACACTAACAATGAGAAAACAGAAAGAGAAATTAAGGAAACAATACCATTCACCATTGCAACAAAAAGAATAAAATACTTAGGAGTATATCTACCTAAAGAAAGAAAAGACCTATACATAGAAAACTATAAAACACTGATGAAAGAAATCAAAGAGGACACAAACAGATGGAGAAATATACCGTGTTCATGGATTGGAAGAATCAATATTGTCAAAATGGCTATTCTACCCAAAGCAATCTATAGATTCAATGCACTCCCTATCAAACTACCAACGGTATTTTTCAGAGAACTAGAACAAATAATTTCACAGTTTGTATGGAAATACAAAAAACCTCGAATAGCCAAAGTAACCTTGAGAAAGAAGAATGGAACTGGAGGAATCAACCTGCCTGACTTCAGGACTATACTACAAAGCCACAGTCATCAAGACAGTATGGTACTGGCACAAAGACAGAAATATAGATCAATGGAACAGAATAGAAAGCCCAGAGATAAATCCACGAACCTATGGTCACCTTATCTTCGACAAAGGAGGCAAGGATATACAATGGAAAAAAGATAACCTCTTTAACAAGTGGTGCTGGGAAAACTGGTCAACCACCTGTAAAAGAATGAAACTAGAACACTTTCTAACACCATACACAAAAATAAACTCAAAATGGATTAAAGATCTAAATGTAAGACCAGAAACTATAAAACTCCTAGAGGAGAACATAGGCAAAACACTCTCCGACATAAATCACAGCAGGATCCTCTATGACCCACATCCCAGAATTTTAGAAACAAAAGCAAAAATAAACAAATGGGACCTAATGAAACTTAAAAGCTTTTGCACAACAAAGGATACTATAAGTAAGGTGAAAAGACAGCCCTCAGATTGGGAGAAAATAATAGCAAATGAAGCAACAGACAAAGGATTAATCTCAAATATATACAAGCAACTCCTCCAGCTCAACTCCAGAAAAATAAATGACCCAATCAAAAAATGGGCCAAAGAACTAAACAGACATTTCTCCAAGGAAGACATACGGATGGCAAAAAAACACATGAAAAGATGCTCAACATCACTCATTATCAGAGAAATGCAAATCAAAACCACAATGAGGTACCATTACACACCAGTCAGGATGGCTGCTATCCAAAAGTCTACAAGCAATAAATGCTGGAGAGGGTGTGGAGAAAAGGGAACCCTCTTACACTGTTGGTGGGAATGCAAATTAGTACAGCCACTATGGAAAACAGTGTGGAGATTCCTTAAAAAGCTGGAAATAGATCTGCCATATGACCCAGCAATACCACTTCTAGGCATACACACTGAGGAAACCAGATCCTGAAAGAGACACGTGCACCCCAATGTTCATTGCAGCACTGTTTATAATAGCCAGGACATGGAAGCAACCCAGATGCCCATCAGCAGACGAATGGATGAGGAAGCTGTGGTACATATACACCATGGAATATTACTCAGCCATCAAAAAGAATTCATTTGAATCAGTTCTAATGAGATGGGTGAAACTGGAACCCATTATACAGAGCGAAGTAAGCCAGAAAGATAAAGACCATTACAGTATACTAACACATATATATGGAATTTAGAAAGATGGTAACGATAACCTTATATGCAAAAAAAGAAAAAGAGACTCAGATGTATAGAACAGACTTGTGGACTCTGTGGGAGAAGGTGAGGGCGGGATGTTTCAAGAGAACAGCATCGAAACATGTATATCTAGGGTGAAACAGATCACCAGCCCAGGTTGGATGCATGAGACAAGTGCTCAGGTCTGGTGTACTAGGAAGACCCAGAGGGATGGGGTGGAGAGGGAGGTGGGAGGGGGGACCGGGATGGGGAATACATGTAAATCCATGGCTAATTCATTTCAATGTATGACAAAAACCACTGCAATGTTGTAAAGTAATTAGCCTCCAACAAATAAAAATAAATGGAAGAAAAAATAAATAAATAAATAAATAAAAATAAAAATAAAAATAAATAAATAAATAAATAAATAAATAAATAAAATAAAATTTGGCTGATGGGTGGCTGATTGCCAAAAAATGTTTCTTTTTTTTTTTTCCAAAAAATGTTTCTAAGGTTCACACACACAGAGCAATGAAAACAAAAATTCTGTGATATCAAATAACATCTCTGATCATTCTTATTAAAGATATCTTTTGTCTAACAGTCTTACTTACATAAAAATGGTAGTTTTTAGAGTGAAGGGCAAAACCCAACAAGAGTTATGTTGAAAGCTTATAGAGCTGTTAAGACTGCTTCCTTAAATCATCTGCTACTTTCCAGGCCTATAAGATAACACATTTCAGAATTGTGAATGTCTTCCACACAAAATTCAATAGTGCTAAAATATACCTTCAGGCATGGGATTCTTACCCTCCTTAAACTGCACAATCTCATGACTCATACTCTAATCCAAAAACATCAAGGAGCACAAGAAGTCTTGCAGAGGTGATGAACATTTTACTATATTGTTTGTGGAAAGAGTATCATGGGTACAGACACGTCTAAACTCACTACAATGTATCCTTAAATATATACAGCTTTTTGCATACTAAGTATAAATTTCTTTAAAATAAATGTGAATCTGGAACAAAGGAAGAATACTAATCTAATTCCAAACAAAGAAGAAGAATAGAGAGTTTTTCTAGGAACAGATGACAAAAAATTGAATATTTAGTAGAAATATGTATGAATATATCACTGACTGAGGGAACTCCATAATCAAAAAATGTTTAAGAGCTTACAATTATTTTCTTTGCAGATCTAGGGAAAAAAATCTTAAAATTTGTATGGAAACAGAACAGACACCCAAATAGCCAAAACAGTCTTAAGAAAGAAAAATGGAGCTGAATGAATCTGGCTCCCTTACTTGAGACTCTTGCAGGCAGATTCTTACTGTCAGAGCCACCAGGGAAGCCCATAGTATAAAGCTATAGTCATCAAAACAATACGGTACTGGCACAAAGACGGACATATAGATCGATGGAACAGAACAGAAAGTCCAGAAAAAAGCTCGTGTATCTATGATCAATTAATCTACAACAAAGGAGGCAAAAGTATACAATGGAGAAAAGACAGTCTCTTCAATAAGTGGTGCTAGGAAAACTGGACTGTTACATGTAAAGGAATGAAATCAGAACATTCTCTAACATTACACACAAAAATAAACTCAAAATGGATTAAAGACCTAAAATGTAAGGCCAGATACTATAAAACTCTTAGAGAAAAACATAGGCAGAACACCCTTTGACATAAATTACAGCAATATTTTGGGGGGATCTATCACCTAGATCAATGAAAATAAAAACAGAAATTAACAAATGGGACCTAATTAAACTTAAAAATCTTTTGCACAGCAATGGAAACCATAAACAAAATGAAAAGACAACTCACAGAAGGGGAGAAAATATTTGCAAATGTTATGACTGAGAAGAGATTAATCTTGTTCAATATCAGTTCAATATCAAAAAAAACAATTAAAAAAATGGACAGAAGATTTAAATAGACATTTCTCCAAAGAAGACAAACAGATGACCAAAAGCATGTGACAAGATGCTCACTATAGCTAAACATTAGAGAAATGGAAATCAAAACTACAAGTGATATCACCTCACACCAGTCAGAACGGTCATCATCAAAAAGTCTACAAACAATAAATGCTGGAGAAGTTGTGGTGAAAAGGGAACTCTCCTACACTCTTGGTGGGAATGCAAATTGGTACAGACACTGTGGAGAACAGTATAGAGGTTCATTAAACTAAAAATAGAACTACTTAATCATTCAGAAATTCCACTCCTGGGCATATACCCTGCTGCTGCTGCTAAGTCACTTCAGTCGTGTCCAACTCTGTGCGACCCCATAGATAGCAGCCCACCAGGCTCCTCCGTCCCTGGGATTCTCCAGGAAAGAATACTGGAGTGGGTTGCCATTTCCTTCTCCCTGAGAAAGCCTTAATTCAAAGAGACTCATGTACCCTAATGTTCACTGCAGCACTATTAAATAGCCAAGACATGGAAGCAACCTAAATGTCCATCAACAGATGAGTGGATAAAGAAGATGTGGTACATATATATAACAGAGAATTACTCAGCCATTAAAAAAGAATGAAATAATGCCATTTGCAGCAATATGGATGGACCTAGAGATTATCATACTAAGTGAAGTATGACAGAAAAAGACAAATATCTTGTGAAATCACTTATATGTGCAATCTAAAAAAATTATGCCAATAAACTTATCTACAAAACAGAAACAGACTCACAGGCTTTAAAAAAACAAAGCTATGGTGATCAAAGAGGAAAAGTGGGGAGGGGAGGGATAAATTAGGAGGTTGGGATTAACATATGTACATTGTGATGTGCTGTGCTTGGTCATTCAGTCGTGTTAGACTCTTTGCAACCCCATGTATTGTAGCCTGCCAGGCTTCTCTGTCCATGGGGATTCTCCAGGCAAGAATACTGGAGTAGGTTGCTATGCCCGCCTCCAGGATTTACACACTACTATGTATAAAGTAGATAATCAACCTGTATAGCACAGGGAACTCTAATCTATACTTTTTAATAATTTATATGGGAAAATAATGTGAAAAAGAATAGATATAAGTATGTGCTGTGCAGTGCTTAGTCACTTAGTCGTGTCCAACTCTTTGCGACCCCATGGACTGTAGCCTGCCAGGCTCCTCTGTCCATGGGGATTCTCCAGGCAAGAACACTAGAGTGGGTTGTCATGCCCTCCTCCAGGGATCTTCCCAACCCAGGGATCGAACCCAGATCTCCCATATTGCAGGCGTATTCTTTATCATCTGAGCCACCAGGGAGTATAAGTACATGTATGACTAAATCACTTTGTTGTACATCTGAAACTAACACATTGTATATCAAATATAATCCAATATAAAAAATAAAAAATTGAACTTAAGATATGAGGGGAAAAAACCACAATTATTCAGAAGCTGCCATTGTTTAGTAAATGTGTTAGATACTTTGTATTTAAAATCTTATCTAACAAAGCTAATGGAGGTGATGGAATTCCAGTTGAACTACTTCAAATCCTAAAAGATGATGCTGTGAAAGTGCCGCACTCAATACTCCAGCAAATATGGAAATCTCAGCAGTGGCCACAGGACTGGAAAAGGTCAGTTTTCATTCCAATCCCAATGAAAGGCAATGCCAAAGAATGCTCAAACTACCGCACAATTGCAATCATTTCACATGCTAGTAAAGTAATGCTCAAAATTCTTCAAGCCAAGCTTCAGCAATACATGAACCGTGAACTTCAGATGTTCAAGCTGGTTTTAGAAAAGAAGAACCAGAGATCAAACTGCCAACATACTCTGGATCATTGAAAAAGCAAGAGAGTTCCAGAAAAAAACATCTATTTCTGCTTTATTGACTATGCCAAAGCCTTTGACTGTGTAGACCACAATGAACTGAACTGAACTGAACTGAACTGAAGTTGCTCAGTCATGTCCAACTCTTTGTGATCCCATGGACTGTAGCCCACCAGGCTCCTCCATCCATGGGATTCTCCAGGCAAGAATACTGGAGTGGGTTGCCATTTCCTTCTCCAGGGGATCTTCCCAACCCAGGGATCAAACTCAGGTCTTCCTCAGTGTAGGCAGACGCTTTAACCTCTAAGCCACCAGGGAACCACAATAAACTGTGGAAAATTCTGAAAGGGATGGAAATACCAGACCACCTGACCTACCTCTTGAGAAATCTGTATGCAGGTCAGGAAACAACAGTTAGAACTGGACATGGAACAACAGACTGGTTCCAATTTGGGAAAGGAGTACATCAAGGCTGTATATTGTCACCCTGCTTATTTAACTTATATGCAGAGTACATCATGAGAAACACTGGGCTGGATGAAACACAAGTTGGAATCAAGACTGCCGGGAGAAATATCAATAACTTCAGACATGCAGATGACACCACCCTTACGGCAGAAAGTGAAGAAGAACTAAAGAGCCTCTTGATAAAAGTGAAAGAGGATAGTGAATAAGTTGGCTTAAAGCTTAACATTCAGAAAACTAAGATCATGGCATCTGGTCCCATCACTTCATGGCAAATAGATGGGGAAACAGAGGAAACAGTGGCTGGCTATTTTGGGGGGCTCCAAAATCACTGCAAATGGTGACTGCAGCCATGAAATTAAAAGACACTTATTCCTTGGAAAGAAATTTATGACCAACCTAGACAGCATATTAAAAAGCAGAGACATTACTTTGCCAACAAAGGTCCGTCTAGTCAAGGCTATGGTTTTTCCAGTAGTCATGTATGGATGTGAGAGTTGGACTATAAAGAAAGCTGAGTGCCAAAGAATTGATGGTTTTGAACTGTGGTGTTGGAGAAGACTCTTGAGAGTCCCTTGGACTGCAAGGAGATCCAACCAGTCCATCCTAAAGGAGATCAGTCCCAAGTGTTGAATGGAAGAACTGATGTTGAAGCTGAAACTCCAATACTTTGGCCACCTGATGTGAAGAGCTGACTCGTTTGAAAAGGCCCTGATGCTGGGCAAGATTGAAGGCAGGAGGAGAAGGGGATGACAGAGGATGAGATGGTTGGATGGCATCACGGACTCAATGGACATGAGTTTGGGTAAACTCCAGGAATTGGTGAAGGATAGGAAGGCCTAGCATGCTGCAGTCCATGGGGTCGCAAAGAGTCAGACACGACTGAGCGATTGAATTGAACTGAACTAATCCTCAATAATCCTCAGTTCAGTTCAATTCAGTCACTCAATCGTGTCCGGCTCTTTGCGACCCCATGAATCGCAGCACGCCAGGCCTCCCCGTCCATCACCAACTGTAGGAGTTTACTCAAACTCATGCCCATTGAGCCAGTGATGCCATCCAGCCATCTCATCCTCTGTCATCCATCAATAATCCTAAAAGTTTATAATTTTCCAAATTTGATACATAATGAAATTGTGCTCATTAACTCTTAAGCTTCAATATTTTATGTCTGTATTGAAATTTTAAAGTCTTTTAATTACCAAATTATGTTTTTTCCTACCATATAACAAGGTATTTGTAAAGATGACAGACATTTGAGGTTATGCATTCATATGATGAATAACTCATTTGTCTCAAGCTGAAGATTTCATAGGGCAGTATGCATATAAAATTGAAAAGGGGATATACATTGAATGAGAACCAAGGACCAGAAATGAAGGTAATATTAAATAATGTGTATTTCTGTGTGTGAAGTAATAAAGACTTTAAGCCCTGTCATTATATCAGACCTCTATTTAAGAAGACTGATGCTGCTGCTGCTGCTAAGTCACTTCAGTTGTGTCCGACTCTGTGCAACCCCATAGACAGCAGCCCACCAGGCTCCCCCATCCCTGGGATTCTCCAGGCAAGAACACTGGAGTGGGTTGCCATTTCCTTCTCCAATGCATGAAAGTGAAAGTGAAGTCGCTCAGTCGTGTCCAGTTCTTAGCGATCCCCTGGACTGCAGCCTACCAGGTTCCTCCATCCATGGGATTTTCCAGGCAAGAGTACTGGAGTGGGGTGCCATTGCCTTCTCCATTTAATAAGACTACATTTAGCAAAGTGAACAATGGTTTAGAATAGGAGACACTAGAAACTTGACTAATTAAGATATTGTATAAATTTATGCAACAAGTGACAAGTTCCTTGAGTAGGATAAGAGTATTAAAACATAAAAGAAGAAAAAAGTGTGAAATATTGCTGTAGGAGGCTAACTTATAAATTTCTTGAATGTGGTTTCTCTTGGGAAGAGATAAGCCAAAGAAAATGATGATGTTTTAAGCCTAGAGGACTAAGTAGGGGGTATTGATTTTAGCAAATTTAATATCAAGAAAAGTAACTTTTGGAATAGAAGTTTAAAAAAATTCTAGAAAAACTAAAGCCATATTCTAAGATATAAGTAAATATTTTATTATCTACAAGAAGAAATGGACTTCAATTGCTACAAGACAGTATAAACATGCTTATGAAAGAGACCTTGACTAAAGGGATGAAGAGCTTTTAATTTTGTAAGATTTCCTTTTCTGGAGCAATTTTAAAAATTTAATCCATCCCAACTTAACATATTATTATAACATTTTAGGATAAAAATTTTAAGCATTAATATATTGGTATATTATATGATAAATATTTTAATAAGAATTAATACTGGGAAGCAACAGTTGGACAATAGTAGATTTTGCACATGCTTCTAACTCAGAGTTTCTGATTCTCTTCAAGGAAAGCACTCTACAGTGAAATAATAGTACTAATGAAAAACAACTTTAAGTCTCAGATTTAAGGTTCTTGATGCAGATGCAAAGTGTCACCTATTTTGGCATAGTGAGGAGAGGTTAGAGGCCAAGTTGGCAATGAGAAGAGGGAGTATAGAAAGCTTTGGCAAGGAAACTACTCTAAAATTAGCTTCTGAAATTTCTTGCCCTTATCCCAATATCCTCCCGTTTAGCAAACAGTAGAGTTAAGCGCACCTTGGAGACTTCAGCTCTTTCTAATCTCAGAGGATTCATTATCTCAGATTGGAAATTCTCAAGTGAAACAAATAATCTAGGCATATTTCTATGAATTTCACAGGAAACTACCTTGAAAAAGACAGTACAAACTACTGACTGGATCTGGATCTGAATTTATAAATGACACTTTGGATAAAGGACTTTAATAGGATGATTAATAAATTGTTTTCACTGCTGGTCTAAATACATCAATATATCTCTTAGTATATAGTTCTTGTGTTGTTTGTTTATAAATTAATAAATACATTAATGCTGATTACTTTCTACTTAACACATTCCATTTGCACAAAAACAATTATTGGTCCAAATATTACATATTATAATATGTATAATAATTAAAAATAAGTGATTAGGAGTGATTTCAGCATCATGACCATGTAAGAGGTTGTTTTTTGCCCCCCTTTGAAAAAACTAATTGGACTTCCAACCATGGGCAAAAGTTGCTCTGTGGGATCCAGCACTAAACACCAAGGGACCTGGGAGAAGTTTCACCCATGAGTGCATCCAGTAATAGGCAGACAGACCTCTGTATGGTCTGTGGGACCAGCAGAGCCAGTGAATCTACCTCAATCCCTTCAACAGTGTTGGAGTAAAATATGTAGACTGCTGACCAGGGCAGATACCAACAGATGAGAGAAAGTTTGCTGCAGCTCAACCTTCTCAGGGGAAGAATCCAGCATACCATGAAGCAAAAGAGAGAAAAAGAGAGTTTGAACATAGTGGAGTGAAGACAAAGAGGTTTGACGGACTACTCATCCCCCAAGGTGTCACACCTGAACTATATCCCACAGTGATCTATCCCATGGTGGAATAGAAGGGCAGTTGTCAGTGCTCAGCTACTCCAGTTGTGCAGGATGCTGTTAGAGAAACCTATTTCTCTCCAGCAGCACCAAGAGTACTAAGTAGGACCTCCATGTCCATGAAGTGAGATATTTGGAAAGAAGCAGATAAGACTGAAAAGAGGCATGGTTTCAGTTGACTGGGCTCAGGACTTCAGTAGGAAGTCTGCCCATGAACCCCTGAGAGGAATTCATTCCAAAATCTCCAGCAGGTCTGTAAGGACCCCCACTGCCCCAAGTACTAAACCCATTCCTCTTCCAATGCTTCAGCTGCCTCTTTATACACTGCCAAATCTCAAAGTGAAAGCATATCTTTTAAAGGGAATGCCATCAGAAAAACAGACAAGGACCTGTGGGGCAAAGGAGAAACCTCAAAATTGAGCTATAACGCCCCCTCTGGAAAACAAATGTTTCCAGCAGCCAACCAGGTGAATTGAAAGAACCAAAGAAGGCATACATATTACAAATGTTGCCACAAGATGGAACAGGGTATGTTAAGGGTATATCCAATATAAAGGCAGAGAAATCCCCAGATATAACAGAACTCAGAAAAAGTATACCCCATCTGAAGCCAACTAGGAAAGATTTGAGAAAGTGTCTGCTAAAAGCATCAGTGCAAAACTACAGGGAACATAAAGAATGAAGAAAACATCATCACCAAAAAATAGAAATAATCCTCAACAACCTAGCTCCAAGGTAAGGAATATAGCTATCTAACTGATAAAGAATTCAAAACTACTTTGAGTTAACTCAATGAGCCTCAGGAAAACAAAAAGATAGTTCAACTAAATCAGAAAAATACATGAACAAAATGAGAAATTTAGCAAAGAGAAAGAACACATAAAGAAAACTAAACAAATTCTGGAGCTGAAAAATTCAATGAACAAAACGAAAAATGCTAAAGAGAGCATCTACAGATAGAACAAGTGAGACACAGAGTAAGAAAGCTAGCAGACAAGACTTTGAAATAACTGAATCAGAGAAGAACAAAATAAAAAGAATGAAAAAGAGAAAAGAAAGGCTGCTTGTTTATGGGATTTCTTCTAGAGAGAAAATATTAATCAGAATTTCACAAGGAGGAAAGAGGAAGCAGAAAGTTTGTTTAAAGGAACATCTGAGACCTTCTCAAACCTGTGGAGAGACTAGTCTAAGTTCAGAAATTAATAGATCGCCTCCTTATCTCAATGCCAAAGGCCTTCTTTAAGACACACTTTAATGAAACTGTCCAAAATGAAAGACAGAGAATCTTAAAACTGGCCAGAGAAAAAACAATGTAGTCTACAAATGAATTCCCCTTCAGCCATTATCCAGTTTCCTAGCAGAAACCCTACAGGCCAGGACAGAGTAGAAAGATATATTCAAGGTGATGAAAGAAAAAAAAAATGTCTACAATGAATACTCTATCTGACAAAGTAAATAAGAAAAAGAGATAAACCTTCTTCTAGATTTTAAAAAAATGGAAGGAGTTCTTCGCCACTAGATCTGACTCTCAAGAAATGATGCAAAGAGTTCTTCAAGCTGAAATAAATTTATGATAAAAACTGACATTAAATCATGGGACACATTGGTAAAAATTAAACACACACAGATGTGGAAAATTCTAAAACTGTAAGGAGACGGTGTGTTAAATACACTTAAATATAGAAAAAAAAAGTCAAAAGAAAAGATATTCAAAATAACTATAGCTACTATAATTTGTCAGTTAATACACAATATAGAAAGAAATTATGACACCAAAAATATAAAAGAGAATAAAATGGTAGAGCTAATTTAACTGATCAAAGTTAAGTTGCTTTCTGATTGACAGGGACTTTTTAATCTATACAATGTTTTATGTAATCCTCATGGTAACCACAAAGCAAAAACTTAATGGAGATTCACAAAAGATAAAGAAAGGATGACTATCAGGACTTAAGACTAGAGACACACATAGGCTTAAGGTGAAGGAATAGAAAAAGATATTCCATGCAAGCAGAAACCAAAGGAAAGTGGGGGTAGCTATATTTACATCACAAAATAAACTTTATCCAAAACTGCAATGAGAGACATTGAATAATGATAAAGGGATCCATTCATCAAGAAACTATAACAATTGCAAATATTTATATACCCAACTCTGATGCAGCTAAATAAATTAAGCAAATACTAACAGATCAGAAGGGAAAAGTAGACAACACTACAATACAGTAACAGTAGGGGACTTTAATATCACATTTTCAGCAATGGGTACATTACCCATAAAGAAAATCAATTAAAAAAAAAACTGGACTTGAACCATACTTTATACTTTATACCAATTGGACCTAACAGATTTTCATATACATCCCATCAATCAGCACAAGGATACACATTCTCTTCAAGTGTACCCAGAACATTCTTGCAAGATAGATCTGATAAGTCAGTGAAATTTTTCTTTTAAGTATTTTTGTTTGTGAATTGTAATTGGAATATGGTGGATTTGTATCTGAAAAAAAAAATTTTTTTCACTTAGTTCATGTTGTTTTATTCTCTCAAATTTTGTACACTTTCTTTATGTGATTACTTAGAAGAAGTCTTCTTCATGTGTATCTGGAAATTTAGGCAGTGAGACACTAGGGTACTGCATGCGGTACTCCAGATAGTGGTATTTCCAAAAATGCAAGATGGTTCAAAGAATTCAGTTATGTCTTTTAAGTTTTTTAAAGTTTTTGTTTTCCTCTGTAATGGCTCACTCTATGTGGCCCCAATTATTTACTAGAAGTTCTTTTATAGACATGATTCTTGGCTCTTCATTTTCTGGAAAATAGCTTAAGCATAATTGAATATACCTCTTATACACCTAATTGGAGATAAAGAATGAGTCACAGATAAACAAAGGAGAAGACAAAGACATCAGAATCAATATAACTGCAAGCCACACAGGAAATTGAGGGGAAGATTTTGGATGTGTTTTTTCATTTTAATACTTTAGGAAATAGGGTTTGAACCAATCATACCTAAACTTTACAGGCCTCAAAAACTACAGCTGGCATTTGAGTTACCATTTAAAATTCAGGTTTTGCCAAGATTTTACTTTAAATTTAATTATTCTTCAGCTCAATGTGGGTTCAGTTTAAAGTGTTATATACATAGTATACATTTCAGATGGAGATAGTGGCAATAATATAGGTAATAAAATGATACTTTGATAAAAATACATTTCTTTATTTGGAAAATGTGTTGGTTGATTTTTTATAATGAACTTTCTAACCACAAATATTCAAATCAGATTGAGTTTAGAAAGGAAAAAGCAACCAGCATTTTCACACAGCTTTTATCACAAATATTTTCTAATATATTTTCACATAGTTCTTTCAAATACCCATTGGATTCATCAACTCATTTTTCAAGAGCCTAGCATTTAGTCAACTCAGACATTCTTGATTGCTTCTTAAGTTAAGCAGCTGCACCACGCTCTAACCTCACCTAACAAAACCTAGCCTCGGATGGCCATTACTTTATGTTATACAGCACAGCTTTGCAACTGATTTTCGCCTCCTTTACACATCTCACTGACTTGAGAAAAAGGAAAATATGAGGGGCATTATTGGAAAGCCCTTTTTGGTACAATTCATCAAAATTATTTTCTTACTGATCATAATGAACTATTAAAGAACACAGACCAAAATTTTTTTCAATATTAACTAGTATTCAAAAAAGAATAACAGTGTTAGAAAAAAGATTTATCTTTCATTAAACCAAAGACAGAAGGAAAATTTTATGACAAATTTTGCCTATAAAATGAGAAACTGAAAGACATATTCTAGATCATTTGAAATTAAGAATATCATCTCTCCATAGGAATTTTACATCTGAATTTTATCAAGTTTTACAACAAATTCTATGCTTCATCTTCAGTTAAGTAAAGGATATTTTTATTAGATTTCTGCACTGAAAAAATTAATATTGATGTTTGATTCATATTTTACATGGCTGTTATATCCACTGAAGAGTGATTACTATTTAGGTAGACTGTGTTTAATTCCTATCTGCTACCATGAACTCTGTGACCTTGTGAGAGTACACAATAAGTGCTAATAGAGTGAGTGAATGAAAGAAGGGTTGATGTGTGGATGGGTAGATGAACTATTGGTGAAAAAGATGCTCCATTATACCATTACTGTCACAAGTATACTAGATCATTCTCACCCCACTAGTCTCTTTACTGCCCCTCTTACATCTCTGTTTCTGAGGGTGTAGATTAGAGGATTGAGACTAGGTGTGACAACAGTATAAAACAGGGCAATGAACTTGCCTTGATCTTGAGAATTTCCTGATGGTGGCTGGAGGTACATGCACATGGCTGGAATGAAAAAAAGGGATACGACCATAAGATGGGCTCCACACATCCCAAAGACTTTCTGGAGTCCAGTTGTTGACTGCATCCTCAGCACTGCCCGGGAAATGGCCCCATAGGAGCTGAGAATGAGCATGAGAGGTATGAGAACAAAAATGGAGCTTGTGACCATGAGGGTCAGCTCATTAGCATGGGTATCAATGCATGACAGTCGAAGCAGTGCTGGAACTTCACAAAAGAAATGGTCCACTTGGCGATGTCCACACAGAGGTACCCAGAAGGTAAACAAGAAGTGAAGGGCTGAGTTGGTAAAGCCACTTACCCAACAAGCCACAGCCAACAGTTGGCAGAAACGAGGGTGCATGAGGACAGTATAATGCAAGGGTCTACACACAGCTGCATAACGGTCATAGGACATCACCATCAGTAGCACACATTCTGTGGTTCCCAATGCAAGGAAAAAATAAAGTTGAATCATACAGCCATTGTAAGAGATGGTTTTTACTGGGCCCCAGAGGTTGATCAGCAACTGAGGGATGGAGCTTGTGGTGTAGCAGAGATCCAGAAAAGAGAGATTTGAGAGGAAGAAGTACATGGGAGTGTGGAGATGGGAGTCCAGGTATGACAAGATAATGATGAACAGATTGCCTATTAACGTCATCAAGTAGAACATCAAGATAACCACAAAGAGAACTAACTCAAGCTGAGGCCAATTAGAAAAACCCAGTAGAACAAAGTAGTCTTCAGAACTTGCATTGATTCTTTCCATCATCATGCATTTCTTGTTACCTAAGGAAAGAATTGTATTGTGCTGTGCTAAGTCGCTTCAGCTGTGTCTGACTCTTTGTGACCCTATGGACAGCAGCCCACCAGGCTCCTCTGTCCATGGGATTCTCCAGACAAGAATATTGGAGTAGGTTGCCATTTCCTGCTCCAGGGAATCTTACCAATTCAGGGATCAAACCTGTGTCACTTTCATCTGTTGTCAGGTGGGTTCTTCACCTCTAGGGCTACCTGAGAAGTCCAAGGGAAGAACTACATACACTCAAAAAAAAGTATGGAAATTCTCCAAGAACCATAGAAACACTTAGAAAAGAAACAGAAGCCAGATCAAAGAATTGAATACCACTATTCAATTCTAAGACAATTTGGGCATTAAGCGAAATTATGATACTAATGAATTGAAAGAAATAAGACTCCACAAACTAATACTGATAAATTTTTTAAAGGATAAAGAAATAGTGGAGAAGAGAAAGCTATTCCTCCCAGCAGAATCCTACTTAATAGCTATAGAAGGAATAGCAGAGCTAGAAAAACATAAATGGATGCTAATAACTAGTAAATCAAACTATGAATGAGAAATAGGATAGTCTAAAATATCCCTTCACAAATTACACTTTAATTACAAAGTGAAAAGTAGTAGACTTTACAATAGGAAAACCTGGTGGACATCACCATAGTCAGGTAATCATGCTAATATCACCAGTGTTGAGACAAACCAACATCATGTGACTATTAATGTGATGCTCTGACTATGACATAATGTTGCTTCAGTCATATTCCTACCAAAAATGTACAGTTTGATGCTAAAAATGAAGAAACATGAGACAAACTCATGTTGAGACAAGATGGACAAAATAACTGGCCTGCACTCTTCAAAAATATCAAATTTAAGGGAGACAAAGGCTAAGGAACTTGTTTGGCTTAACGGAGGACAAAAAGGCATGATATCTAAATGTGTAAGTCTGTACTAGGAAAAAAATAGACATTAACTACATTTTGAGACAACTGGAGAAATATGACTATGAATAATATAATATCCATGTTAAATTTTCTTATTTTGTTAACTATACAATGATTACATAAAATAGCATTCCTATTCTTAGGAAATAAACAATAGAATTTAGCAGAAAAGAACATGGTATCTCCAAATTAGACTATTATGGTCCAGCAAAAAAAGATACCATAGATAGATAATAGATAAATAGTGAAGGGTAAATAGACAGAAATTAATATATTTATACATAGATAATAGATATATACATAGGTGATAGATACATAGATTCATATGTGATGGATAGATACAGATAGATGAGAGAGAAAGAAAGAGATTATAGAATAAATCTTTCAGGCAGAATGTAAACTATTGCTGAATCTTCTTAAAAGGTTAATGGTAGTTCTTTATACCACTTTAGCACTTTTTCTGTAGATTCAATCTAGAATAAAAAGTAACAAAAAAGCTACAAAGTATTTTTTACTTTTATGCTTCATCCAGACATTTGTGTTGTTATAGAAAAGTAACTTCTTAACTGTTGAGTTATTCTTACTCATCTAAGGACAACATCTATGTTAAAAGTAACTTGAAAAAATCCTTATACCAACAGAAGAAAATTTCCAGGAAACAATCTTTTTTTAAAACCAATAGCTTTAGTTTTCTTTTCAGCATTTTCAGGCAATTTCTATTTATGTGATTATAGAAAACAGAATAATTGCAATCCCAATAATCTTACATATAGTTGAAAAGATATGAGTAACATCAAATTTATTTGTGATTTCAAAATGCTTATATAGGGTGAAAATATTGAGCTTCAAGTAAATATTCTTAAGAAAAACTTTATCTCCCTATTTTTTACTTGCACTCACAATTTATTTCTAAATTTAAAGCTAAATAGAGGTACAAAAAAGAGACAGAAACACATGGACATCAACTTATGGTTACTCATGATACAAACAAAGCTGAAAATCTTGGTTCACATGACTAGATCTGTTAAATAGATAAGGTAAACAGTAATAAAATGTCTTTTAAAGGACATAAAACATAACTGATTTGAAAAGAGGTATTTTTAGAAAAAGGAAGATATAAAGTCATCCAGAGAACAAAGAAGCAAGGAAGAATGTGAGGTTGGGGGAAGATGGAGAGGAATCTGACTACTGGTGCTGAAAGTTAAAAGTGTGCTCCTGTGTATCATAGGGTTGAGACACTTGAACACAGGGCCTCAAGGAAGTTTTCACACTATTTCTTTCCTCTAGGACAGTAACTGAGACCATATTCAAATTCTGCTCATAGTTTATAATGTCTACATAAATTTTTATTCTCCAACTTAGAGGAGAATTCTGAATGGTTATTGAAACCATTAAATGACTCTGTCATTTTATATACTGAACCTAGAGAACCTTAAGTTTCTTTTTGTTAAAAATAATAATAAAGTACATTTCATAAATAGTTATGACTCCTAAGTGATTTTTTTTCTCCTGTGAGTGTTCAGTCTTTCATAGGAAAGATCAATACCATCTTTTGTTATATAGTTTCTATGACAAGGCATAATAACCACTATTTAAATATCCCTCCTTCTCTCTGTGAATGCTTTGCCTTACTCAACATTGACACATCATATCTTCTTTCCTCCTTCCATAGCCAATTTTTTCTCCCACTATTTTTTCTCCCTCTATTGCCTGTGTGTGTGCTCAGTCATATCTGACTTTTTGTGATCCCATGGACTATATCCCACCATGTTCCTCTGTTCATGGGATTCTCCAGGCAAGAATACTGGAGTGGGTTGCCATTTCCTACTCCAGGGGATCCTCTTGACTCAGGGATCAAGCCCACATCTCTTGCACCTCCTACATTGGCAGGGAGATTCTTTACTATCACACCACTTGGGAAGCCCCCAGTTATCTCTTACTGGGGTCTTTTAATTACTCATGTTTTATAAGTGCAATTCCTCAAAAAGCTGTGAGCAGTAGCTAACTTGTTGAGTTTCAGCATGAAAGTTAGAAATAGTTTAACCCCACAACAGTAAGACTGATTGAGGCCTTTAAACTCTTAATCATTCATTAGTTACACTAACCTAGACTACTTCCTGTAGCTCAGAAACCATGCAGGAGAGTCATATATTACATTACTTAAAAAGAAAATTTTGTAATAAAACAGAAGATTAACATAAAGAACTTTAAGTTATGGAAGAGAATAACTATAAAGATGCAACTAGAACTCTAAATGAATCTTGGACCAAGAGACAGTATCTAAGAAAGGACAAGCTTGGAAAGAGGCGCTTCCTGCCTAAGGCTACAGGTCAGACCTCACCATAGAAGGTGTTGTTGAGCCCACTGGATGATGACGTCCACCATGGCTGAATCAAAAAGTAGCAATGGTCAAATAGTGAATTACGAAGATTGCATCACATAGCGATCACTGCCTCTTGAGAGATGATAGAAAAATCTAGAGATTATTTTTCAATTGCCCTAGAAGGGAAATAGTACATCATGAGAAATACAAACCCAAATTCAGTCATTGCTTCTTCTATTGTGGATATAACTTTCTTCTTCCTTGTTCAATTGCCTAAAAATCTTAGTATATTGATTAAAACAAAGTAACAGTCATATCTTAATCTGTTGCATGATTCATCTTTCAACATACTAATAAATGTTATAGAGGGATATGAGATAAGAGACAAAAAAAAAACAGATGTAAGTAGAGAAAAGGTAAGAACTTTATGGTTTACTTTACTTCTTACCATAGGAGACAGAAATAAAGACCTCATCGAAGGTGGCTTTCATGGTTTGTGGAATGAAATCTCTCTTCTCTTGTTTTTAACTAAGATAGACGGAAGAAACAGTGGTGGACACAAGTCTATTTTTCCCATTCCCATATCCCTGGCGAGGTTGTTTTTTCTTATATTAGTCCATTAATACTCTCACCTGGTGCTTAAGTAATACTCAAAGAACTCTGTCCACTTCTGTCCTTCTCATGTCTGTCCTCATTCCCTATATTTGTCTACACAATCTATGCCCTCTATCAGTCCTATTGTGGACTGATCTGATCTCTAGTTTTCATCTCTTGGAAATCACCAGCATAAATGGTTGTGTGTTCCATATATTCTAATCTACTACGTCAATATAGAAAAGCAGAGTCTGAAAATTACTGTGATTATCATTGCTACATAAGACAGAGTCCTGAGTCTACCAAAAAGATCTGGTTTTACCTGGAAGGAGGAACTCATTAGAGCATTCACTGTGTCAGGGGATGGACCCCCCCTTTCCTAGAGCAAATGGTGCCTTTATGGAAACAAAAGAATAAACACTTGTTTCCCTTAACTGGGGTCAGTGGGAGGTTAAGTCCCAAAGCAGCAATTAACGCCCTTTAAGGAGTTGTCCTAGTTAGAACAGTTTCTAAGGAGTACCTTCAACATGATACCATACAGTTGAACTAAGATAACAATATCACTAATAAACATGTTTTAAGCCTGATGTTCAGGGAAGGGAGTGAGTTGTCCTGAAGCTTCTTCCTGATTTCTTCATCATCCTAAGGGCCAAAGTTAAAGGAATACTTGTCAAAGGTAGTCTAATGGGGAGGTGGAAAGGGAAGCATGAAACATTTCTAAAAACAGAATCCATAGGTTTCCCTGGTGGCTCAATGGTAAAGAAGCCTTCTGCCATTGCAGGAGACACTGGTTCAATCCCTGATTCAGGAAGATCCCACATGCCTTGAAGAAACTGAGAGTCACAACTGTTGAGCCTGTTCTCTAGAGCCCAGGAGTCACAACTACTGAGCTCATGTGCTGTAGCTACTGAAGCCTGCGCATCCTAGAGCCAGTGCTCCACAACAAGAGAGGCCACTGCAATGAGAAGCCTGCCCACTGCAACTGAAGAGTAGCCCCAGCTCACTGCAACTAAAGAAAAGGCCAGGCAGCAATGAAGACTCAGCACAGTCAAAAATAAATAAATAAAATTTTTTTAATGGAATACATAAAGACTAAACTTTGCCTTATTAATTTAATTCTGCCTGCCAACATTTTTAAGCTTCAAGGCCAAGTTTAGTATTGCAAAAGTACTGTAAAAAAATCTTTGAAGAACATTTAAACTGTAACTAAGATGGTAACTACCAAAACCCAGAAACATAACAAAATTATTTAATATTTCCAAGACTTTTTTCTCAGTAATTTCTTTATGTCTTGTCAAGAGTTTTGCAATAATATATAAACAACTGAAATTACCTTAGATTACTAATCTACATCCAGTAATTTACTTGCTACTATTAAAGTACACCACAAGTTGATAAATTAATGAACATTTTAAATTGTTATATTGTTTCTAGCTAACATCAGAAAATAGTCTTTATGTTTCAGTGGTCTTAATTGTTGTGAAAATTAATAAGAAAAATATATAAATGTTTTCCCCAGTGCTTAGTATGTAATTATTCAATACATATTTGAATAGATATTTTAACAAACACCTCTATTCCTTTGTTATTCTTTATTTTAGATATTTAAAATATTACAATAGAACACCTATATAAAATTATATTTTAAAAACTGTAATCTTTAGGAGAGCAATTGGGTGTTTCTCTTTCTATTTAACAGAAATATCAGAAAATAGTCTTTATGTTTCAGTGGTCTTAATTGTTGTGAAAATTAATAAGAAAAATATATAAATGTTTTCCCCAGTGCTTAGTATGTAATTATTCAATACATATTTGAATAGATATTTTAACAAACACCTCTATTCCTTTGTTATTCTTTATTTTAGATATTTAAAATATTACAATAGAACACCTATATTCCTACAACTAGAATCATCAACTATTACTTTTGTTGTATTTATTACAATCATTTTTTAGAGGCTATCTATAACCAGTTTAGTGCATTGTAAGATCAAGAGGAAACATACAACTTTGAGAAATAGACTGGATTCGAATCAAGATGGCAGAGTACAAGGATGTGGAATTCATCTCCCCTCACATATTTATGTGGAAAAATTCTCACTGAAAACTAATTGGAGATGACCAGAGAGACTCCTGTACAAGCAAGTCTACAAGAAAGGTAAAAGCAGAATCAAGTCAGGAACGAAGACAGGCAATTAGGTCAGGTCCTATGCCCCGAGGAGGGGACTCAGAGGAAAAGGAAGATTACAAAGAAGACCCTCCATGAGGGGTGAGCAGCTCAAGTGACATCTTGGACACCCCAGTCCTGGGGTCTGACTAAGGGAAGAGGAGCTCCGTTGGCTGCTTGGAGGCTCAGAGGGACAAGAAATGGGCTATGGGAAACCTCAACTCAGTTTGGGAATAGTGCAAAAATGCTTCTATCTTCCTGAAGCAGGGTGGAAAGGGCAGAACAAAACCATGAGGTTGACTGGCTTCACACACAAATGCCCCAGTGAATGTCCTACCCTAAGCTGAGCTAACACTCCAGCACAGCTAGTTTCTCATTGCAGCTCCACTCTGGAGCAACAGCTGCCATGACAAAGGGGAAAGCTCACTGTGAGATGCTAAAGGTAGCTCCAAGCCTGAGCAGGAAGAGGACAACCATTACTGGAATTTGCACAGACAGCACATCACAAGGAGACCATATGTCTGAGAGTGGCCAGACCACCACATACAACACACTATGACTTTTGCCAAATAAACACACCAGACCCTCTTGCTCCAGCACTGCTCTCCTCTGGGGCTTCAGGAATTTGAGACCCACCAGACCCCCAAAAGGACTGTGATGGCCACTGAGCAAAGAGGAAGAAGCACTGGCTCACACCTGGCTCCGGCCCCAACCCCTTCAGTTCTAACCCCATCCCCTAACAAGGGGACAGCTCTCAGTGCACCCTGAGGAAAGACATGACTTGTGTTCAGGTCAAACCCAGTTCTGCCATCAAAGCCACTGGTCCCACGGAGATTGTACAGGGACACTCCCATATAAGAACACCTCTTCAAGGCCACCATGGATAACTTTTTCACTTAATTTCATAGAGACAGAGGAAGTTAAGCAAAATAAGAAGACAGAGTAATTTGTCTCAATTGAAATGGCAAGAGAAAATTTCTGAAAAAGAAACAGCTACTGAGATGGAAATCAATTTTACTAGACAAAGAATTGAAAGCATTAGTAATAATAATAGTAACTGAATTGGAGAAAAGAATAGCTGAACACAGTAAGAATTTTAACAAGGAACTAAAATTGTAAGAAAGATCAGTCACAACTGAAGAATACAATAACTAAAATGAAAACACAAGAAAAGAATAGCCAAACTAAGTAATACAGAAGAATGTATAAATCAACTAAAAGATAGATTAATGGAAATCACTAAATGAGAATAGCAAAAAGAAAACTAAATTTTTTAAACTGAGAACAATTTAAAGGCTCTGTAGGTCAACATCAAGGTACTAGAATTCACATTATAGTGATCCCAAAAGGAGAAAAGAGAGAGAAAAGTGTGGAAAACGTAAATGTGCAGCTGCATCTTGAAGCAAGCAGAGCTAGAGTCTTCCCTAGGCTCAGGCTGGAATACGAGCCTGGGGGGCAGTCTTGGGAAACTGGCCAGCCACTTATGCAGCTTTCAGTCCTCCTTCTCACTGATTCAGGAGCAAGCAAGTATGCGTGTGTTCCTAAAGAGTGGAGTCCAAGCTTTCCACAGCCTTTCTGTTAGTCCCACTGGCTCTCCAACCAGTCAAGGGGACTCACCTTCCCTGTGCAGGATCCCAGGGTGGGAGGGAGCCAACATCTGTCTGGAACCACTCATTCTCTGGGGAGGATCTCTGCCCACATAATCTCTCTTTTCCTCTGAGTCTCCACCCAGGACACAGGTCCCAACCGGATGGCTTCTCTTCCTACCCAACTCCATATGTATATTTCTTATAGCCTTGGTTGCAGGAGTCTCTCTCCAAGTCTCCAATTAGTTTGCAGTGAGAACTGTTCCACGGGTACAGTAAGTGCTCTACATACAAACTTCAAGTTGTGAACTTTCAACAATGTGAATGTGCACTCTATCAGTGTCAAGTGTGAGTGAAATTGAAGCTTGCCCTCCATCTCCTATCACTGACAATCCTTCAGCTCTACCATTTCCTACTTTCTCTCCCTCCTCCAGTCAGTAGCTCTTCTTGCCTCTTCTATCAATGCCAGCCTCTGTATGCAAGCGATTGTACTGTACTATTGTACTTTTCAAGGTACTGTGCTATAAGATTTAAAATGTTTTCTTTAAATGCAAATCAAAACCACAATGAGGTACCATTACACGCCAGTCAGGATGGCTGCTATCCAAAAGTCTACAAGCAATAATTGCTGGAGAGAGTGTGGAGAAAAGGGAACCCTCTTACACTGTTGGTAGGAATGCAAACTAGTACAGCCACTATGAAAAACAGTGTGGAGATTCCTTAAAAAACTGGAAATAGAACTGTCATACACCCAGCAATCCCACTGCTGGGCATACACACCAAGGAAGCCAGAATTGAAAGAGACACATGTACCCCAATGTTCATCGCAGCATTGTTTATAATAGCCAGGACATGGAAGCAACCTAGATGCCCATCAGCAGACGAATGGATAAGAAAGTTATGGTACATATATTACTCAGCCATTAAAAAGAATACATTTGAATCAGTTCTAATGAGATAGATGAAACCGGAGCCCAATATACAGAGTGAAGTAAGCCAGAAAGATAAACACCAATACAGTATACTAATGCATATATATGGAATTTAGAAAGATGGTAATGATAAACCTATATGCAAGACAGAAAAAGAGACACAGATGTATAGAACAGACTTTTGGACTCTATGGGAGAAGGCGAGGGTGGGATGACCTGAGAGAATAGCATTGAAACATGTATATTATCAAGTGTGAAACAGATCGGCAGTCCAGGTTGGATGCATGGAGACAAGTGCTCAGGGCTGGTGCACTGGGATGACCCAGAGGGATGGGATGGGGAGGGAGGAGGGAGGGGGGTTCAGGATGGGGAACACATGTAAATCCATGGCTGATTCATGTCAATGTATGGCAAAAACCACTACAATATTGTAAAGTAATTAGCCTCCAACTAATAAAAAATAAAGGAAAAAAATGTTTACTTTTTGTTTGTTTTTTATGTATTATTTATGTGAAAAGTATTATAAACCTATTACAGTACAGCACTATATAGCCAGTTGTGTTAATTGTGTATCTAGGCTAACTTTGTTGGACTTACGAACAAATTGAACTTATGAACATACTCTCAGAATGGAGCTCATTTCAGATGTCAGGGATTTACTGTAGATGTACTGCTGATGAGATCACTGCGGGAAGTGAGTTCCTCGACCTCCTACTCCTCCACCTTGACCTACTCCTGGGCATAATTTATTTAACATGGAAACAATAAGGGGAATTTTCTATCCAAATGACAACTTCCTCTTCCCTAGTCTTTCTCCTTTGCCATTATATCATGTCAATAATGAATATTCAGTACCTTACACACTTCTTATTACATTTACATAATTTTATATCATTGACATAATTCAGTAGCTTACATTTTTTTAATCATTTTAATAAGTACCTCTGACTGTTTTTTTTTCTTTTTTTTTTATTGTTCATGGATTTTATTGTAAGGAATAAGATACAAACCTGTTTATAAACATTATTAAATTTATAGGGGCTCTTGCCTCTTTCAATGTGTATTAAGAGTATAGTGATTATGATGATGTTTTGAAAAGCACAAAGGGATTCTAATGTTAAAAAAAGATGGAAGTCAATGGGACAGAAAATGAGATTCAGAATAACACCTAACTCTCCTGCCCTCCATCACTTTATCTGGTTCCTGACAGAACTTGTTCCCTTTATAGGAAACAGCCAGAATAGAATCTTGATTTTCTTCACTACTTTTGATAGAAATCAGTTGACACTTGGCCAAATTCATGTGTAACTAGGAGATTTTTAAGATTTACTTATTATTATTTTATGATTTATTTATAACAATCAGAAAAAATACTAACTCATCAATATAATAACATGAAAGTTACTTGTGTCATTTTCATAATTATTTCTGAAGACTATCTTAATTCAGACAAAATTTAAAATCTTAGTATTTCACACTAATAGTTCAGAGTGGTCAAATATTTAGTTCCAGTAGTACATCACTTGAATTCATACCATATTACGTACATAGTCTATGATAGCAGTTACATATAAAACAGATTATTCATTGTATTTTACCATTGATTTATTTTTGTTTTTACAGGCTATTTTACATCTTACTTGTCTTGTTCCTAAATATTGGCATTTACTATCCAACAAATAGAGAGAGGTTTGTCCATGGCAATCCCTGAGAGACAGAATCAAACTACTTTCTAACACTCTAGTGAGAAGAAAATGTCTCCTGGGAAAGGGGAGGCAGGATAAGTATTCAGAACCAGGAGAAGAAATGAAGCATATGTATTCATATTCCTTTTTTTCAGGACAAAGGAAAGCTCAAATACATCATCATGTAACTAACACAACTTTGCATTCTTCTGTGTGTGTGTGTGTGTGTGTGTATGTGTGTGCACACGCGCAGTTGAGGACACTGCTAGGAGGGACATGATGCTCTCTGAAGAGACACACAGTCTTTCTGGGAACAGACATGGCCTTGATTACAACAAAAGCTTCTCAGTGCGTGGTCTTGGGAGTGAGGATTGAGGAGATTCACATTCTCTGAATTTGGGGAAGTTATAAGGTGAGTGTGCAGAAAAAATTAAGGAGTGGCTCATCAGAATTGATAACCATCTACTTTTGTCCCTCAAATATTAGGATTAAATGTACGTGATATAACTGATGTCTTTTTAAAAGAGGACTGTGGAAGACAGTGAATTAAAATGTGAAAATGGATAGAAAACATACAAAGCATTATTCAATTGTAGACATTATTTTAATCAGTTATTTTCCCTTTCTCTGAAGAGTATAAAATTTACTCAGTTTGCCAGTATATCTGTTATAAAATTGCCATTAATTGTTCTAAACTAATCATTTCACAGGAAATAGATAAATCTCTTATTGTTTGGTAACAGAGATGCCTAGATCATCCTGTTCATGTTACTCCAACCAAAGGATAACATAGTTCATGCTGGGTTATGTTGAGGCATCACCCAGCTAAATATTAGGTCCTCAATGACATGATTATGGGTGAATTGTGGAAAGCAATGGGAAATTATTTCAACAATCTTTAATAACTAATTTACATAAATTGTATATACTCTCCAAGCATTTTAGAAAGGACAATTTCAGAATAATTAAAGTTAATATTTATTGAGTTTTTCTTGTTTGAGAGGCACTGTTTTATTTCAGGTAAAAATATCTAACAATATCTCGTATGTTTTCCTTTGGCTGAGAGGAAACAAAGAAACATTTCATTATGAGAACAGAGATTAATAAGGGACTGAGTCAGTTAAGGATCATTTATGTGGCATTGACCCAAACTGAATTACTTATGCTGGATGATTTCCAAAGTAGAACCATATAGAAAGTACTTGCATTAGATCTTGGGGCTGGGTGAGTTGGCACATGAAGCCAAGCCATTAAGCTATTAAAATTATCTTGTCTCTATGTACCCCAATGTTCATCACAGCACTATTTACAATAGCTAGGACACAGAAGCAACCTAGATGTCCATCAGCAAATGAATGGATAAGAAAGTTGTGGTACATATACACAATGGAATCAGCTATTAAAAAGAACACAACTGAGTCAGTTTTAGTGAGGTGGATGAAATTGGGGCCTATTATATAGAGTGAAGTAAGTTAGAAACAAAAACACCAATACAGTATATTAACACATATATATGGAATTTAGAAAGATGATAACGATGACCCTATATGAGAGACAGCAAAAGAGACACAGATATAAAGACCAGACTTTTGAACTCTGTGAGAGAAGGCGAGGGTGGGATGATTTGAAAGAATAGCATTGAAACATGTATATTGCCATATGTGAAACAGATGAACAGTCCAAGTTTGATACATGAAACAGGGCACTCAAACCCGATGCACTGGGACAACCCAGAGGGATGGAATGGGGAAGGTGGTGGGAGGGGGGTTCAGGACAGGGGGGACATATGTACACCCATGGCTGATTCATGTCAATGTATGGCAAAAAACCACCACAATATTGGAAAGTAATTAGCCTCCAATTATAATAAATACATTAATTTTTTTAATTATCTTGTCTCCTTCCTCTATGCTTTCATACATCCAACTATCACTGAAACTCTACCTCAAGACTCAAACTCAGAATCTTGTCAATGTTCAATGCCACTTAATCTTCTATTATACTGAGTTGGAATAGACAAATACAACTTGTCATTGAGTCTGAAATTCCTACATTTTTAGACTAATATCACAGTGCATATTTGCTTAATGACTGACTCTTAATATAGGTTATTTTAATAGTCTGGTAATACTAGGGAATATCGCAGGCAACATCCTATGAGTTTCTTAATGTGAGGTTTTTAAAGGGCAAGAGGTTTTGACACTGATAAAGTGCATTTTAATTCCTTACTTTTCATTCATGGTTTATCTCTATAATGTTTCCATTTTAACTCAAAACAATTCAGCAAGAAAGGTGGGAAGGGCTTCATCATCCTTCCCTTACACAGAAATGATGGATCAGAAACTTTAAATCAAGAAAATGTGTCATGTGAGAGACAGAAGAATGTGCCAAATTGTTGTACTTCCTATGATGCTCCTTATCTGCAGACTTCAGACACCTGCCTTGAGCATCTCACTTTCTGTAGGCAGTGATTAAAATTAAACATTCTTGGTATGTGCATAAAACTGACTTCTACTACATGGATCTCAGGGTCCCTGCACAAAGATCAACAGAGAGCAAATTCTGAAAACAATAGAAAGAGTAATGAAAAAAATTAGATTTTACTTGGTGTCATGTTAGTCTCAATGACAGAGAGGAAGAAGGGAGTTTGACTATGTTTGTTTATATTCTCACCTCCAGTGGACTCATACATTTATTTATATATATTTAATATTTATTTCTAGACAAACTACCATTCTTTATTAGTTTAAATATTTAGAAGCACTCACAGACCTTCACTTTCTTGGATATCTTAATTTTTTTCAACTGTCTCTGAACTTTACGAGGTTTTAAAAAGTACTTATCACAGGATGACTTTTTATTCATCCTGTGGGTCTAAGAATATTGAATGACCATCAGCATGTATTAGCCTTTGTGCAATCAGCCCTCCTGTGTGCCATCTACCAGTAGGTTTCTCCCATTCCCCACATCCCCCAACTCTCATCCCCAATACCATTATTTGTATTTGCTGTCAACAGTCTAAATGGACAAGAATATTTATGAAATGAAATCTTTATGATGTCACTCCATAAGAAAGAGTGAAGCATTCTTTTCCGGTTGGGATTTCTTCCTTGGCTCCTCCATCGGTGTCACTGAGGAAACTTCAGTTTCTCCCAGACACAGGAAAGTAGAATGAGTAAGAAACACATTTGCTTATTTAACTGACAAAATGAATGACAACTTGTCTACATCCAGAGTATTCTATATAACTGCATAGTCTATTATTGAGAAGTTAGGATATTTCAGAAAATTTTTAGGCTTAAAAAAATGAAAGTCAACTATTGTCTTTGTTTCCTTTGTCACAACCTTAACTGAATTGTGTTGCTACATGAGAAATATAGATATTAAATTACATTAGTTAATTTAATTAGATACAATGCAAGATGAGTGACGTGAAAGTCGCTCAGTCATGTCCGACTCTTGCGACCCTAAGGACTATAGCCTGCCAGCCTCCTCCGTCCAGGGAATTCTCCAGGCCAGAATACTGGAGTTGGTAGCTGTTCCCTTCTCCAGAGAATCTTCCCAACCCAGGGATTGAACCCTGGTCTCCTGCATTACAGGCAGATTCTTTACCATCTGAGCCACCAGAGAAGCCCACAATGCAAGGTAAATATTTACAAATGCCTTAACATAAGTGTAAATGCATTGTAATGTACTACAACAAGTAAGCAAATTTTTCAACAGTCATATACACTGAGGGTCCCTGAACTGTGCAGTTTTTATTTCACATTTAACAGAATTTTGAATCAGTCTACTTGTTTCTGTCCTTAACTTTGTGGAAATGTTGCATACCTCAGTGGATATACAAATTAGTAGATTAAAATGATTCCTAATATACAACTATTTTTCCCAGGACATAACATCCATGTGGCATTTTTATATTTGAATCTATATATGTACAGATTATATACAGACAATTATATATAGAATCTGTTTGTATATGTATCTTTTACTTTTTCTCTATCACAGCAGATGATTAAAAAAATATGAAATGGAAATGAAGAGAATGAACAGGAGGAATGATTAGGGAGTTTAGGGACTGTGATATAAAATTCAGCAAAAGAAGTATATATGAAAGTATATTTATTGTAAGAGTATGCAAGTATACAGGCACTGCTATGGCCTATATTTAAGTACTTTTCTACATGCTTGCTTCTATGAGAATTAACTCACTTAATCCTCATAACAACTGCATTAGGGAGGTACTTCTATCACCTCCTTTAAAAATGGGAAAATTGAGAACAGAGATTTAAGGAAATGTTAGCCATGATTCAGTGTTAGATGGCTGCACTAGGAATTTAACCTAGACTGTCAGCACTCTTGCTTACTATGCTGTTTAGCATGGATTTGATGTGTGTTTCTGTCAGTATAAGATATATGTATATATGCAAAAATGTACATCTTTGTACATACACTTTTGTGAACACACTTGTTAAATTTTGTCTGTTCATAATAATTTGGAACCTCAAAATGCATACTTTTGTTCTATATATACTGGCATCAAACATTAATGTGGAATAAACAGTGATGTGTTTTAAACAAATGTAGAATAAACATGATCTCAGTTTATACTAATGAAAACATAAGAGTTCAGAGGAATAGGGGAAAAAAAACCTCCTCATTCTTTTGCATAGCAAACCTTGTTTAGGATTTTGCTTGAAGACATTTCCAAAAAAATTTAAACTGCAGTACATCCATATTTAGAGCAAGGAATATTTTTGTCAAGAATTGGTAGTAACTATTGGGTTGAGAGACAAATAGCTGTCACATTTGAGATACTTAAAGGAGATGAAATTTATCATAATTACCTTCAGAAAATAGAGTAAGCGCCACTAGACAGAATATATATGCAGCCAGAGTAAAGCTTAATATTCTAATTTTTTCATTACATGAGAACTTATTCACTGTTATGGTTGGTGGAAATAATGGTATAAAGTTCTTCACTCCTGAACTTCCTGAGGCTATTTTCAGGAAGAAATGAACAATCAATCATCCTTGGAGTAGCGTAAATGCTCAAATATCAGTTAAGAGAGTGGTGGGAAGACGGAGTGGAAGGGCCTGACTAGTACGAGGGTGAGGGAGAGAGGGAGTTGGGGAAGAAGGTTCCAGAGAGGAGATGAAGCTATGCTGAAACTTGATAATAGGTTGTTCCGTAGATGAACAATAGGGAGGCAAATATCCAGCCCCTTCCACCGGGGGAAAATAAACACAAAGAAAAGGAAATATATGCATACAAGGCACATACTAAAAGATGCAAGTAGTTTGCTGTGACTATAACACACGGTCCATTGGATAAAAGGTGAGATAGAAGTCTCTATCAATAATCAGTACCTTGATCTATAGATTTTCATCAATCATATTAACAAATTTGATTTTTAACTTGGAACAAGGGTAATTTTCACTTAGCAAAGAACAATCTGATGGAGAAAGCTTGGCAGATGAGATATATTTTTTTTTAATTGTTGCAATGATGGGATTATCTCAGCAGTACAATATAGACATGATGTGAATGGCTGTGACCGTCTTCACACGGTTGCCTGTTCTTCTTTCACATCTCAGCTCAGGCTTCTCATCCTCAAGAACCCTTCTTGAACAGCCAATCTAACTTGGTCAGCCACCAGAACATACCCATGTTTTAATTCTCTGCATTGTAACAATTGTTTGTTGAATAGTCATTTAATTATTGCTCTCCTTAACTAAATAAGTTCCCTTTGGAAAGAAGTGGTATTTTTTCATTGTTTTAAACCAGGACCTATAGAAACTGCAAAATACTTTGAAAGTATTCTGCTCAATAAATACTTTTTGAGTGAATGAGTGAAGAAAGTAAGTCAGTGGCAAAAGAAGAGGAAAGTAATAGGTATTTGAGGAAATTCATTTGATAAAAAGAAGGAATGAAAGAGATTTCAGATGACTTTTTTTTTTTTCATTTTATGCCTGCTGACTAGATACACTGTGGACAAATCAATTGGGATAGTTACATAGAATAGTACTGGTTTCAGGATAAGTATAACCCAAACTTTTAAAATTTTAAATTATAGGTAAGAAATTTATCTCTTTGGCTCACTGGAGCTTCTTAAGAGTAATATAAATATTTATATTTCTATCTGAAAGAATCTTCCTGATAACTTTGCTTTTCTTTTCCTCAGGACATGAACCTCAATTGTTCCTTGTGGCAAGACAACAGCATGTCTGTGAAACGCTTTGCATTTGCCAAATTCTCCGAGGTCACTGAACAGTGTTTCCTTTTATTTACCCTCATCCTACTCATGTTCTTAGCATCACTGACAGGCAATGCTCTCATAGCCCTTGCCATCTGGACCAATCCAGTCCTCCATACCCCCATGTACTTCTTCCTGGCCAACTTGTCTCTCTTGGAGATTGGATACACTTGCTCTGTCATACCCAAGATGCTGCAGAGCCTTGTGAGTGAGGCCCGAGGAATCTCTCGGGAGGGATGTGCCACACAGATGTTTTTCTTTACATTATTTGCTATAAGTGAGTGCTGTCTTTTGGCAGCCATGGCTTTTGATCGCTATATGGCCATATGCTCTCCACTTCACTATGCAACACGAATGAGTCGTGGAGTGTGTGGCCATTTAGCAATGATTTCTTGGGGAGTGGGTTGCATAGTAGGCTTGGGCCAAACAAACTATATTTTCTCTTTGGACTTCTGTGGCCCCTGTGAAATAGACCACTTCTTCTGTGACCTCCCCCCTATTCTGGCACTAGCCTGTGGGGATACATCCCATAATGAGGCTGCAGTCTTTGTTGTGGCCATTCTTTGCATTTCCAGTCCATTTTTATTAATCATTGCTTCTTACGGCAGAATTCTAGCTGCCGTGCTGATCATGCCCTCCCCTGAAGGCCGTCGAAAAGCTCTTTCCACATGTTCCTCCCACCTACTGGTAGTAACGCTCTTCTATGGCTCAGGATCTGTCACCTACTTGAGGCCCAAGGCTAGCCATTCACCAGGGGTGGATAAACTCCTGGCCCTTTTCTATACTGTGGTGACATCCATGCTCAACCCTGTCATCTACAGCTTACGGAACAAGGAAGTCAAGACAGCTCTTCAGAGAACTCTGGGAAAGAAAAAGTTTTGACTCATGAGTAGATACCAGAGGAACATACAAAGTCCTCTTTGCAAAAGATGCACACTCAACCTAAAAGGAAAGAAGAAAGGAAGGAGGGAGGAAAAAATATTGTACTTTTCAAACTATTTTGTAAGAACATTCTTTAATAACAGTGATTGTAACAATGATTGTAATTTTGGAAACAGTTCTCTTCCCATAGCTAAAGTTCTGACTGCCAAATTCTAGAAAGAAGTTGGCTATTAACGAATTTAATAGGAGAGTCTAACACTAGACAGTTTTTCCAAAATATTTCAGTTTAAAAGTATAGGTCTAGAGTCTAGATTGCCAGATTATATCTCAGAAGCTTGGTAAATTCTCACCCTATATTCTTAGGCATTTTCTAGCCCCTGAGGGCCCATCTGACTTCTGCTCTGGTCACTAGGGTCTGTCCCATAAGACTCCTAATTTCCTAGTAACTCTGTGACATGTATTACTTAATTGCTGGTACATTCTATAGAGTTAAAAAAATTTTTAAGTTGTATGTGCTATAAAAATATGTAGACATCAGAAAAAGTAAACTCTTAAAATCAGAGGTATTTGTTGCAGATTATTAAAAGAAAAATATGAGAAATTTTTATGGAGAGCCCTCATGGTCAAAATGTTTTTAGAAATAAAGAGAAATCACATTTAAATCCAAGGATGGAAGATGAAAGCTGTACTAAAAATAATTAATATAAATAATTGTATTTAATACAATATTTAATATAAATAATTAAATATATTTTTATGTAATTTATAAAATTTACATATGTGCAAATGAATCCTAACTGAATGTACTTGGAAGTCATCCAAAAACTTGCTCTTAAGAGAAATGAACATGGCTACAACACAATCTAGTAGCTCAAGGCATCTGTTAGATGCGTTTCCTTGGATATGAACATCTTGTCCTCAGGGAGGTGCTATGATCTATGAGGGATAAACAACTACTCATACAGTAGCTATAATATGACAGAAAGTGGAGAACTGTGCTGCTACTATGACTTAACTTACAGTATCAGAAGAATAAGTCCTGGGAGTATGATGTATGGTATGGTGACTATAGTTAATAATACTGTATTGTATACTTGATATTTGCTAAAAGAGTACCGTAGATCTTAAGTGTTCTTACCACACACATACATAAATGATAACTATTTGAGGTGATGGGATGTTTCTTAACTTGATTGTGGTAATCATTTCACAAAGGACACATATCAAATCATCTTACATACTTTATATACAATTTTATTTGTCAGTTTTATCTCTAAAAGCTGAGGGGGAGAAAGACTGTGAAAATTCTACAGTCAGGGTATAGTAGTGATGTTCACTAATGACAAAGATGTGTTTTACCAGATATGTGCATTTTACCAAAAACTATCCAATTCATTGTTGACCAAAACATAATACATTGTGGTTATTATTTATGTCTGTGTACAATAATTAAGAATGGAAATAATCTGAATGTGCAAAAATAACCACTCAACAATTATGCTATAGAAATAGGCAGGAATTATATGCAGGCAATAGAGATTATTATTTTAAAGTGTACTTATTAATCTAGAAAAAATTAATGATTTATTAAGCACTAAAGCAAGTTAATAGCAATCTATATGGCATTAACATTTTGTTAAGTTTTATAAGTTTGAAAAGATCAAAAACTTGACAACTTACATGTAAAAGAATCAGATCATTACATCTAATCATACTATATGCAGAAATAAACTTACAGTGGATTAAAGTCCTAAATGTAAGACCAGAAACCATAAAACTCCTAGAAGAGAACATAGGCAGTAAGGTCCCTGACATCACTCTTGACAATAATTTTTGGATCAACTCCAAAGGCAATGGCAACAAAAGCAAAAATAAACCAATGAGTTTACATCAAATTTAAAAGTTTCTGCACAGTGAAGGAAACCACAACAAAATAAAA
Source organism: Odocoileus virginianus (assembly GCF_023699985.2). Lineage (NCBI taxonomy): Eukaryota > Metazoa > Chordata > Mammalia > Artiodactyla > Cervidae > Odocoileus > Odocoileus virginianus. The sequence goes on from NC_069700.1 coordinate 44,671,745, forward strand.
AGGCAACTACAGAATGGGAAAAGATATTTGTAAATCATATACCCAATGGTTTATCCAAATAATATCCAAAATATACAAAGAACACTCAATATAAAGCAACTCAATAACAAAAAAAAAAAAACAACCCAATTGAAATATCCTGCTGCTGATAAGTCACTTCAGTCGTGTCCGACTCTGTGCGACCCCATAGACAGCAGCCCACCAGGCTACCCTGTCCCTGGGATTCTCCAGCAAGAATACTGGAGTGGGTTGCCATGTCCTTCTCCAGCGCATGAAAGTGAAAAGTGAAAGCAAAGCCGCTCAGTCGTGTCCGACTCACAGCAACCCTAGGGATTGCAGCCTACCAGGCTCCTCTGTCCACAGGATTTTCCAGGCAAGAGTACTGGAGTGGGTTGCCATTGCCTTCTCCAATAAGAACCTACTGGATAACATATGGAATGCTACTCTGCAATATTGGAAAAGAATCTTAAAAAGAACAGATATATGTATATTATAACTGATTCACTTTGCTGTACAGCAGAAACTAACACAACATTGTAAATCAACTATACTCCAATAAAAATTCATTTAAAAATATCTACGACAAAAAATAAAATAGAACAAACCTAACAATAGGATGTGAGAGTCGGACTGTGAAGAAAGCTGACAGCAGAAAAATTGATGCTTTTGAACTGTGGTGTTGGAGAAGACCCTTGAGAGTCCTTTGGACTACAAGGAGATCAAACCAGTCCATCCTTAAGGAGACCAGTCCTGGGTGTTCATTGGAAGGACTGATACTGAAGGTGAAACTCCTCATGCGAAGAGTTGACTCATTAGAAAAGACCCTGATGCTGGGAGGGATTGGGAGCAGGAGGAGAAGGAGAAGACAGAGGATGAGATGGCTGGATGGCATCACCGACTCGATGGACATGAGTTTGAGTAAACTCTGGGAGTTGGTGATGGACAGGGAGGCCTAGCATGGTGCGATTCATGGGGTCACAAAAAGTCGGACACAACTGAGTGACTGAACTGAACTAAACAATAGAAGAGATTTGCTACCAACCTCAATTCAGTAGGTAACTAATTATACACAAGAAGCATTTCCATAGAGAACCCTGTCCCAAGGAAATTTCTCTGCTAACTCATCTGGGATAAGCATAAATGGACTGTTTAAAAACAACACTCAAGAGTCTTAGAAATATAATAAAATTACACACTCACAAAGCATTCTTGATATTAGCCTCATTGTCTTCCTAATCTTGGCTTTTTTCTTTCTGGCAGCATTGTATCAAATTGTAAACTCACAACTTCTGAAGCTAATTCTTAAATAATCAACTGCATACTACACTTTCTCTCTTTGAAAATTTGAAAAATTCAAGTGTGTTCCTTCCTAAATCCTTTTTTATTAAGTAGTATTTATCTAAATAAGGTAAGTAAAAAAACACTTATTTTTTAAACTATGCATTCTTAAGGATTGTAATCTGTGTACATCATAGTACCTAACGTATGTAGGGAAAACAGACAACATTTCATTTCTGAAAGACGTCTCAAAACTTTAGAAATAACTAGTTTGGTGCCTATAGAGAGCAACTAGATTTCTCTTTGTAATCAGTCTTTCTCATTCTCTCACTTAAACCAAACTTAAATGCATGTAAATTTTAATAAACAGTAAAGCTGACCGATACTAAATACCTGAGTGAAATGTGAAGTTTTCATTCAATCAAGCGAATATTTTTAATACATAGTCAAAAATTTGATGAGTTGACTTATCCACAAGTTTCATCCAGATGTTTTAAAGTCAGATTAAGAACTTTTCTTTCTTCTCTAGTATTTTCCTACACATAATAATCACTGTAAATATAATAAAATATTCTGTGATGAAAATTACATACAAAAAGATACACTAGGATGAAAATGTTAGTGGAGATACAAAGGAAAAACCAAAAGAAATAGTCCGATGCTTTATTAAAGTGACTTTAAACATTCATGGATAAATAGATCCCTATATAGTTAAATAGTGATGAAAAATCACTGGAAGTAGATCAAAAAGTAGGATTAAAAAATCATGGAATCCAAGAGTTAACAGTAATGAAATATGAGAATGGCATGGAAAAGATTAGAGATCTAGTATACAATCCCAGAGCTTAATTGTACATCTTGGAAACTTGAAATCCTGAATCTATAGTCTTATAATCTGTCTATCTCATTGAAGGAATTCTCACTTTCTGATCTTTAGAACCTCCCTAGTCACTAGTAGACATTAGTGATGAATGATTAATAATATCTTGAAATATGTGTACTAAAGTTTCCTTTGTCAGAGGACTTGGGAATAGTTACTAGATGATTTAATAGGTATAAAATGCTTCCTGTAGAGTTTGGCACACAGGGTTCATTAAGTATTACTTGAAACTATTATTTGATTTTTGTATTACACACATCTGACCTAGGGATAGTGTGGAATCGAAGAGTCATAATGACATTTTAACCCTGAGTAGCTTCATGTGACACCTCACAGGAAGGCTTTGAGGATTTAATGAAATAGAAAATGTGAAAACTCCTTTGCAACCCTATAAATGTAATCTGTTGTCCCTAAACCAATAATTAACTGTCAGGGTAACTCAGAATTTTGTCACCAGGATACATGACTCTAACTTCCCATCTGAATATCTCTCACTTGACAGATTACAGACTTCACGAAACACACTTCATGAAACTAAAGGAAAAGTATTTAAAAATCTCATTACATTATTAACTTTCTCAAAGTATTGCTTTACTCAGCTAGCTAATTTTTGTTGTTACACTATGCCTCTTATCTTAAAAAAATAATTTTAAAGGAATATAGCCTCAGGATGTAAAATAATTTATAGTTATGAATAAGTCCCTGATGCTAAATTATAATAGAGAATTTTCTGTGATCCAGTTTCCTGGACATAAAGGTTGCATTTGTAGCTAAATACAATTAAGTAAATCATTGATAACTGTCCAAAGTCTCATAAAAACATGATAAGCTCACTTGATAAAGAAAAATTCTTATAAGACAGATAATTAAAATTTAAAATAAAAAGTCAAATGCCCAGTTTGAACGAAGTAATTATGCAAGAAAATTTACATCCCAAAACAAATTTTTGAGTATGAGAAAACATATGTCATAGCTAAATTCTCTCAGTTTATACTTCAGGAAACTGACATGAAAGAGTTTACATTTCTTGCTCAATTCTAAATTATGAAGATGGATTTTAATAAAACCAGCCCTCATAGTCCTCATGGGGATGATACAATTATTCAGCTATAATAATATACTTGAATCTGGAAAGGCTATCTTGATAAGTCTTACAGTACTAGGTTTTGTCTGATTCCTTTTGCTATTGTTACTTCAATATTTTTATTTTTCTTAATATTTCAGTACTGGCTTGTATTAATAGCATAGTGTTTTCATAAAACAACCATCTGATTCCTAGGCCCCAAGCCACATCTATTCTATCAGACACCTGGATATAGAAACCAATAAACTTTAATTGCCTCTTCAGGTAATATTTATGCAAAAAAAGTATGAAAATCATTACTTTGGAGTATCTGAAACAGTCACTTCTTGGCATTTAATCCTACCAGTGGCTCAGCAATAAAGAATCTGCCTACAATGCAGGAGACCTGGGTTTGATCTCTGGGTTGGGAAGATCCCCTGGAGGAGGGCATGGCAACCCACTCCAGGTAGGCTACAGTCCATAGGGTCTCAAGGAGTCAGACATGACTGAGTGACTAAACAACAACAGCTACATCCTAAGGATACAGTTACTGTCATCTTTATTATACAGAGCAGGAAATTCAGTTTCAGAAAGGCTGGGTTACTTGCTTTGTTTTGTAATGTTATGAAAAGCAATTAAGTCACCTGGTGTCTCATATTTTAAGTTATCACCTCTACCCAACTTACTGTAGCCAATCTTCTGTGACCAGATGCTTAACTGTGCACACTGCATAACTGTGTTTTGTCATTTCTCAAAACCTTTCTACCTTCCCTGCCACTTCCCTGCTGTAGGTGAAACAAACTGAAAATAATGGATCTGATAAACAAAAGCCATCCCGAAGAATTTTTTCTACTAGGCTTTGCTGACCGTCCTTGGCTAGAGCTTCCTGTATTCACTATTCTGCTTATAACATATCCTATGGCCATGATGGGAAACATAGCCATCATTCTGGTGTCCAAGTTAGACCCCCGTCTGCACAGCCCCATGTATTTCTTCCTCACCAACCTCTCCTTTTTGGACATGTGCTACATGACAAGCACTGTCCCTCAGATGCTCTTTAACCTGGGAACGTCTAAGACAATCAGCTATATGGGGTGTGCAGTTCAGCTTTATTTCTTCCACATAATGGGGGGCGCAGAATGTCTGCTTTTGGCTGTTATGTCTTTTGATCGCTATGTGGCCATCTGCAAGCCTCTACACTACACCCTCATCATGAATCAGCGCGTCTGTATCTTATTAGCGGCCACTGTGTGGCTGAGTGGAATGCTTTTTTCTGTCTCAGAGGCCACTCTTACATTACAGTTACCACTGTGTGGTCACAATACCCTGGACCACTTGCTGTGTGAGATTCCTGTTCTGATAAAGACTGCCTGTGGTGAAAAGGGTGCTAATGAGCTCACACTCTCTGTGGTATGCTTTTTTTTGTTAGCTGTACCACTATGCTTAATTCTTGTTTCCTATGCTTGCATTGGACATGCTGTATTTAAGATTAAATCTTTGGGGGGAAGGAAAAAAGCTTTTGGGACATGTTCCTCCCATCTCATTGTAGTTGTCTTGTTTTATGGTCCAGGTATCAGCATGTACCTTCAGCCCCCCTCCTCCATCTCAAGGGACCAGCCCAAGTTCATGGCTCTCTTCTATGGAGTGGTGACTCCTACACTCAACCCTTTCATCTACAGTCTGAGGAATAAAGATGTAAAAGGGGCACTGGACAACCTCATGAGGAGCATTTTCACTTCCAAGTGAGAGTTGGCAGACATCAAATGAAATTATTTAACCATTAGGTTAGGTATATAGAGGTTTCTTTAATAACTCATTCTTGTCTCCTACTTCCTCAGTTCATGTTAGATGTCCTTTTTGCAAAATATGTCACATTCCTCATATTCTTCTAAAATGGTGTTAGGCAAGGGTGATACCTGGCTAATATGCACCAGTAACAGCACCCTTTTATTTGTGCAGTCTATTAAAAATAGTTCTATTCTGGTGGGTAGATACTGAAATCATAACTGTGTTAAATAGTAAAAGAAAAGAAGGCAATAATATAAATTATAAACTCATTTGTTCAAGCTAATCATCACAGCAAGCCAGTGAACTTCCTTGACTGAGTCACCTAAGAAACATCCCGACACTCTCTACAAGATTGGCCATGTCTAAATGGGAGCATGGTACCACTGTGAGGCACTCTACACCTTAAATCAACCATGAGTCTCATAAGTTTATCAGCTTCAACTTAGGTAGATGCTACTGCTTCTTTAAAAACACATTGTGACTTGTTTAACAAACAAGTGAACAGTGTTTTTATTTTGCCTAAAAAAATGTATCATTAAATATTAAAATAAATAAAATATATGGGAAAGGCATTGGTAAGTTTCTTAACATTCCTTTTAAATACCATAAGCATGAGCTTTCTGAATCAATGAGAGGAAAATGTACTGATAATAATGAACCACAAGGTGGAAACATACGGGGGTAGCCTGAAATGCCTTTTGAAACTGTGCAAGAATCATTATGAGAAAGAAACAATTTGTATTTCTAGAGTGGAAAGCAGCTTGATTACTTCAAACAATAGAAGTATCTCTTTGATGCTCAGAATCTGTATCATTAAAAGTTAAATGTGCTAAACTTAGTTTCAGGACTCACACCCACTTAACAATTTGTCACAAAATTAGTTACATATTTTAAAGCAAACTAAATGCTTTTGTAATTATTCAGTATAGAATTAATATGATGAGAAATACAGCTTTGTAATAAAGAAATTAACAAGCAAGAAAAATAACAGTGATATGAACTTTTCTGGCATGTGTTCTGGTATGATCAAAATCTAAGCAAACTATTGGATAGAAAATTGCATGTTATCCTGAACAAGAATCAATTGGAACTCATATCTAATTTTTTTACAAAGAACAGATCTTCTGGTGCTTGATCAAGGTCTTAAACTAAATATTCTTTGGTATGCCTAGTTTAGAAAAATTCTAAATAACTAAAATTTGACTGATGGCTAAATGCCAAAACAAAAAGTTTTTAAATTTTACACATACACACACACACACAGAGCAATGAAATTTAAAATTTTGTGATGTTAAATGATATCTCTGATCATTTTTATTAAATATATCATTGGTCTAACTTAGTCTTAAATACATAGGAATGTGGGAATATTTAGTTTGGAGGGCAAAACCCAGCAACCCAGCTTTGTGTCATAAGCTTAGCTCTAGAGACTGTTTTAGAGCTGTTCAGATTGCTTCCTTAAATTATCTACTACCTCCTAGGCCTGTAAACATGACTCATTTCAGAATTGTGAGTGTTTTCGAGGCTCTGAAATATCAGGACTTCCTAAAGAAAATGCATAAAGATTTTAAAGATAAAGAACATTGAGCATAGTGGTGGTGGGAAAGCCACAGATATATGCTCTAGACTACTTCACAGTAGTTGTACATGTCCAGTATATTTCAGCATGAAGAATATTCTCATTAGCCACAGAGAAGTTCTATTGAAGGAAACACATTATATATGAAGGTTAGTGTACTCTATACTTGATGTAAAAGCATGAGCCATCTCAAGATTGCCTTTTCAAGGAAGCTAATCAAAAAACTTTTCTTCTTTTCTCAGCCAAGCAAGTCTTTCCTAAAGAACAAATGGAAGACAGAAAAGTATTGTAACCCCTAGTTATAAAAATGCAAACATGTATTTGAGAAAGGCTTTAAGGGAGAAATCAAAAAGGCTTAACTATGATTTGCTTCACACTAGAGGTGTCCTCAAATCTGCATAGCATAGTAACTGCAAAGCCTGCTTGGTTGCTTCAGATATTCTTCATTGCTTCTTAGGTTAAGCAGGTGTTCCATGTTCTTACCTACCAATACCTTGCCTATGATGACCATTACCTTATGAGCTATATAGCATTTTTACAACTATTTTCATCTCCTTTATACTTGTCACTGTTTTGAAAAATGAGAAACATAAGATGCTTACTATGGCTGCATTATTTCAGAGAACTTCTTATTTGATTCATAAAACATTTTCATACTATTGATAATGGTATAATGAAGAAAATAGACCAAAATTCCTCTCAATATTAACTACTTTCAAAAAAGAATAACAGTTTTGGAGAAATGATTTAAAATATCTCATTATGTGCTTAATTATACCAAAGAAAACAAATTTTTGATGAATTATGCCTAAAAAACAAGAAATTAAAAGGTATGTTCTAGGAACTTCCCTAGGGTTCCCATGGTTAAGACTCCATGCTCTCAATGCAGGGGATCCAGGTTCAATTCCTAGTCAGAACTAAATCCCACACGCTGCAACTAAGAGTCCACATACCACAACTAAGAGTTCACATGCCTCAACTAAAGATCCCATGTGATGCAACCAAGACCTGGCTCAGCCAAAATAAGTAAATAAATAAAATGCTTTTTAAAAGATATATTCTAGGTATTTTAAGATTACAAATATCATCTTTCCACAGGAACTACATCTGCTCTTTAATCAATTTTTAAAACAATTCCATATCTCATTTTCAATTAAGAAAAAGACACTTTTGTTTTATTAGGTTTGTGCCATTGGAAAAAATGTAATATTGAGTTCAATCTTGATTTTATATAATTGTTTCCCCACCAGAGAGTGATTGGTATTCAGGCAGTCTGTGTTTAATTCATATCTGCTACAATGAACTCTGTGACCTTGTGGTAGTACATGCTCAATAAGTGCTGAGAGAGTGAGCAAATGAAAGAGTGGCCAATGAATGGATGGATGGATGGATGGATGGATGAATCATTGATGAAGAGATGCTCCATTGTACCATTAATGTCACAAGGATACAGGCTCACTCTCACCCCACTAGTCTCTTTACTGCCCCTCTTACATCTCTGTTTCTGAGAGTGTAGATTAGAGGGTTGAGACTAGGTGTGACAACAGTATAGAAGAGGGCAATGAACTTGCCCTGATCTTGAGAATTTCCTGATGGCGGCTGGAGGTATATGCACATAGCTGGAATGAAAAAAAGGGATACGACCATAAGATGGGCTCCACACGTCCCAAAGACTTTCTGAAGTCCAGTTGTTGACTGCATCTTCAGCACTGCCCGGGCAATGGCCCCATAGGAGCTGAGAATGAGGATAAGAGGTATGAGAACAAAAATGGAGCTCATGACCATGAGGGTCAGCTCATTAGCACGAGTATCAACACATGACAGTCGAAGCAGTGCTGGAACTTCACAAAGGAAATGGTCCACTTGGCGATGTCCACACAGAGGTACCCAAAAGGTAAAAAAGGAATGAAGTGCTGAGTTGGTGAAGCCACTTACCCAACAAGCCACAGCCAACAGATGGCAGAAACGAGGGTGCATGAGGACAGTGTAATGCAAGGGTCTACACACAGCTGCATAACGGTCATAGGACATGACTACCAACAGCACACATTCAGTGGTTCCCAGTGCAAGGGAAAAATAAAGTTGAATCATGCAACCAGTGTAAGAGATGGTTTTTTCTGGACCCCAGAGGTTGACCAGCAACTGAGGAATGAAGCTGGTAGAGTAGCAGAGATCCAGAAAAGAGAGATTTGAGAGGAAGAAGTACATGGGAGTGTGGAGATGGGAATCCAAGTATGACAAAATAATGATGAACAGGTTGCCTGTCAAAGTCATGAAGTAGAATATCAAGACAATCACAAAGAGAACTACTTCCAGATGAGGCCAATTAGAAAAACCCAGTAGAAAAAAGTAGTCTTCAAAGCTTGCATTTATTTTTTCCATTATCATTCATTTCTTGTTACCTGATGAAAGAGCCATATAGATTCAAAATAAAAGGAAAGTAAATTGCCAAAACAATCTTGAGGGAAAAGAACAGAACTGTAGGTATAGCCATCCCAAGCCCCAGACTATACTATAAAGCTACAGCAATCAAAATATCATGGTATTGGCACAAAGACATATAGGTCAATGGAACAGAATACAGAGCCCAGAAATAAACACACACCTATGGTAAATTAAGGAGGCAAGATATACAGTGGAAAAATACAGTCTCTTCAGCAAGCGGTGCTGAGAAAATAAGACAGTTACATGTAAAACAATAAAATTAGAACACTTAATCACACCATACACAAAAATGAACTTAAAATGGATAAAAGACCTAAACAAACAATGGAAACCATAAAAACCCTAGAAGATAACACAGGCCAAATGCTCTTTGACATAAATTGCAGCAATATTTTCCTGGATCAATTCCTTAAGGTAAAAGAAATAAAAGCAAAAATAAATAAGAACTAACTAAACTTTAAACCTTTTGTATAGCAAAGGAAAGCATTGACAAAATGAAAATGCAAGCTATGGAATGGGAGAAAATTTTTGAAAATAATGCAACTCACAAGGGGTTAATGTCCAAAATATACAAACGGCTCATACAACTCCACATCAAACAAACAATTCAATCAAAAAAAAAAGAGTACAAGACTTAAAGAGACATTTTTCCCAAGACATACAAAATAGCTAAAAAGCACATAAAAATATGCTCAATATCACTAGTTATTAGAGAAATACAAATTAAAAAATAATGAGATAGCATATTACATCTGTCAGAATGTTTATTACCAAAAAGTCTACAAAAAACAAATGTTGAGGATGTGGGGGAAGGGGAATACTCCTAACTGTTGGTGGGAATGTAAGTTAGTGAACAATAGGGAGGTTTCTCAAAAACTAAAACTAAACCTACCATACAACCCAGCAACTCCACTCCTGGTTATATACCTAGAAAAGTGAAAACAATCATTCAAAAAAATGCATCTCAGTGTTCATAGAAACACTATTTACAATAGCCAAAACATGGAAGCAATCCCCATGCCCATCACCAGATGATTGGATTAAGATGATATGGTGTATATAAATATATATATAGCATCACTGACTCAGTAGACATGAATTTGAGAAAGCTCCAGGAGATAATGGAGGACAGAGGAGTCTGACACGCTGCAGTCAATGGGATTGCAGATTCAGGTATGACTGAGCAACTGAACAACAAAAATACAATACAATGAAATATTACTCAACCCTTAAAAAGGACAAAATACTGCCGTTTGCAGCAATATGGATGGCCCTAAATTATGTTATGCTTAGTGAGGTAAGTCAGTAAAAGACACGTACTGTATGATATCACTGATGTCAAATTTAAAAATTAATGCAAATTAATGTATTGCAAAAAAGAGAAAGACTCACAAGTATAGGAAACAAACTGTGGCTACCAAAGGGAAAAGGGAGGGAAGAGGAACCAATTAAGGGCATGAGAGTAAAAAACTACTATTATAAAATAGGTAAGCAACAAGGATATACTCCATAGCATAATGAAGTATAATCTGCAATAATAATAAATCACTATGCTGTATGCCTGAAACTAACATAACATTGTAAATCAACTATACTTAAATAAAGAAAATGGAAAGTCTCCAAGAAATAAAGGGACACATGAGAAAGAAATTGAAGCAAATTTAAAGGGCCTATGACTCTTACAGGGCCAATTCTAAGACAATTGGGTATTAAGAAAAACTATAATACTAGTGAACCAGAGGAAAGAAGAATCCACACTCATACTGATAAATTTAAAAGAATAAATAAATAAAAGCTACTCCTGACATCAGTATCCTACTAACAAATACAGAAGGAATAGTGAAGTTAGGAAAACTTAAATGGGTACTAAAAACTAGTGAATGAAATATAGTGAGAAATAGGATATTTACATAGTTAAAAATATCTCCCCACCAATTACTTCTTAATTACAAAGTGAAAAGTAGACTTCACAACAGGAGAGCTTGGTAGACATCACCACAGTCAAGCAATCAATGTTAACATCACCAATGTTGAGACAAACCAATATCATGTGACTACTGTTATGATGCTCTGAACAGGACATAGTATCACTTCAGTCATATTCCTGCCAGAAATGCACAGCCTGACTTTAATAATGAAGAAATATGAGACAAACTCACACTAGGACAAGTTGGACAAAACAGTTGGCCTGCATTCTTCAAATATCTAAATAAATGAAGACAAGGATAGGCTAATGAAATAGTCCAGATAAAAGGAGGTCAAAGAGACATGATACCTAAATGTGTGATTCTGAACTGGGAAAGAAACTATTAACCACATTATTGAGACAATTGGAGAAATATGAATATGGACTATGGGTTTGATAATAATATTGTATTCATATTAAATTTTCTTTTTTTGCTAACAATACAGTGGGTATGTAAAACAATGTCTCTATTCTTAGGGGAAAGCACCTAAGTATTTAGCATTAAAAAGACAGAATGTTTTCAAATTAGTCTCAAATGGTCCAGAAAAAGAGATCATATACACAGATGATAGATGATGATATATGGATGACAGATTGATACATATATAAATGATAAATAGCTAGATAAATACAGAGACACATAGATGATCGATAGATAATAGATGGGACAAATATTCCAGGCAGAATGTAAACTGTTGCTCAATCTGGTTAAAAGGTTAATGGTAGTTATTTGTACCACTTTTGCAGAATTTCTTTGTTTGATATTTTATCAAGTGAAAAATTTATGAAGTAAATACAAAGTATTTTTACTTTTATATTTCATCCAGATATTTTCCCTGTTGCAGAAAAATAACTTCTTAACAGTCGAATTCTCCCTCACCCCAAGGTGACATCTCAGTAAATAGTAACTTGAAAAATTCCTTACTTAGCTACAAAAGAAGATTCTTGTGGAACAATAATCTTTTTCAACAAATAGCTTTAGTTTTCTTTTCAGCATTTTCATGCCATTTCCACTTATGTGATTATAGAAAGCATAAAGATTACAATCCAAATAATCTTAAATATATAATAGATATGAGGATATGATGAACAATATCACATTTAGTTATAATTTCAAAATACACAGAATGAAGAACACTGAGCTTGAGTGAAATATTATTATAGAAAGAACTTTATCTTCTGATTTGCTTTCTTATACTCACAGCTTATTTCTAAATCAAAAACTAAAACACAATAGAAATACAAAAAAAAAGGAAACACACAGGCACATCAACTATGGATGGATACTCACAATATGAAGAAAGCCAAAAATCTTAGTTGACATGAATAGTTCTGTGAAACAGATAGGGAGAACAGTGTCAGAGTGCATCTTAAAAGACATGTGGATACAACTGACTTGAAAAGAGAAATTTTGGAGAAAAGGAAGATATAAATTCACCAAGAGAGCAAAGAAGCAAGAGTGTGAGGTTGGAGGAAGATAGAGAGAAAAATGACTACTGGTGCCGAAAGTTGAAAGTGTACACATGTGTATCACAGGGTTGAGAAACCTGAACACAGGGCCTCAAGGAAGTTTTGAAATTACTTCTTTCCTCTGGGACAATAACTGAGACAATATATAAATTCTGCTCACAATTTATAATGTCTACATATATTTTTATTCTCCAATGTAGAGAAGAACTCTGAATATTTACTGAAATCATTACATGGCTGTTTATCATTTATTATATTATTCCTAAAGAAGGTTATATTTCTTTTTTGTTTAGAAAAAGTATACTTCATAAATAGTTATAACTCTTAAAGTGAATTTTCACCTTCCATAAAAAAGATTAATACTATCTTTTGTTGTCGGTCATTATGACAAGCCATAGTAACTCATCATTTAAACACCCCTCCGTCTCTCTGTGAATTTTTTGCCTCATTCAACAATACTACATCACTCTGTTTCACTCCCACAGCCAATTCGTTTTCTCACACTTCCTAACAAGCTATAGGAAAAAGAAAGGAAGGAAGGAAGAGGAAAGAAGTGAAAAAAGAAAAGGAGAAAGAGAAATCACAGCAGAGCCATCTGTGGTTACCTCTTTGGGGGTCTCTTAGTTGCTCACATTTTATAAGAGCAGTCTTGAAAAAGGCGTTAGCAGTAGATAAATGGTTAACTGTCAGCAGGAAAGTCACAAACAGGTTGGCTCCAACGCTGTAAGACTGATTTGGGCCCTAAAACTTAATCATTAGCTAGCTATTACACTAATCTAAACTACTTTATACATCTCAGAAATCATATAGGATAATCAGACAGTATATGTTTTAAAAGAACTTTTTAATTAAACCAATATATAATATAAAGAACTATTAAATTACGGGAGGAGAGTAACTATAAAGATATAAATAGAGCTCTAAAACTTGGAAAGGAGGCTTCCTCCTCAAGGCTAAGGTTCAGACCTTACCAAAGACAGTATGGCTGCTGCCCAGTGGATCCTGAAGTTTACCATGACAGAATCAAAAGATAGCAATGATGAAAAAAATCATAAAGAGTATTTCATTTAGAGATCACTACCACTTGTGGGATAATGGGAAAGTTCCAAAATTTTTCTGTATTTTCATAGAATGGGAGATACTGCATCATGAGAAATATGAACCCAAATGCTGTCATTGCTTCTTCTAAAGTTGATATAATTTTCTCCTTCTTCATACAGTTGCATGAATAACTTAGTACATTACTTCAGACAAAATAGCAGCTGTCAGATACATTTATCTGTTGCAAGACCCATCCTTCAACATTCTTACAGAAGTTAGAAAGGAATGAGATAAGAGACAAAAAAAAAAATCATATGTAAATAGGGAAACTGTAGGATGGTTAAATTTATGGTTTAATTTCTTCTTACCAGAGGAGAGGGAAATAAAAACCTCATCAAAGGTATAAGCTATGGAATGAAATATCTCTTTTTTAAAAAATAAGTCATGGAAGAAATAGGGACACAAGTCTCTTTTTCCCATCCCCATATAACTGGCCAGGTTATTTTTTCCTAACATTAGTCCTTCAATACTCTTACTTGGTGCTTAAGTAGTATTCAAGCAACTCCTTTCTCTTCTGTCCTTCCTGTGACTGTCAACATTCCCTGTATTTGTCTGCCTAATCTATGCCTCTTTATCATGTGGACCAATCTGATCTCTGGTTTTCACATCTTTGAAATTACCAACATAAATGGCTACCTACACTATATGTTCTAAACTACTACATCAATATGTGAAAGCAGACTCTGAAAATTACTATGATTATCATTACTACACAAGAGAGAGTCTTGAGTCTACCAAAAAGATATGGTTTTAGCAGGAAGGAAGGACTCATTAGAGCATTCATTGTGTTAGGGGATGGACTCCTTTTCATAGAGCAAGTGGTGCCCTTATGGAAACAAAAGAATAATGTGACATGCTTTCCTTAACTGGGGCCATTGGGAGGGTAAATCCCCAAGCAGCAATTAATGCCCTTCAAGGAGCTGTCCTAGTTAGAATAGTTTCTGAGGAATTCTTCAACATGATACACAGTTGCACTAAAAAAAAAAAAAAAGACTCTAGACCCATCATCACCGATAAACATGAATTAAGCTGTGTTTATAGATAAGGGAATGCATTGTCCTGAAATTTTTTTCACAATTCCTCATCATGCTAAGGGCCACATTTCAAGGACAACTTGTCATAATTATTCTAACTGAGGGAGGAAGGAAGCATGAGACATTTAAAAAATGGAATACATAAAGATGAAACTGTACATCTTTGTCTTAATAATTTAATTGTCTCGGCCTGACATCTCTAAAATTTAAGGCCAAGTTCAGCCCTCAAAAGTATTGAAAGTAATCTTTGAAAATTATAACTCAGAAAGTAATGACCAAAACTCTGAAAACTGAACAAAACTATTTAATATTTCCAGAATATTTTTATCAATAACTTCCCTTGGTGTCTTGTCAAGAGTTTTGTCATAATATATATAAACAAATGAAATTAGCTGTGATTGCTAGCCTACATCCAATAATTGACTTGTTACTATAAAAAAAGTTTATCAAGAGTTTATGGATTAATAAACATTTTTAATTTGTTATATTGTCACCAGCTAATTTATTCCATCTGTAGAAAAAATTTTGGTTTGGAAGTCATATAAAAATACTACATTTTTAAAAGTATAATTTTAAGAGAGCAATTAGGCATTTTTCTTTCTATTTAAGAGAGGTACCAGAAAATAGTCTTTATGTTTCAGTGATCTTGACTGTTGTAAGGACTCAATAAGAAAAATATTAAAAAAATTTTCCATAGTACTTAGTACATAAATATTCAATACATATTAGCTATTATTATCATCAGAGAGAAGTTTAATTTGAACTGATATTTTAACACATGATTCTACTTTATTTTCTGGTTATTCTTTATTTTGGATATTTAAAATATTACACATAGAAAATCTATCTTCCCACAACTCAGAATTATCCATTATGATTTTTATATATTTAAATCAAGCATATTTTAGCACACAAAATATCATAAATAAAATCCATATCCCTTTTAATTACCACTGTTTGACCCAAAACCCAATCCAGAGACAACCATTATCACAAATTTGGCATGTATCATTCCAGTTCACCTCAATATATATTAAATAATAATAAATATTTACATATTAATATCATTAAATAGTTATATATTCATGCTTTAAATTTTATTTTGAGAAGGAAAATTTAAAGAGCAATCCAACACTGATTGAACACAGTAAAATTGAATTATTTAAACCTGGGAAATATCTGACAACCAGGACTATAGCATTTTCATACCAAGTTCCAATATTCCTCATGCTGTGGTTGCTAGACTTGTAGAATACTTAGCTTCTGCCAATCTATTGGGTGCTAGCAATCATGAAATTCTTATGTGCAATATTATAAACTTGTTGGGAATATACAGATGGTATAAAATAATTAGAGCAGAGTATTTCTAAAACAGCAGCTCTCAGCTTCTTTCTTTTCCCCCAAAACACTTAAGAGATGAAACACACTGAGAGGATGTGACTTTCAAAGTACTTGATAGAAGAAATATGGATTCTGCCTTTTGGTAATTTTCAGAGTCCATACTCACTCCCAATTATATGAAATCCATGCAAAACATTTTAAGTATCAAATTATCATGGACCATAAGGCACAAGTCATATATGAGGGATGAAAATGGACAAATGACATTAATTCATTTCTGTAAGCTTCTGGCAAGTTGAGTTACATGAGAAGAAAGTGAATTAGAATACTTTATAAACTATTGAAGTATCC
Organism: Odocoileus virginianus; assembly: GCF_023699985.2. Taxonomy (NCBI): domain Eukaryota; kingdom Metazoa; phylum Chordata; class Mammalia; order Artiodactyla; family Cervidae; genus Odocoileus; species Odocoileus virginianus. The sequence goes on from NC_069700.1 coordinate 44,688,041, forward strand.
TGGAGAGAACTTCTCTTGGAGTTGAGTTATGTGCACTGATAATTATTACTGGATATGATTTACTTCCACTCCCATGTTTTTAATCTTCATAAGCTGTCAGAAAAATTACACACTCCAAGTGTGAGAACACACCAGTGATGTATAATATGATGACACCACTGAGGTTGGGATTGAACAGGGTTACTACAATGCCAGAAGTTGTTCATCCTCATTTAATCAGTATCAGTTCGGTCACTCAGTCATCCAACTCTTTGCAACACCATGGACTGCAGCACGCCAGGCTTCCCTTTCCGTCACCAGCTCCCGGAGCTTATTCAAACTCGTGTCCATTGAGTCGGTGATGCCATCCAACTATCTCATCCTCTGTCGTCCCCTTCTCCTCCCACCTTCAATCTTCCCAGCATCAGGGTCCTTTCCAATGAGTCAGTTCTTTGCATCAGGTGTCCAAAGTATTGGAGTTTCAACTTCAGCATCAGTCCCTCCAATGGATATTCAGGACTGATTTCCTTTAGGATTGACTAGTTGGATCTCCTTGCAGTCCAAGGGATTCTCAAGAGTCTTCTCCAACACTATAGTTCAAAAGTATCAGTTCTGTGCTCAGCTTTCTTTATGGTCCAACTCTCACATCCACACATGACTATTGGAGAAACCATAGCTTTGACTAGACAGACCTTTGCTGGCAAAGTAACATCTTGGTTTTTTGTGGTGTTTTTTTCTTTTAACTTATTTTTTTTTTATTGAAGTATAATTGCTTTACAGAATTTTGCTGTTTTCTGTCAAACTTCAGCATGAATCAGCCACAGGTATACATATATCCCCTTCCTTTGGAAATTCCCTCCCATTACCCTCCCCTCCCCAACCCCTCTATGTTGATACAGAGCCCCTGCTGAGTCTCCTGAGCCATACAACAAATTCCCATTGGCTATCTATTTTACATATGGTAATGTAAGTTTCCATGTTATTCTTTCCATACATCTCACCCTCTCCCCCCATAAGTCTATTCTCTATGTCTGTTTCTCCACTGTTGCCCTGTAAATAAATTCTTCATGAAGTGAGTCAGAAAGAGAAAGATAAATACTGTATTCTAACACAGTAATACATCTTGGCTTTTTAATATGCTGTGTAGGTTGGTCATAGCTTGTCTTCCAAGTAGCAAGCATTTTTTAATTTTCATGGCTGCAGTCACAATCTGCAGTGATTTTGGAGCCCAAGAAAATAAAGTCTGCCATTGTTTCCCTTGTTTCCCCCATCTATTTACCATGAAGTTCTGGGATCAGATGCCATGATCTTAGTTTTTTGAATGTTGAGTTTTAAGTCAGCTTTTTCACTCTCCTCTTTCGTTTTCATCAAGAAGCTCTTTAGTTCCTCTTCACTCTCTGCCATAAGGGTGGCGTCATCTGCATATCTTAGATTATTGATATTTCTCCCCGGCAATCTTGATTCCAGCTTGTGCTTCATCCAGTCCAGCATTTCTCATGATGTACTCTGCATATAAGTTAAATAAGCAGGGTGACAATATACAGCCTTGATGTACTCCTTTCCCGATTTGGAACCAGCCCATTGTTCCATGTCCGGTTCTAACTGTTGCTTCTTGACCTGCATACAGATTTCTCAGGAGGCAGGAAAGGTGGTCTGGTATTCCCATCTCTTTAAGAATTTTCCACAGCTTGCTGTGATCCACACAGTCAAAGGCTTTAGTATAGTCAATGAAGCAGAAGTAGATGTTTTTCTGGAACTGTCTTGCTTTTTCGATGATCCAGTGGATATTGGCAATTTGATCTCTGGTTACTCTGCCTTTTCTAAATCCAGCTTGGCCATCTGGAAGTTCTCGGTTCACCTACTTTTAAAGCCTAGCTTGGAGAATTTTGAGCATTACTTTGTTAGCATGTGAGACGAGTGCAACTGTGTGATAGTTTGAACACTCTTTGGCATTGCCTTTCTTTGAGATTGGAATGAAAACTGACTGTTTCCAGTCCTGCAGCCACTGCTGAGTTTTCCAAATTTGCTGGCATATTAAGTGCAGCACTCTCACAGCATCATCTTTGAGGATTTGAAATAACTCAGCTGGAATTCCATCACCTCCACTCCACTAGAGCTCTGTGACAACCTAGAGGGGAGGGATGGTGAGGGAGATGGAAGGAAGGTTCAAGAAGGAGGGGACATGTATACCTATGGCTGATTCATGTTGATGTATGGCAGAAACTATCACAATATTGTAAACTAATTATACTTCAATTTAAAATAAATTTTTTTAATTAAAAATGTGTGAGATGCAGCTAAATGAGTGCTTAGAGGAAAATTTATAGCTTTAAATGTTTTATGTTTAAAATAAAGGGAAATGATCTAATATCAATGATCTACACTTTCACCTTCAAAAGTTGAAAAAGGAAGATGAAATTAAACTAAAAGTAAGCAAAAGAAAGGAAATAATAAATGTTTACACTAGTGTCCTCTTGAACATTTAAGAGGAATACCAATGCTAAACAAACTCTTTCAGAAAATAGAGAAGGGAGTATTTCCCAAGTCATGTAATGAAACCAGCACTAAGGTGGTACAGAAACTAGACAAAAACATCATAAGAAAAGAAAAATACTGTTTAATATCACTCATGATTACAGACCCAAAAATTCTTACCTAGTAATTACCCTAGTAATTGGATAAAAAAATTAGCAACTGAAATCCAGATTGATTTTAAAAGGACAACATATTATGATCAAGAGTCCACTGCCAAGAGGCAAAGTTAGTTTAACTCATGAAAATTAACCAGTGAAATTCACCATGTTAATTGAATAAAGAAGAAAAAGAAGAAATGCAGAAAAATGCTGGACAAAATTTCACACCCTTTCATGACAATCACATCAAACCAAGAAGAGAATGAAACTTTCTAATCCTAACAGATGATACAAAAAAAAAAAAAACCAAAAGCTAAACATATCTATTGATAAAAGACTGACTATTTCTCCTCAAAATTGAGAATAAGGCAAGGATTCTAGCTCCCAGTTCTTACAGTCAAAATTAATCTAGAAATCACAGCCAGTGCAACAAAGTAAGATAGCGATATAAAAGAAACAGCAGTTGGACAGGTAGAAATAACAGTCTTTATTTGTGAGTGACATGAACATGTATTTATAAAATTCTTAAAAATTTATTAAAGCATTCTTGCCTGGGAAATCCCATGGATAGAAGAGCCTGGTGGGCTACAGTCCTTGGGGTCACAAAGAGTCAGACATGACTTAGTGATTAAACAACATTCAAATGAACAAACATTCATTGAAGGCCTACTGTGTGTCTAGCAAAAATAAGTAAAGCACAGCTCCGTCCTCATGCAACAATGAGACCATGACTTGGGAGGGTCTTTCCTCCTGTTCAGTACCCGTCTAGCTGCACCTTCCTTCTCATCTAGGAACTCCCTCCCTCCTGTGCAATCTTGGTGAGTGTGTGTCAGAGAGCCGTGGTCCCTAGTATAGAGCTGGACACAGGACTGAGGCTTGATCAGGTGACTTTCTCCAGTGCTTTGACTCTTGAACAGAAGGACAAAGAAGGAAGACGACAGGCCCTGAGTTGTTCCAGTGAACTTGAGGCTGTTCATTCACTCTTTCTCTGGACTCCCTGGCACTACCCTAGTAATTGGACTCTAAGAGCCTGGGGTATCCTGGCATCCATCATTCTTCCAACAATTTTTGAAGAAAATTTGTCAGAGTCAGCCTCCAGTGCTTATAGGAATGAACACTAACTGGTAGCATGTTCTGCAAGCTGTAAGTTAAAAAGAAATTCTCTTTACATTTTCAGACTTAGTGAAAGCTTTATTCCCTGCACTAAAAACAAGACTTTTCAGAAATGAATCACTGAAACATTGAAACTAAGTCAAAAAGATAATGTAGACAGAAAAGTAAACTGAAGGTACTGACTCTCATATTCAGACAGAGCATTCAAATGAGGGATGTAACTTCCCAACACTATCAATACTGAGGCTGGATCATGTTTAAATTGCCACAATTTTTTAAATTTATTTATTTCAATTGGAGGATAATTACTTTACAATATTGTGATGGTTTTTGCTATACATCAGCATGAATCAGCCATGGGTACACATGTTTCCCCCCATCCTGAACCCCACTTCCTGTCTCCCTCCCCAACCCATCCCTCTGGGTTGTCCCAGAGCACCAACTTGGGGTGCCTCATGCATCAAACTTGCACTGGTCATCTATTTTACATATGATAATATACATGTTTCAATGCTATTCTCTCAAATCATCCCACCCTCGCCTTCTCCCACAGGGCCCAAAAGTCTGTTCTTTACACTGTGTCTATTTTACTTCTCTGCATCTATTTTACCATCATTCTAAAATTCCATGTTAGTTGCTCAGTCATGTCTGATTCTTTGTGACCCTGTAGACTGTAGCCTGCCAAGTTCCTCTGTCCATGGAGTTTTCCAGGCAGCGATACTGGAGTGGGTATGTATGCATTAATATACAGTATTTGTGTTTCTCTTTCTGACTTATTTCACTATGTATAATAGGCTCCAGTTCCATCCACCTCATTAGAATTGACTGAAATGTGTTCCTTTTTATAGCTAAGTAATACTCCAAGTGTATATGCACCACAACCTCCTTATCTGTTCTTCTGCCAACGGACATTTAGGTTGCTTCCATGTCCTAGCTATTATAAACAGTGCTGCAATGAACATTGGGGTACACCTGTCTCTTTCAATTCTGGTTTCCTCAGTGTGTATGCCCAGCAGTGAGATTGCTGAGTCATATGGCAGTTCTATTTCCAGTTTTTCAAGGAATCTCCACACTGTTCTCCATGGTGGTTGTACAAGTTTGCATTCCCACCAACAGAGTAAAAGGGTTCTCTTTTCTCCACATCCTCTCCAGAATTTATTGTTTGTAGACATTTTGATGACAGTCATTCTGACTGGCATGAGATGATACCTCCTTGTGGTTTTGATTTGCATTTCTCTAATAATGAGTGATGTTGAGAATCTTTTCATGTGTTTGTTAGCCATCTGTATGTCTTCTTTGGAAAATGTCTGTTTAATTCTTCTGCCCACTTTTTGATTGGGTTGTTCATTTTTCTGGTATTGAGCTGCAAGAGCTGCTTGTATTTTTTGAGATTAATTCTTTGTCAGTTGTTTCATTTGCTATCATATTCTCCCATTCTGAAGCCAGTCTTTTCACTTTGCTTATACTTTCCTTCATTGTGCAAAAGCTTTTAGCTTTAATTAGGTCCCACTTCTTTATATTTGTTTTTATTTCCATTACTCTGGGAGGTGGGTCATAGAGGATCTTGCTGTGATTAATGACAGAGAGTATCTGCCTATGTTTTCCTCTAAGTTTCATAGTTTCTAGTCTTACATGTATATATTTAATCCATTTTGAGTTTATTTTGTATATGGTGTTAGAAAGTGTTCTAGTTTCATTCTTTTACATGTGGTTGACCAGTTTTCTCAGCACCACTTGTTAAAAAGACTGTCTTTTCTCCATTGTATACTTTTGCCTCCTTTGTCAAAGATAAGGTGTCCATCAGTTCAGTTCAGTCACTCAGTCATGTTCACCTCTTTACAACCCCATAGACTGCAGCACTCCAGGTTTCCCTGTCCATCACCAACTCCCGGAGCTTTCTCAACTTATGTCCATGACATCAGTGATGCCATCCAATCGTCTCATCCTCTGTCGTTCCCTTCTCCTCCTGCCTTCAATCTTTCCCAGCATCAAGGTCTTTGCCAATGAGTCAGTTCTTCGTATCACGTGGCCAAAGTATTGGAGTTTCAGCTTCAGCATCAGTCCTTCCAACAAATATTCAGGACTGATTTCCTTTAGGATGGACTGGTTGGATCTCCTTGCAGTCCAAGGGGCTCTCAAGAGTCCTCTCCAACACCACAGTTCAAAAGCATCAATCTGGACTTTCTGTTTTGTTCCATTAATCTATATTTCTGTCTTTGTGCCAGTACCATACTGTCTTGATGACTGTAGCTTTGTAGTACAGTCTGAAGTCAATTTATTGCATTCCTTGATTACTGAAATATGTCACTGAGCAAGATTTTAGGTTATTTTCAGTTGGCAATGTGGTTTAAAAACCTGTCTTCCATTGGGGATAATTTAAAGACAGCCATAAAAAAGTAACCAAAAAAGGTAACTTCCTAGACAGTCTTAAGTGAACATTTGGCAGCCTTTAGACCAAAGTGCTGGTCTTAAATGAATGGTAAATAGATTGTCCACAATCCCTTTTGAAATATAAACAGTTTGCATTTATTTTCTAAAAATTATTAAAAGTCTTCCAGAAATAAAATATGCAGTTAGCACAGTCACAGGATACAAGGTCAATATATGAAAACTCAATTGTATTTCTATGCCATTTACAATTGCATTCAAAACATTAAATAGTTATGGATAAATTTTTACCAAATATACACAATATCAATATAATAAAAACTTCAAATGCTTCTGAGAGAAATTTAAAAGATGTAAATAGATGGAGCTATACACTGTGTTCCTGAATCAGAAGACTCAATGGTATAGCTGCCTTGAAAACATTTTGACAATTTCTAATAAAGGTAAACATATACTTACTTTATGATTCATCAATCCCACCATTAGGTGTTTACCTAAATTCAGGGAAAACACTTACCCACACAAACACTTGTATACCAATCTTTAAAAGAGCTTTATTCATAATAACCAAAAAAGTAAATACTTTCAAAAACTCATTATCAGATAAATGGATACATTGTGCCATATTCATACAATGGAATTCTAATCATCAAGTAAAAGGGGGGAGCCATTGATGCATGTCTAAATTTCAAAAAGATCATGCTAAGTGAAAGAAGCCCAGGCCTGGTGCACTGGCAAGACCCAGAGGGATTGGGTGGAGAGGGAGGTGGGAGGGGGGACCGGGATGGGGAATACATGTAAATCCATGGCTAATTCATTTCAATGTACGACAAAAACCAAAAAAAAAAAAAAGAAAGAAAGAAGCCAAACTCAAAGATTATACACTGTATGATTACATTTTTATGAAATTCTAAAAAAAAAAAGTGAAAGAGGCAAAACTATTATGACAAAATCGATGGTTGCTTCAGGCATGGGTAAAAGAACTGACAGCAAAAGGACAGCACTCCTTGGAGAGTGATGGAAATGTACTATATCTTGATTGTGGTGATATTTATACAATTATACATTGTCAAAACTCATTTAACTGTACATTTTAAATGGATGAATTTAAATGGATGAATTTTAAAAGTCTTATACTTCAATAAGCCTTAAAAAGGAGAACCATTTATATGTCGAAAGACTGGAATGCTACATGTGGAATGCCAAATGGTAAGTTTTCCATGGAGGCAGGAAAAGTAAATGTTTTCACACTTTGCTAAGTTTGTGTGATATGTGAAATGATCCATTATGTGGCCCCAAATATTTAGGAAAAATTATATTACCCAATAAGCCTTGGTTGAGAGGTGGATTTAAAGACATGACTCTGTACCCTATAGTCATAATCATGTTTAGTGAAAGATAGAGGGTGAAGAGAGGGGAAGACAAATACCCTGGAGAGAGTCAATAGGTAAAGGAATGGATGAATGAATGAATCATCTGAACAGGTAATTCTTTATATCTTTCAATGCAACAAGTGTATATATAGATCCATAAGACAAAACACTCAAATAATTTAGCATCTTGAATAAAGTGTATTTCAGCCAAAGAATTTATCTTTAGAAAATATTTCAGAATGAACAAATAAAAAGAACAACAAATTTGGGGGCAGAACTTTTCTTCTATGCTTGGTGGGTTGTAGACCAAAAATACCGTCATGTCTCAAAGGAGCAGAGGAAACCTCCGAGAGAGATAAGACTCTCTGAAAAAAGTTGCTGGACAGGTGATTTCTCACATCTCCCTACCCCAGCCCATTAATCTTTTAACTGCCCCTTTTACATCTTTGTTTCTGAGAGTGTAGATTAAAGGGTTGAGGCTAGGTGTGACAACAGTATAAAAGAGGGCAATGAACTTGCCTTGATCTTGAGAATTTCCTGATGGTGGCTGCAGATATATGCACATGATTGGAATGAAAAAGAGGGATACAACCATGAGATGGGCTCCACATGTCCCAAACACTTTCTGAAGTCCAGTTGTTGACCGCATCCTCAGCGCAGTCTGAGCAATGGCACCATAGGAGCTGAGAATGAGAATAAGTGGTATGATCACAAAAATGGAGCTCATGACCATAAGGGTCAGCTCATTAGCACGAGTATCAACACATGACAGTCGAAGCAATGCTGGAACTTCACAGAAGAAGTGGTCCACTTGGCGATGTCCACACAGGGGTACCCAGAAGGTAAATGAGGAATGAAGTGCTGAGGTGGTAAAGCCACATACCCAAGAAGCCACAGCCAACAGATGGCAGAAACGAGGGTGCATGAGGACAGTGTAATGCAAGGGTCTACACACAGCTACATAACGGTCATAGGACATCACCACCAACAGCACACATTCAGCAGTTCCCAGTGCAAGGACAAAATAAAGTTGAATCATGCAACCAGCATAAGAGATGGTTTTCTCTGGCCCCCAGAGGTTGATCAGCAACTGGGGGATGGAACTCGTGGTGTAGCAGAGATCTAGAAAAGAGAGGTTTGAGAGGAAGAAGTACATAGGAGTGTGGAGATGGGAATCCAGATATGACAAGAAAATGATGAACAGGTTACCTATCAGTGTCATCACATAGAACATCAAGATAACCACAAAGAGAACTAACTCAAGATGAGGCCAGTTAGAAAAACCCAGTAGAACAAAGTAACCAGAACTTGCATTTTTTTCCTTCATCTTTCTTTTTCTTTCAATACCTGAAGAATCATATAAACTGAGGGTCTGCCCCCTCATTGTCAAACCCTTGCAGACTGATTGAGGGAGAAAATACATTTCCAGATACTGCCATTATAACAATAGTATTTTTATAGTTTTGTTTTTATGTTTCATCCAGACATTTGACCTGTTGTAGATACTATCAATAGCTTCTCATCTGAATTAGTTATTTTTTATGTATGTTAGCATTTGGATAAATGAAGATTAAAGACTTTTCATAGCTAAGAAAATTTTCATTTTAAAAAGTCTCTTTTCTTAGGGGAAAAAAAAACCTCTACTCCCCTTTTCCTCATTTTCAGGTTATTTCTGATTTTGTGGTTACATAGGAAGAAATATCTGCAGTCTTAACAATCTTGCATAAAGGTGAGAACTTATCATGAGATAAAAACAATTCAGCAGTAACTTTAAAGTACTAATATTGGATGAAAAAAGTAAACTTCAATTGATATGTTTATAGACAAAATAAAACATTCATACCTGTTTATTTATGCTATCAGCTTATTTCCAGGCACAAATAACATGTAAATGTAAATATAAGCAAAGACACATGCATGCAAGAGCACACACCAACTTATCAATATTCATAATAATGAGTTTAGCTGAAGTTCACTGCACAGGTATCAACACATGATCATCGCAGAAGTGCTGAAACCACAGAAGTGCTCCACAGAGCAATGTCCACACAAGGAAACCCAGAAGGTAAAGAAGAAATGAAATGCTGAGGTGTAAAGCCACTTATCCAAGTGGCCTTTATGGAAACAACAAACAACAACAACAATAAAACAGCTAATAGTCCAGATTATTTGAAAAATGAAGTAGATTGGGAAACTTGGTGAAAAAATACTTCCAAACATAAATGAGAAAACAACTTGTTTTGGAAGATGAAAAAAAAAAAAAAGACAAAGGAAACTGTTAAGAGGGAGCAAGAAAGGGAGGGTGTTTGGAGCAGGAAAGCAGAGAGGAACTCTGATTGTGGCATTTGGAATACAAAGTGTGTATTTTGAGTGTCTATGAGACATAAACAACAGGGTTTAAAGATTGTGCCCACAAAACTGCATATGCTTTAGAACAATAGATAAGACATTAAATTCTGAGTCACAACCTATAATTACATAATATGTCTAGGTTTTCCACAATTTGGAATGGGAAATTCTGAAAGAAAATTGACTAATTTTTAATAGGCAAAGATATGTGAATATTACATAGAATCCAATGACAAGGTCATCTTCTCGTGGTTCTTTTGTAAAAAATAGAGTTACGAAATTTGAATGTGCACTACTAGTTTGATTTTCAGTGGCTTATTTTCTCTTGTGCATTACCATTTTTCACAGGAAAAAAACACTCTTTTATTATATAGTTATTGATGCAAGGCACAATTTTCTGTCATTTAAATATTCCGAAACAGCGTTGCCATTCTACTTCTGCTTCTCTCACATTCTCTGATAGAAGATGGCAAAAGACAAATTCAACCAAAACAGATTCACCTGCAGTCTTCTGAGGAATGTTTATTTGCTCTAATATTGTAATCTTGAATCTTTAAAAAGCTATAAGAGATGTCTAATTAGTTGAGTTACAAGCTAGAGAGCTAGGAACATTGAATTTGGCTAATATTGATTTAGGCAGGCATAAAGATAGTAATGCACCACTTAATATTATTGACAATGAAAATAACTATTATCATTTTGAGATATGATGGGAAAATGCTAAAGGATTTTCTTAATTTACTTAGAATTAGAGTTAATACATCACAAGATATTTGAATTCAAATATTGTGGGTACCTTTTTTTGATGCAGACATAATTTTTCTGCCTTATAAAGCTGCCTGAATTTCATGTTACATTAATTAAAAGAAATTGGGAGTTTTTGGTATTTGTTATATTACCTTTCTTTCAGCATTCTTCTCATAGGAAAAAGGGAAAAAAAAGTAAAAAGGGATAAGAGATTAGGGATGAAAAACTACAGAATTCAGGAAAATTAAATTTCAAAGCTTTATGGTTTGATTTCCTTCTTAACAGATAAAAGGGAAATAAAGACCCTATCAAAGATATCTTTTATAAACCAGAGAATAAAATATTTCCCTTAAGTCAAATATTATAGGGAAAGTGGATGGCTTAGCACTTTCTTCTCACCCTCATTGTTACTAGCAAACATTTTTCTAATTCTTGTAACATTCATTCCTTTGTACTAAACCCGGTTTAGCACTTCATCAACTTCTTTCAGTAGTGACCTTCCTGTGTTGCTCACCTTCCCTGTTGCTCTCTTTCTTTCTATGCCCTAATCGTGTATAAACTGATGAGAGGCTCTCTGGATATCATGTGACCTGAAAACATTAACCTAATTGCCCTCCTATCCCACCTACACTAATGTATATAATCTAACTGTGGAAAGCAATCTGAAAATAACTGTGATTATCACTGTTACAAACAAGACAACGTGTTTGTCCAAAATTTTCCTTTTAGCAGAACATGGGAACTCTTAAGGGCATAATAAGGTATCAGGGGATGCACCCCTTACCCCAGAGCAAACAGGACCTTTACAGAAACAAACAGAATAATATGATTCTCCTTCCTAGACTGGGACCATTGGGAAAATAAATCTCAAAATTGCAAGTAATGCCCTTCAAGGTGATTGCCTGGTTAGACTGGTGTTAATCTTCTTTTTTAATTAATTTATTTATTTTAATTGGAGGCTAACTACTTTACAATACTGTAGTGGTTTCTGCCATACATTGACATGAATCAGCCATGGGTGTACATGTGTTCCCACCCTGAACCCCTCCTCCCGCCTCCCTCCCCATTCCATCCCTCAGGGTTATCACAGTACACCAGCCCTGAGCACCCTGTTTCATGCATCAAACCTGGGCTGGTGATCTGTTTCACACATGATAACATACATGTTTCAATGCTATTCTCTCAAATCATCCCACCCTCACCTTCTCCCACAGAGTCCAATAGACTTTTTTACATCTGTGTCTCTTTTGCTGTCTCACATATAGGGTCATCGTTACCATCTATCTTTCTAAACTCCATATATATGTGTTAGTATACTGTATTGGTGTTTTTCTTTCTGACTTACTTCACTCTGTATAATAGGCTCCAGTTTCATCCACTTCATTAGAACTGATTCAAATGCATTCTTTTTAATGGCTGAGTAATAGTCCACTGTGTATATGTACCACAGCTTTCTTATCCATTCGTCTGACCATGGACATCTAGGTTGCTTCCATGTCCTGGCTATTATAAACAGTGCTGCAGTGAACATTGGGGTACACATGTCCCTTTCAATTCTGGTTCCCTTGGTGTGTATGCCCATTGGGTCATATGGGAGTTCTATTTTGAGATTTTTAAGGAATCTTCACACTGTTCTCCATAGTGGCTGTACTAGTTTGCATTCCCACCAACAGCGTACGAGGGTTCCCTTTTCTCCGCGCCCTCTCCAGTATTTATTGTTTGCAGACTTTTGGATAGCAGCCATTCTGACTGGCATGAGATGTTATGTCATTGTGGTTTTGATTTGCATTTCTCTGGTAATGAGTGATGTTGAGCATGTTTTCAAATGTTTGTTAGCCATCTGTATGTCTTCTTTGGAGAAATGTCTATTTAGTTCTTTGGCCCATTTTTTGATTGGGTCGTTTATTTTTCTGGAATTGAGCTGCAGGAGCTGCTTGTATATTTTTTAGATTAATTCTCTGTCAGTTGCTTCGTTTGCTATTACTTTCTCCCATTCTGAAGGCTGTCTTTTCACCTTGCTTATAGTTTCCTTTGTTGTGCAAAAGCTTTTAAGTTTAATTAGGTCCCATTTGTTTATTTTCACTTTTATTTCCACTACTCTGGGTGGTGGGTCATAGAGGATCCTGCTGTGATTTATGTCAGAGAGTGTTTTGCCTATGCTTTCCTCTAGGAGTTTTATAGTTTCTGGTCTTACATTTAGATCTTTAATCCATTTTGAGTTTATTTTTGTGTATGGTGTTAGAAAGTGTTCTAGTTTCATTCTTTTACAAGTGGTTGACCAGTTTTCCCAGCTGTTGCAGTCACCCAGCACCACTTGTTAAAGAGATTGTTTATTCTCCATTGTATATTTTTGCCTCCTTTGTCAAAGATAAGGTGTCCATAGATGTGTGGATTTATCTCTGGGCTTTCTATTTTGTTCCATTGATCTCTATTTCTGTCTTTGTGCCAGTACTATAATGTCTTGATGACTGTAGCTTTGTAGCATAGTCTGAATTCAGGCAGGTTGATTTCTCCAGTTCCAGTCTTCTTTCTCAAGATTGCTTTAGCTATTCGAGGTTTTTTGTATTTCCATACAAATTGTGAAATTATTTGTTCTAGATCTCTGAAAAATACCATTGGTAGGTTGATAGGGATTGCATTGAATCTATAGATTGCTTTGGGTAGTATACTCATTTTCACTATATTGATTCTTCTGGCCCATGAACATGGTATATTTCTCCATCTACTTGTGTCATCTTTGATTTCTTTCATCAGTGTTTTATAGTTTTCTATATATAGGTCTTTGGTGTTAATCTTCACAGGAAAAAACTTCACAGAAAAGGCTTCAGCATGATGATATACTCACACTAAAGTGATAATAAATTTTTTACCAACCTACATGAAAAGTTGCTTTGAGTTGTATGGGCAATAAAAGGAATTGAGTATACTGAGTAACCCAATTTTTCCCCACAATTCCCAATGGGGCTAAGGCCCACATTTACAAGACACTTGATTAGGCGCAGGCAAGGTTTGGGAGCCAAGAAGACCAAAAAAAAAAAACAAAACAAAAAAGAAAGAAATATATTAAAACTATAACTTTTCTTACCAATATGGTGCTCTTTGAGAACTTACCCACACCATTTACACCCTTCCAATTATCTTTTAAGTTCAATTTCAACTTTACATCTGAAAGTTCAGAAAATAATCCAGATACCACTCAAGCCTTTTATTCTGAACATGATGATCTCTATCAGTCTTATTTATTACTTCAAAAATCTTCCATTAACAACTTTTCTTGACTGCCCATTAAAATCTCCTTGTCAGGAAGGAATTTTGGTTGCTTTCTGTATGGCAGAAACCAACACAGTATCATAAAGCAAATATCCTTCAATTAAAAATAAATAAATTTTTTAAGATTAAAAAAAAAATTTTTTTTAATCTAAAAAAAAGAAATAATGGCTGAGGAATTCCTAAACCTGGGGAGAAATATGGACATCCAAGTTCTTAAGGCTACAAGTTACCCTAAAATTTCAATCTAACACTACCTTTTCTAAGACATATCACAATAAAACTGTCAAAAATCAGACAAAGAGAGAATCTTTAAACAGCAAGAGTAAAAAATGATTATAACCTACGATGAAACCCCCATTAGGCTATCAGCAAATTTCTCAGTAAAATGGCCACAAGCCAAGAGAAGGTGAAACGACACATTCAAAGTGCTGGAAGAAAAAAACCTGCCAATCACAAACACTCTATCTGGTAAAGTTATCCTTCAAAAATTAAGAAGAAATAAAGACCCTCAGGGAAACAAAATCCATAGAAATTCATCACCACAAGGTCTGCCTTATAAAAAAATGCTAAAAGGAGTTCTTAAAGCTGAAATTAAAGAACACTAATTAGTAACATGAAAACATGGAAATATGCAACACACTGGTAAAGACAAGTATATATGAAAATTTAGAATACTATAATACATTGGGGTGTCAACCATTTAACTATAGTATAAAGGCTAATAAACAAGAGCATTAATAATAACTGCAGATACTATAACTTCTTAACAAATACACAATATAAGAGAGGTAATTTGTGACATAAAAACATAAAGAGGGGAGTAAAAGGGCAAATTTTTTCTAAGCAATCAAAGCTAAGTTTCTATCAGAGTAAAATGGAAAACTTTATAGGTGATTTATATAAGCTGTGTAGGAATTACAAAGCAAAAATTTATAGTATATTCCAATAGACAAAGAGAAGGGAATAAGAGTATATCACTGCAGAAAATCACCAATTCAAGTAAGGCACCAAGAAATGAAGAAAGGGAAAAAATTGGAACTACAAAATAGCCAGGAAATGATTAATAAAATGGCATTAGTAAGCTATTGACTATCAGTAGTTACTTCAAATGTAAATAGATTAAATTCTCCAATCAATGGCCACAGAGTGGCTGGATGGGGGGAGAAAAGCAGGACCTAAATATATGCTGCCTACAAGAGACTCATTTTGCCTTTAAGAACACACATACACTCAAAGTGAACACGCAAAAAAGAAAAACAGTATGTGCAAATGAAAATCAAAAACAGGCAAGGTATCTATACTTTTATCAGCCAAAATGGTAACAAGAGACAAAAACAGTCAGTATATAATGATGAAGAGGTTAATCAGTCAAAATATAATAATCATAAATATATTTACAAAAAAACTAAAGCACCTCAATCTATCAAGCAAACATTAACAGACTTGAAGGGAAAAACTTACAATATTAGTAGGGGACTTCCCTACCCTAGTTTCAGTAAGAGATAGATCATCTAGAAAGAATCAACAACAACAATAACAAAAACGCAGGGCATAAACCATACATTAGACCAAAGGAACCAAACAGAGAAATACAGGACATTTTATCCTAAGGCAACAGAACACACAATTCTTCTCAAACACACATGAACATTCTCCAGGACAGATCATATTATAGGCCACAAACAAGTCAGCAAATTTAAGAAGATTGAAATCACACCAAGTAACTTTTCTGACCACAGCACCATGACTCTAGAAATCAATAATAAGATGAAAGCTGGAAATCTTTTAGTTACATAGAAATTAACAACACACTCCTGAACAAACAATAGGTCAAGAATAAATCAACAAAGCAAAAAATAGCTTGAAACAAGCAAAAGTTGGAATATAGCATATCAAAAATTATACATGGCAGCAAAATCAGTCTAAGAAGGATAAACAGCAATATTAAGAAAAATAAAAGGTATACATAAACAACTTAACATTGCACATCAAAGAAATAGAAAAGAACAAACTAAGTCAAAAGTTAACAAGGTGATGACCTAGAGGGGTGGAATGGGGGCATGGAAAGGAGGTTTAGGAGGGAGGAGATATATGTATACTTATAGCTGATTCACATTGTTGTACAGAAGAAACTAACACAATATTGTAAAGAAATTATTCCACAATTAAAAATTTAAAATTAATTAATGAATAAAATAGCAGGAAAAAAGTTAACAAGGAAGGAAGTCAAAGATCAGAGCAGAAATAAAATAGAGACAAAAATGGAAAAGATCAATAAAACAAAGAGCTGGTTCTTTTAAAAGATAAACAAAACTGATAAACTTTTAACTGGGCTCATCAAGTAGAAAATGGAAAGGACCCCAATAATCAAAATAACCAATACCACAGAGATACAAAAAATTAATAAGAGAATACTATGAACAGTATTTGCCAACAATTAGACAACCTAGAAGAAATGGACAAGTCTTTGGAACATACAATCTCCCAAGACTGAACCAGGAAGAAATAGTAAATATGAATAGATCAAGTACCAGTAATAAAATGGAATCAATAATTTTAAAACTCAAACAAACAAAAAAATCAGGGCCAAATGGCTTCACGAGTGAATTCTACCAAACATTTAGAGAAGAATTAATGCTTATCTTTCTGAAAGTATTCCAAAAAACTGAAGAGGAAGAAACAGTTCCAGACTTATTCTATGAGGCCACCATCACCCTAATACCAAAACTAGACAAAGATATGACCCCCCCCAAAAAAAAGTAACTTACAGGACAATATCACATATGAACATGGATGCAAAAATCCTCAACAAAATACAAGAAAGTAAAAAATATATATATAAGCAAATCAAATTCACCAATACATTGACAGGGTCATACACTATGATCATGTGGGATTTATTATAGGGATGTAAGGATTTTTCAATACCCACAAATCAATCAATGTTATACATATGAACAAAAAAGAATGAAAACCATATGATCATCTCAATAGATCCAGAAAGAACTTTTGATAAAATTCAACATCCGTTTATGAATTTTAAAAAACTCTTTAGAAAGAGGGCGTAGAGGACACATACCTCAACATTATAAAGGGCGTATATAACAAATCCACAGCTAACATCATACTCAATGGTGAAAAGCTGAACGCATCCCCTCTATGATCAGGAACAAGACAAGGATGCCCACTCTTACCAATTTTATTCAACACAGTTTTGGAAGTCCTGTAACAGCCATAAGAGAGGAAAAAGAAACAAAAGGAATCTAAATTTAAAAGGAAGAAATAAAACTGTCACTGCAGATAACATGATACTTTATACAGAAAATCCTAAAGATGCTACAAGAAAAGAAAAAGATGTTTAGCAGAAAACTACTAAAGCTCATCAGTGAATTTGGTAAACTTGCCAAATTTCTATACACTAACAAACTCTCAGAAAGAGAAATTAAGGAAACAATCCCACTTGCCATCACATCAAAAAGAATAAAATACCTAGGAATTGTTGTTGCTCAGTCCCTAAGTCATGTCTGACTCCGCAACCCCAAATACTCTGGACTGCAGCACACCAGGCTCCCCTTTCCTTCACTATCTTCCAGAGTTCACTCAGATTCATGTCCAATGAGTTGGTGACGCTATCTAACCATCTCATCCTCTGTTGCCCCCTTCTCCTTTTGCCTTCAATCTTTCCCAGCATCAGGGTCTTTTCCAGTGAGTCAGCTCTTTGCATCAGGTGGTCAAAGTATTGAAGTTTCAGCTTCACCATCAGTCCTTCCAATGAATATTCAGGGTTGATTTCCTTTAGGATTGACTGGCTTGATCTTCTTGCAGTCCCAGGGACTCTCAAAGTCCAGCACCACAATTTGAAATAATCAATTCTTCAACTCTCACAACTGTACATGACTACTGGAAAAACCATGCTCAGTTGTGTCTGACTCTTTGTGACCCCATGGACTATAGCTCACCAGGCTCCTTTGTCCATGGAATTTTTCAGGCAAGAATAGTGGAGTGGGTTGCCATTTCCTCCTCCAGGGGATCTCCCCACCCAGGGATCTAACCCATGTCTCTTGTACTTCCTGCATTGGCAGGCAGATTCTCTGCCTTCCAGGAAAAATCATAGCTTTGACTATACGGACATTTGTCAGCAAAGTGATGTCTCTGCTTTTTAATATGCTGTCTGGGTTTGTTACAACTTTCCTTCCAAAGATCTAGGATCTTTTAATTTCATGGCTATAATTACCATTTGCAGTGATTTTGGAACCCAGGAAAAGAGAATCTGTCACTGCTTTCACTTTTTCCCCTTCTATCTGCCATGAAGTAATGGGACCAATGCCAAGATCTTATCTTGTTTAATGTTGAGTTTTAAGCCAGCTTTTGCACTCTCCTCTTTCACCCACATCAAGAAGCTCTTTAGTTCCTCTTCACTTTCTGCCCTTAGAATGGTATCATCTGCACATCTGAGGTTGTTGATAATTTTCCCACCAGTCTTGATTCCAGCTTGTGAGTCATCCAGTCCAGCATTTCACATGATGTGCTCTGCATAGAAGTTAAATAAGCAGGGTGATACTATACAGTCTTGTCATACTCCTTACCCAATTTTAATCCAGTCAGCTGTTTCCTATTCTAACTGTTGTTTTTTTTGCCTGTATAAAGGTTTCTCAGGAGATAGGTAAGATGGTCTGGTATACCCATCTCTCTAAGAATTTTTCCACAGCTTCTTGTGATCCACACAGTCAAAGGCTTTAGCATAGTCAACAAAGCAGATGTTTTCCTGAAATTCCCTTCCTTTCTCTATGATCCAACAAGTGTTGGCAATTTGCTCTCTAGTTCTTCTGCTTCTGCTTCTTCTAAACCCAGCTTGTACCTCTGTAAGTTCTCAGTTCACATACTGCTGAAGCCTGAATTGAAGGATTTTGAGTATACTGTTAATAGCATGTAGAATGAGCACAATTACACAATATCTTGAACATTCTTTGGCACTGCTCTTCTTTGGGATTGGAATGAAAACTGACCTGATCCCACATGCCACAAATAAGACCTGATGCAGCCAAATAAATAAGTAAATAGATATTTTAAAAAAAGACTGATCTCTATGAACCAGGATGCAGATCTTCACCAGATACTAAATCTGCCAGCATTTTCATCTTGGCATTCCCAGCCTCTAGAATTATAAGAAATAAATGTTTGTCTTTTAAGCCACCCAAACAGCCTAAGACAATATATTAAAAAAGCAAAATGTGTAGACTGTTGAGGAAAAATATGAAAACATGATAGAGAAGACTGGGGTGGGGAGGATCTTTGTTTAGATAATCAAGAAAGCCCTCATTGAATAGATGACAGCTGGAAAAGTGAAAATAAGGAGCACAATTTGGGAACAGAATATTACAGGTAAGTGGGATAGTGCAAAAGGCTTTTAAATGCTTGCATTCCTGGAGAAACACAGGGATGGAGAGAACGGGAGAAAGTGGGTAGAATAACAGAGGTTAGGTCTTGAAGCAGTGGATAGGTCATGGTAAGGAAGGAATCTGAACTTTATTTCAAGGTCATAAGGAGTCTTGAAAGATTTCCAACATGTAAATGAAAAAAAAAATTAAGAACATTTCTGGCTGCCACGTGGAGAATGGATTGAAAGGGAAAAAAGCTAGAGCAGGGAATGTTTGGAAGCCATTGGATAATGCACAGGGCCAGGGTTGGGGAGAGACAGTGCCTCAGTGTTTGGCAGTAGAAGTAGAAATGGAGAAAAGAAGTTAAAACTTGAAATAGTTCAAATTTCAGGGTGAGGAGGGCAGGGAAGTAATTAAAGGATGGCTTAGGTTTCTGGCCAGTGACAGGTAGATGTTTACACCATTTACTATGATGAGGAACACTGCGGTGATATCAGATTTGATGCAGTGGGGATCAAGAGTTCTATTTTAGCTATGTTTAGATTCATATTTTTGTTAAACACCCAAAAATGGGTAAAATTAGGCAGTTGGAAACATAAGTTTGATGCTCAATGGAGAAGATTAGAAATACAAATTTGAAAGCCATCAATATGAAAATGACATTTAAGCCTTGAAACTATATAATATTATCCAGAGAGGCAGTAAAAACAGAGAAGACTAGAACCCCTGGTGAGGCCATAAGATTCAGACTCTGTATTTGTAAAATTTCCACATATCCCAGTTATTCTGAAATGCAGCCAAATGAGGAAGTACTGCTAATAATTTCATTTTATTTTTGTTGTTGTTGTTGTTTTTATAATTTCATTTTAAATGACTCCCATAAGTAAAGGGCTAAAGCAAGAAAGGGGGAAAAATTAAATAAAAAGCAAACAGAAAAACACATCTTAATTTAGTCAAGTGGGTTCAAAAAGACATTGTATTGTATGTCTAAGCCAAACTCTGGATTTACCAATTCCTGAAAAGCCACTAGGAAACTTTTCAAAAATTAACGAACCTAGGGACTTCCCTGGTGGTCTAGGGGTTAAGAGTCCACCTTGCAGTGCAGGGGACATGAGTTCAATTCCTATTCAGGGAACTAAGATCCCACATGCCTCATAGTAACTAAGCCTGCATGCTCTGAAGGTGCAAGTGGACAGCCTGTGTGCCACAAGCCAATGCAGCCAATAAATAAAAATAAATATTTTAAAAAATTTTAATTAAAGAAAGTAGATGATTTCTCGGTAATTTTGCCAGAGTACCAAACCCATGGAATATACTTACAGAATATGGAGCAAGGGACTAGGGAATAGTTAATTCAGTAATATAATCAAAGTAGATACATATACATGACAATTTATATACAACAAAAAGGAGAGTGACAGAAATCTTACTAAAAGAGAGGAGAAAAAATGAGTGAACTTGAGATCTTTAGTCAAAGTGAGCAATTTCAAGTTTCCGTATGTTTAAAATTTTAATAGGCAAAAATGTACCATTGATTGATTTTACATTTCTTTCTATCATTATTAATAGAGAATATACACATACACTATATGTATACAGTCCTAAAAGAAGTGGTTGAAAAAGGGAAGGTATTCACCAAATGTTCTGTCAAATACCTGTTTGAGATCTATAAAAACTGATAAAAATGAAGTCAGTTGGATGTAGTGTGGATGGCTTAGACAATCTTGATGATCTAGGTTTTCAGGCAACATTGGGAAACTTTGTCCAATATGTTCACAATAATGAACTAATAGCTGCTTTTTATAAAGTTTCTCTAGGGCAAAGACCTATTTGCATGTTGTTTTAAAGTCAGCACAAGTAGTAAGAATTTCTGACAAGTTTCATCCCCTCACCTGATGTCACATATTCAAGGGGGAGGAGTCCCGTTGAGAATCTATACCTTAACACATATCAGGGAAAACAGAATTCATAGTGGCACTGCAGGGAAAACATGAGTAAGCTGCAGCCCTGGAGAGCAAATGTCCACAGGATCTATTGTCCACAGTGTGGGCTCCATGCTGGTCAAGAAGCAGAATATCTGGGGAACTCTCTCTGGATCACAGTAATGTTCATCTTTAATATCTCTTGGAAAATAGTGTGCCTGAAAAACAACTTGTGGGAAGTAAAAGAGAATTTAGATCTGTAAGTTCTGATCCTTCTTTCTTTCGGAATGTTTAGAACAAATAGATATTGTAAATCTCTGTAGAGAAATTCTCCTTTTTAATCTCTATTATGAAGAAAAGATTAAATTTATTCTCTATTATAAATTGAGGACATGATGTTATTGCTTTTTTTGAAGTATGGTTGATGTACAATATATGTTCCAGATGTAGAGCATAATGATTCACAATTTTGGAAGGTTGTAATCCTGATTTGTGATATCAGACATTTTGCTCCAGCATAAAAAGAAAGAGAGGGAAGTGTAGATTAAATTGAAAATGAAGACTTGAAATACACTATTTTATACATGAAGACGGTAGAGCTAGAAAGGACTCAGATTTTTTATCCATTTCTAAATTTCATCATGTTCATGAAAAATTATCTGAAGATCTACTATGTCAGATTTTTAATAGGTAAGATTTTTTCCCCTCCTAAATTAATCTTTGGAGGCTAGAGTAATAATGGAAATAGTTAAGAAATTAACTGCATGGCATTGTCTTTAATTTTTTTAATATTTATTTATTCAGCTGTGCCAGGTCTTAGTTGTGGCATACAGAATCTTCACTGTGGCATTGGGATATTCTAGTTGTGTCATGTAATCTAGTTCCCTAACCAGGGATCAAATCCAGGCCCCCCTGCATTGGCAGCCTGGAGTCTTAGCCAATGGACCACTAGGAAAGTCCTTCACTGTCTAATTTTTAAAGAATTTTCATTTTTTATCCATATATTTTAACTGAAGTTCTGCCTTATTCAGAGTTTGGGCACAATTACATAAACAACATCCGTCAAGAAAATAAGCATTAATTGCTGATTCGTCCCCCTAAGCAGACATTATAGAACTCAAATAGTATGTGAAGACTTGCAATACATTTCAGTTAATTGTTTTCTTACTATCCAACTTGGTCAATGGCAAAACCTAGACTCAAATGATTCTTGGGAAGCTAATTCTGAGGAAATCACCAAATGACTCTCTCAAAACAACTATCTCAACTAGCCTACCAGTTAGTGTCCTGCATGTGTCCACTTGTGAATCATGGCCACAGTTTGAAGCAATTTCTTCAAAATATTCAGGAAATATATTTGAAATGAACAGCACAACTTGTTGTTCTATACAAAAGTTTTATCTTTAACTGTTAATTTTCATTAATGTATTTCTCTAAGTTTTTTATCTTTTTATTCAACTTTTTTAAAGAGAAGTTTCAAGTTTATAGCAAAACTGAGAGAAAGGTACAGATATTTCCCATACATGTCCTCCCTACTCATATGTACAACTTTCTCATTGTGAATATCATTCATCAGAATGGTACTTTTTTGAGTAGTGATAGAGGACATTTTTTAAAGTGAGAGAATGGTTAACAGATACTTTTGTATGAACAATGTACCAGTTTTGGTGCCATATTAAGTATCAAAATAAGAAAAATAAAGGTACTAAGGATAAATGCCAGATCTACTACATAGTACACTGGGGAAAAAAGGTATAAATCAAATTAGTAAACAAGATACGGAAATAGGACCACTCCTTCATTCCAACATAAGCCAAATAACTATGTATTACAAATAAATTCACTGACTCAATTAGGAGTAAGTTTTCTATATCACACTAGTGATATTTTAGATGTGACATCATAGTCATCATCTTAGAAATAGTTCTAGTTCAAACTCCAAATTAACATGTGAGAAAATTCAGACCTTGATTTTAAGAGTGAACTCCCCAAGGTCATCTAGATAAAAATATAATATTAAATTTATTTATTAAATATAATATTAAATTTATTTATTTGGGGGGAGGTTCAAGAGGGAGGGGATGTAGGTATACCTACGGCTGATTCATGTTGATGTTTGGCAGAAACCAACACAATACTGTAAAGCAATTCTCTTTCAATTAAAAATAAATAAATTTAATTATAAAAATATAGATATATTTATTTTTAATGTATATTAAAATATAATATTAAATTTAATATAATATTAAATTTATTGTTTAGTTAACATTGTTTATCATAATATTTAAATTATATAGTTAATATGACAAATATTTATTAAATATAATGTTAAATGCCATTTATTATTGATATAATATTAATTTTAAATTTATTTATTTATAAAAGAAACTACCACAAATACCAGGTTAGTTGGGCAACACTTTTACCATTAATTTTTTCAATTATTAATTAATATTAATTCTCTCCCTTTGTTTACTCCTGTATTTCATTAATTTACTTAGTCTGTGTTGACCAATTTCCTTCTTCTTTTCTTCTTCTTCCTCTTCTCCTCCACCAACACCACTTCCTTCAACCCTTTCCTCTCTCTCTTTCTCCACTCCCCTCTTTCTCTTGCTCTTCTCATTCTAGGATTTGACACTGAAGGATTATGGACCAAAGAAATTATACTTCTCTACGTGGCTTCATTCTGCTTGGATTCTCTGACCATCCCAAACTGGAGATGGTCCTGTCAGGAGTTGTCACTGTCTTCTACTTAATTACCTTGGTCGGTAACACTGCCATCATTCTTGCATCTCTCCTGGATTCCCATCTCCACACACCAATGTACTTTTTCCTCCGGAATTTATCTCTCCTAGATCTATGTTTCACAACCAGCATCGTCCCCCAGATGCTGGTTAACTTGTGGGGACATGATAAGACCATCAGCTATGTGGGCTGTGTCATTCAGCTCTATGTTTACATGTGGTTTGGCTCTATTGAGTGCCTTCTCCTCGCTGTTATGTCCTACGATCGTTTTACAGCTATTTGTAAGCCCTTGCATTATTTGGTCATCATGAACCCACATTTATGCCTCAAGATGGTTATCATAGTCTGGAGTATTAGTCTGGCCAATTCTGTGGTATTATGTACACTCACCCTGAATTTGCCTAGATGTGGAAACAACCTTCTGGATCATTTCTTGTGTGAGTTGCCAGCTATGGTCAAGATAGCTTGCATAGACACCACAGCAGTTGAAATGTCTGTTTTTGCTTTAGGCATTGTCATTGTCCTTACACCACTCATCCTTATTCTTATATCGTATGGCTACATTGCCAGAGCTGTGCTGAGAATGAAGTCAAAAGCAGGCCAGAGAAAAGCAGTTAATACCTGTGGATCTCATCTCACCGTAGTGTCCATCTTCTATGGAGCTATTATCTACCTATACCTGCAACCAGGTAACAATGCCTCCAAGGACCAGGGTAAGTTCCTCACCCTCTTTTACACTATCATCACTCCAAGTCTCAACCCTCTCATTTACACCTTAAGAAATAAGGACATGAAAGATGCACTGAAGAAGCTGATGAGAGTTGACCACAAACCTACAACACTGAAGAGAAACTGGAAGTCATAGGGAAAAAAATTAGCGTGGATAAGGCAATAAAATGCTTTCTAATTGCCTTTCACTTTTAGTGAGGCAAGGAATCCCTAGATCACAGAGGTCAATTAACATATTAATTCTTGTAGGCAGACATTTTGTGGATGCAAACAATATTATAATCATCCTACTTTTTATGCCTCTGATTATGACATTATTATCATTATCTTGAGTAAAAGGTCTTTGTAACTTAAGTCTATAACCTCTTTATCATTATACAAAAGAGTGAGAAGACACAAATTAAGGGATTTTAAAGGTGACAACAAATTTTTATTCATTTTTATTCATTCATGAAAGATTTATTTCATGATTGTCTTAATCTCAATGAAAAGAAAATATGACAACTTTGAGATTAGGTAGGCTTTTAACATATATCTATAGAATCATGGAATTTACATAAATTTTGAGAAATGTAATATTTGTATGTAGTGGAATTTCATAAAATGAATAATATTTTAGTTTTAATTTAGTATGATACAGTATTTAATATTTTATGGGAAATGCAATGACTTTTGAGTTAAATTTTTATATTTTCTATTATTTGATACCTATCTCTAAAGGATACCATTATTTAGAAATTGTAATCTTTATTTAATAATTATAATCTAGATAGATTTGGAAGGATACATTGCCATACTCTAAGTAACAATATTTTCTCCTGTATCATTTCATAATTCTTAAAATGTGAAAAGGGAAGAATCACTGGATAATTTTTACTTTCTCAGTGAGGATAGTAATGACTTGCAAGCATGCATGCTCAGTCACTTCACTCGTGTCCAACTCTTTGCAACCCTATAGACTAAAGCTGCTAGGTTCCTCAGTCCATGGGATTCTCAGGGCAAGAATAGTGGAGTGGGTTGCCATGCCCTCCTCCAGGGCATCCAGGGATCAAAGCTGGGTCTCCCACATTGCAGGTGGATTCTCAACTGCTGAGCTACCAGGGAAGCCACCAGTGAATCACATAAAATACACTTAATATGATATAGAATAGTGTAGATATTCTTGCTGTCCACATAATACCTTTTTACAGTTGACTTCAGAAACAGTTCACTATCTCATAAAAAATTTTCACAGAAAGAATTTAAGTTCTGTGGTAAGTTTGCTCTTAACTTAGTACAGTTTATAGTTATTAGCATTAAGAAATACATTCTTTGCTATCTTCAATTATCTAAGTACACAAAAAAATATAATAGTAATGGACTCAGCAGAAAATTACATGTTATGTTATGATTGTCTGTTTTCTCATTTAACTACTTTTATTTTCTTCTTAAATCTCTTCTGCATTTGGGTTGCAAATTAAACCAAAATTTCAAATACTTAATCTCCCTTTTATTTCTCAATAATAATGTGTATATACTTGGAATTTACATTAAATTACAATAAATCCTTTAGGTACACTGAGTTTCTATAAACTAACCAGAATTTTTATAATTTAGTAAGCCTGACCTCACATTTGTATACTAATATGTCCCTTGAAAATGTAACTGATCAGTGTAATTAACATTAATAATAAGAAAATGTAATTAAATTTGAACAAGGGTTACTTTGCTAACCAAGTCTCACATCAATACTTACAAGAATTTACCACATATGCTCTAGTCATCTAACTTAAGTGCTCTTCTAGCACAGTGTCAATATTTTTGAAGTAATATGAAAGGTTAATTGGAGGAAAAAAATGTATGATACAAACATTAGACTAGGACTCAGAAGACTACATACACCTAATCTCAAAATTACCTTGAGAAAAAAATTAATGTTTCTAAGCCTTAGTTTTCTTAAATCTTAAATGGATATTATAATGAGCTCCCTATTTTCCTGTCACTTCTTTCACTGATTTACTAAATTTAGCTTCACTATCTTCATCTCAGCATAAAACAAACAATAGTGGATATCCCTGGTGTGTAGGGGGTGGGGAGTTTTCCAAAATAGGACAGTGCTGGATATCAGGCTCTCACTTGAAGACAGAAAACTTCTTAAGATAAACAAATGATGAATCTGAAAGAATTGATTTTGTGCTTCCTGATCCCTGTATTATAAATTAAAGTGGAGAATTATGCATATAAGCAAAAATGACACCATCTTATCTGTTTGAGAAAACAATATTACATAATATAATTAGAGGATATCCACACCCAAATTACTTAAGTTTAAGTGTTAAACTGCTTAACACAGATGGTAAGTACAAAGGCTCTCAGGAAAGTAATGGATAAGTCTGATTAGGAGGAAATGGAAATATATTTATGAAGTAGATGGCACTAGAGTTAAACTCTAAAAATTCTGTAATATCTGAATATAGCAGAAAACATTCAAGTGAAAATGGTGTGATAAAGTATGGAGGCTAAAAACCAGAATGAATGGTTTTTAGAATGAAGGGTACAAGTAAATAGCCTTTAAGTAGATCAAAAGTGAATTGGTAAACAGAAACCAGATTAAACAATCAATAAGAAAATATGTATGAAATGCTTACTGTGTGAAAGGCACTATAAGAAAATACCTCATGTGTTTGAATATTATATGGTTAACATTTAGGAACCACTGTTTTTGCCTCAGCAAATAAATATAATAGATAAAGAAAATGGGGGAGGGGGTATGTGTATACACAATGGAATATTATTTAGCCATTAAAAAAGAAGATTCTGCCACTTGCAAAAAAAAAAAAAAGATGGAACTTGAAGGCATTATGCTAGGAGAAATAAATCAGGCAGAGAAAGATACTGTATGACTTCACTTCCATGTAGAATCTAAAAAAACTGAACATATAGATACAGAAAACAGATTAGTGGTTGCCAAAGGCTGGGCACAGGGGGAAAAGGATGACAGGAGACTGGCAAAACAGGTAAACGTGGTCAGAAAGTGCAAACATCCTGTTATAAGTTCTGGAGTATAATGGACAGCATAGTGACTATAGTTAACAATGCTATACAGTGTACTGTATATTTGAGAGTTGCCCAGAGGGTAAATCTTAAATATTCCCATCACAAGGAAAAAAATTTGTAGCTGTATCTGGTGATAAAAAGTTAACTAACTTATTACGGTAATAGATAATATGGTAATAGGATTACCATAATAAGTTAGCTAACTTTTAGGTTGCAAAACTAATACAGTGTTATATGTCAATTATATCTCAACAAAAAAATAATAACTTAAAGAATAATATCATTTTTAAGAGGATATATTAATATTTCTAAAAAATACTCCTCCATTAACATCATTCATTAATCAAGTACCTCTACCTGAAATTAGTCCAGAAAAGAAAATCATTAAATCAATGACCTTTCAACACCATTGAATCCAAACACCCATGTGAAACTTAGTTTATGTAATCTGTTATTATATAAATACACAAAATGATGGACTGCCATAAATTTTCAAGCATGCCTAGAGTTTTGATTTTGAAAAGAACGATGGTAACGATAACCTTATATGCAAAACAGAAAAAGAGACTCAGATGTATAGAACAGACTTGTGGACTCTGTGGGAGAAGGCGAGGGTGGGATGTTTCAAGAGAACAGCATCGAAACATGTATATTATCTAGGGTGAAACAGATCACCAGCCCAGGTTGGATGCATGAGACAAGTGCTCAGGCCTGGTGCACTGGGAAGACCCAGAGGGATCGGGTGGAGAGGGAGGTGGGAGGGGGGACCGGGATGGGGAATACATGTAAATCCATGGCTGATTCATGTCAATGTATGACAAAAACCACTGAAATGTTGTAAGGTGATTAGCCTCCAACTAATGAAAATAAATGGAAAAAAAAAATGAAAAGAAAGACAAATATGTCTGCATAGTAGATATATTAACTAGAAATACACATCACATTGATCAAGCATCAGAATATTTAGACCTAAAAAAAAGAATATTTAAACATATTATTTCAATTAAATTACTTTAAGTATGAACATTATACCTATCAGACATTATGATGGATTGGAAATATAAATTTTAAGAAAAATTCCTTCTGTACTCTTCCTAGTTAACAAAAGACTTAAGTACATTAAAAAAAAAAAAAAAAAAACTGCACTAACATGCACAAAATTTCCCTTTTCTCTACATCCTCACCAACACTTGTATTTCTTGCCTTCCAAATGCTAGCCATTCTAACAAGGTGTAAGGTGATATGTCATTATGGTTTTGTTTGCATTTCAGGTTTGTCTCAAGTATATGTCATAGGTTAGATGAAGCTTAATAAATTAATAAAATTAATCTCCTTAATAAATGATAATGATTATAAAATGTAAAAACTCAAAATGGCAATAATATACCAGATATGCAATAGAGAGAAACTGTAGATGTGAGCAGAATTCTTTCTTACAGCATGGCTTGTAAGATTTTCTCAGTTCCCTGGATGTTAAAGAGAAAAACTACAGACTCAAAATGGCAGTCCTTGTGCTAAAGCCCATGATACCAAACCTAGATTTAATACCTAACCTAACTGCAGTTACAACCTTCACCACAAATGTAATCTTAATCAACCAATATGGAACTTTGTTGTCAGCAAGAATGAAGTAATCTGTCACACAGCCCTTCTTCATTCTCCCACAGGAAGAAGAGGTAATCTGCATGATAAAACCCTTGCCATTTTCTTCCTCCCAAAAACATTTTCTGGCCTAAAAATAATCCTTACTTTTCTTTCCTAATAGCTGCCTTACCGCATCCTTCTTCCTATAAAAACCTTCCTGATACTTCATTGGTGGTCCCATGATTGAGAATTCACCTCACAGTGCAGGGGACCTGGGCCCAGTCCCTGGTCAGGAAGCTAAGATCCCCCATGTCACAGCAACTAAGCCTGCTGGCTGCAACTACAAAGCCCACAAGCCCCAACTAGAGTCTGTACTGCAAAGAAAGATCACGCATGACACAAAAAAGATCCTACATGCTGCAACTAACATGCAATGCAGCCAATAAATAAATACTTGAAAAGAAAAAAAACTTCCTTTTTGTTCAACCCCTTGTAATGCCTTTCTCATTAGATGAGATGATGCTCAGTTCACAATTCACCTAATAAAATCAATTAGAACTTAAAATTAGTCAGTTAAATTTTGTTTTTTAACACCTAAGTAGATTCCTAAGGAATCATCTCATGAATTGTCATTAAAACAATTGGAAATAGAGGACATATAGATGTGTTATCAAATATTAATATATTGAGCTATCAAGTTCTGGGACAAAATAAAGGAGCTCCTATCCTAATCTCTTCAGACACATATTAACAAATCTCTGGAAGAGTGGACCAGACTAATGGCAAAGTAGACCATCTTAACAGAATGTTTGGATATGACACCAAAAGCACAAGTAACAAAACCAAAACTCAACAAGTGGAACTACATCAAACTAAAAAGCAAAAGAGAAAATTTACAAAATAAAAAGGCAACCTACAGAATGGGAGAAATTTTGCAAATTATATATCTGAGAAGTGGCTAGTATCCAAAGTATACGTGGTAATGCAAATTGATACAGCCACTATGGAGAACAGTATGGAGATTCCTTAAAAATAAACTAGGAATAAGTCTACCATATGATCCAACAATCCCACTATTGGGTATATACCCTGAGGAACCATAACTGAAAAAGACACATGCACTCCAGTGTTGATTGCAGCACTATTTACAATAGCTATAATAGCTAGAACATGGAAGCAACCTAGATGTCTATCGACAGATGAACAGATATTATTCAGCCATAAAAAGGAATGCACTTGACTCAGTTCTAATAAGGTGGATGAACCTAGAGCCTATTATACAGAGTGAAGTAAGTCAGAAAGAGAAAGACAAATATCATGTATTAATGCATATATATGGAATCTAGAAAGATGGTACTGATGAACCTATTTGCAGGGCAGCAATGGAGACACAGACATAGAGAAAAGACTTGTGGGCACAGGGGAGGAAGGAGAGGGTGAGACAAATTGAGAGCGTAGCATTGAAACATATATATTAACATATGTAAAATTAGATAACCAGTGGAAATTTACACTATGATGCAGGGAGTTCAAATCTGGTGCTCTGTGATAATCTAGAGGGGTGGGAGGGGTGGGAGGTGGGAGTAAGGGTTCAAGAGGGAGGGGGCACACATATACCTATGGCTGATTCATGTTGATATATGGCAGAAACCAACACAATGTTGTAAAGCAATCATCCTTCAATTAAAAATAATTAATTTGTTAAAAAAAAAAACTCACACAACTCAATAGCAAAAATAAAAATTCAATTTCAAAATGGACAAAAGAACTGAATAGAAAATCTTTCAAAGAAGACACACAAATGGCAAACATGTAAATGAGGAAGTGCTCGATGTCAGTAATCATCAAGGAAATGCAAATGAAAGCCATAATGACATAGCACCTTGCACCTATTAGAATGACCAGTATCTGGATGGCAAGAAATACAAGTGTTGTGCACCACAACCAGAGAGTCTATGCACTGGAAAGAAAGACCAGATGCAGCCAAATAAATAAAGTTCAGAAAAACAAAAGACTGTGTCTCAATTAGCCCTACCCATTACAATTTAAGTATTTTCACACTCATCCAATGTGTAGAAGTTACTCAAGATGTCTCTGGATTTCTTTCAGAGGGAATTGCTCTATGTGTTACTGTACAATGGATGTGTCCATAGGAAGAGTGGAGTTCAGGAACTTGCTTTGTTTTAATTTTGGTTGACTCCTATCTCAAGGAGTCCACATTATGTTCTAAGTACATAGCAGTCTTGAAAGATTTCAGACAAGTAAATGAAAATATTTTATTTAGATTATTTAAAGAACAATTTTGGCTGTCTAGAGAATGGATTTAGCAGGGATAAAGATAAGAGGCAATTGAGTAACCCAGGAGGGAAAAAAAGACAGATGCTCAGTGTAAGTAATACTAGAAATGGGGAGAACAGGCAAAGTTTGAAATAGTTCAGACTTTCAAGGTGAGGGCAGGGAAGTAATTAAGGATGAAAGGTTTCTGGCCATTGACAGGTAGATGTTTATACCATTTACTATGATTAGGAAGACTGAGGTACTATCAGATCTGGTGCAGTGGGATCAAGAGTTCTATTATAGCCATGTATGCCATGCACGTGCTCAGCATGGCACGCAAGTGCCATGACACGCAAGTGTCCGACTCTTTGCGACCCTATGAACCGCAGCTGGCTAGCAGCCAACCAGGCTCCTCTGTCCACAAGATTTGCCTGGCAAGAATATTGGAGTTGGTTGCCATGTCCTCCTCCAAGGAAGCCCATTTTAGCCATGTTAGGTTCATAGTCTTATTAGACATTCAAATTTGAACAACATTAGGTGGTGGGCATTATAAGTTTCATGCTCAATAGAGAAGACTGGACATATAAATTTGAAAGTCATCAATATGTAGATGGCATTAAAGCCCTGAAACTATATTATCCGGAGAAGCAGTAGAAACAGAGAATAATATAGCCTCTGGTGAGGGCATAAGAGTCTCAGACTTTGTATTTCTAAAATACCCCAGTTATTCTGAAATGAGGCCAAAGGGGGAAGCTAATAATCTCATTCTAAATGGATCCTATTAGTAAAGGGCTAAAGAAAGCAAGGAAAAAATGGGGAAATAGAAAGTGATCAGAAAAACATCTCAATTTAGTCAAGGGGTTCAAAAAGACAGTATATTGTCCATCTAACACAAAAACACCTGCTTCACAATATGAATCTACCCATTCCTGGAAAATCAATGAGAAAATTTTCAAACACTAAAGACTCCAGATGATTTCTCCGTAATTTCTCCAGAGTAGCAAACCCATAGGATATAATCACAGAATAAGGAACAAGGCAACCTGGTGCTCTGTGACAATCCAGGAGGGTAGGAAGGGGTCCAGCATGTGAGGGAGGTTCAAGAGGGAGGGGACATATGTATACTTATGGTTGATTCATGCTGGTGTATGGCAGAAGCCAATACAACATTGAAGCGATTATCCTCCAAGTAAAAATAAATTTAAAAAAAAGAAAAAAGAGCAGGAGACTAGGAAAGTTACTGTGCAAGAATGGAATTAGGTATATATGACATATATATGACAATTCATATACATTTTTGTTTTCGAACAAAAAAAATGAGTATTTTTGATGTTTGGACTCCAATTATAAAGTTAAATTACAACTTTAAAGAACTTTTTTTAAAGAAAAAAGAGAACTATAGAAAATAAAAAGGGAGAAATGAAAATACATATTTAAAATTGAGATCTTTAGTCAAAGTGAGTATTTTCAACTATCCATATGTTTAGAATTTTGATAGACAAAAAAATCCCAATTAATTGATTTTGTTTCTTATTATCCTTATTTAAAACAATATATAATAATATGTATACAAAATACATATGCAGTATGTCTTTAATTCTAAAGGAAGTGGTTGAAACAGGGAATATGCTTACCAGACATTTTATCAAGTATCTGTATTAGCTCTCCCAAAATTGATTAAAATGAACATTGTTATAACATACAGACTCCCTAAGTTGATTGAAATAGTAATAGCTTATTTATTTGAATGTTTACTGTGTGTCAACCAATACTGTAACATTTTACAAATGGTTAATTCATTTAACCATGGTTCCAAATAGGAAAAAGAGTATGTCAAAGCTGTATATTGTCACCCTGCTTATTTAACTTATATGCAGAGTACATCATGAGAAACGCTAGGCTGGATGAAGCACAAGCTGGAATCAAGATTGCCAGAAGAAATATCAATAACCTCAGATATGCAGATGACCCCACTCTTATGGCAAAAAGCAAAGAAGAACTAAAGAGCCTCTTGATGAAAGTGAAAGAGGAGAGTAAAAAAAGTCGGCTTAAAGCTCAACACTCAGAAAACTAAGATCATGGCATCTGGTCCCATCACCTCATGGCAAATAGATGGGGAAACAGTGGAAACAGTGGCTGACTTTATTTTTTAGGCTTCAAAATCACTGCAGATGGTAATTGCAGCCAAGAAATTAAAGACATTTACTCCTTGGAAGGAAAGTTATGACCAACCTAGAAAGTATATTAAAAAGCAGAGACATTACTTTGTCAACAAAGGTCCATCTAGTCAAGGCTATGGTTTTTCCAGTAGTCATGTATAGATGTGAGAGTTGGACCATAAAGAAAGCTGAGTGCCGAAGAATTGATGCTTTTGAACTGTGGTGTTGGAGAAGACTCTTGAGAGTCCCTTGGACTGCAAGGAGATCCAGCCAGTCCATCCTAAAGGAGATCAGTCCTGAGTGTTCATTGGAAGGACTGATGCTGAAGCTGAAACTCCAATACTTTGGCCACCTGATGCAAAGAGCTGACTCATTTGAAAAGACCCTGATGCTGGAAAAGATTGAAGGCAGGAGGAGAAGGGGATGACAGAGGATAAGATGGTTGGATGGCATCACCAACTCAATGGACATGAGTTTCGGTAGACCCCAGGAGTTGGTGATGAACAGGGAGGCCTGGCATGCTGCAGTCCATGGGGTCGCAAAGAGTTGGACATGAATGAGCAACTGAACTGAACTGAATTTATTTAAACTCATACTAACCTTCTAAGTGTGTATTGTTACTATCCTCCTATTATAGATAAGAGCTCTGAGGCACCAAAATATTAAGTAATTTTCCCAGGTTTACACAGCTAATAACTGGAATCCCTGGAATTTGGGTCCAAAACATCTGGCTCCATCTACTTCACAATATACTATGTCTTAAATACAGAATATAGTGATTACTATCATACAGAAATGGATAGTTAAATTGTTTTATTGCTCAGTGATGAGAAGTCATCACAATTAAACAGGTATCATGAGGCACTCAATTTGTGTTCATGTATTTTATTAAAGTAATTATTGATGGTATGTACTTCTAATTAAAAGGAGCTCTTATAACTTATGATCAATCATAAGCCAACTTATAAAAACTTCATTCCATAATCTAGGGCTTAAATAGTGACCTCTGAGACATTGAATTGTCATGAACACTGAGGTATCTGAATTACTTACCATGGCTATCAAGTCAAAGGCATATTAGGACTCTTTAATAAAAATATAAATCTTATGATCTTCAACTTATTGTTTTAGAGCTTTGGAAACAACATTCTCTTCCACAGATAACTGTTTTGACTTTGGATATCAGAGGCAATTATTAGAGACCCTTTATTTAAATGATACCTGCTCAGAACAAAATTATTTCAAAAATCTATAGGTGTACTATTAATGGTAAGATGATTTTACAGAGTTACATGCTATAATTTGGGTATTGAAAATGCATATTACTTAAAAGCAATTTTTATTTAAAATACATTCTCTACCTAGAGAAAAAATTCTAAAAATGCTTTTTCTCATTTCCCTGTACTGATAGCTTTTCTTTATACTAAGTAATTTTTACATCTATTAAATTTCTTCGGGTGACACATCAGGATATTGACTAACTCTCCAACTCTCTCTTTTACAGGATTTATCTATGGCACTCTACTAAAGTCAATCAGACATGGTCTGAACGGTTTAGCAAACTTTTCTGAATGATCTAGGTTTTCTAGGAACACTGGGAAATTTTGTTCAAATTGTTCAGAACAGTAAATTAATAGTTGCTTATTAATGTTTCTCTAGGTCAAAGACCTATTTGCAGGTTGATTTAAAGTCAGAAAAAGCAGTAAGAATTTCTGACAAGTTTCATCCCCTCACCTGAAGTCACATGTTCAAGAGGGAGGAGTCCCATCGAGAATCTATACCTTAGTATATATCAGGAAAAGCAGAATTCACAGTGGCACTGCAGGGAAAACATGAGCAAGCTGCAGCCCTGTAAAGCAAATGTCCACAGGATCTATTGTCCACAGTGTGGGCTCCACATTGGTCAAGAAGCAGAACATCAGTGGAACTCTCTGTGGATCACGGTAATGTTAATCTTTAATATCTCTTGGAAAATAGTGTGCCTGAGTTGGTAAAACAACTTGTGGGAAGTAGAGAGAGAACTTAGACCTACAAAGACTGATTCCTCTGATTTTCTTTCAGGATGTTTAGGATAAATATTATAAATCTCTGTATAGAAATTCTCCTTTTTATCTTTATTATGAAGAAAATATTACTTTATTCTCTACCATAGTAAAGAGGAGGACATGAAGGTATGTCTCAATTTGTGATTTCAGACATTTTCATCCAGAAGAAATAAAAGAGGGAAATGTAGATTAAATTAAAAATAAAGAACTGAAATGTAACATTTTATTCATTAAGACTTTGAAGCTAGGAAAGACAGACAATTTTGTTCCATTTCGAAACCTCATAGATGCATGAAAAATAATTTGAAGATTCCC
This sequence comes from Odocoileus virginianus, assembly GCF_023699985.2. Lineage (NCBI taxonomy): Eukaryota > Metazoa > Chordata > Mammalia > Artiodactyla > Cervidae > Odocoileus > Odocoileus virginianus. The sequence goes on from NC_069700.1 coordinate 44,724,083, forward strand.
TATGTTGAGATTTTAATAGGCAGAAGGATTTTTTTTTACCTTCCCGAATTAATCTTTGGAGGCTACAGTGATATTGCAACAAGTTAAGAAATTAACTTGTGGCATTGACTTAATTTTTTAATTTTTAGATTTTCTTTTCTTATAATTTTAACTGAAGCTCTGTTTTATTCAGAATTTAGGCTCAGTTACACACACAGACCTGTCTGTCAAAATAAGTATTAATTAGCTATTCATCCCCGTGCTTAGACATTATATTGCTCTAATGGTGTGTGACAGCTTGCAATACATTTCAGAGTTATTTTTTTCTTTCTATGCAGGTAGGTCAGTGATAGAACCCAGGCTCAAATCATGATTCTTGGAGAGCTATTTCTGAGAAAATTACCAAATGACTCTCTCAAAACAGCTATCTTAACCAGTATACTCAATTACTCTTCTAAATGTGTCCACTTTTGAATTATGGCCACAGTTTTAAGTAATTTCTTCCTAATATTCAAGAAATATATTTGAAATGTATAGCAAACAAAGAAAGCACAACTTTTTCTACTACATCTATACAGAGAGAGAGAGGTAAATATGTGTGTTATTTAACTTATTTTTCAATCATGTGTTTTCTTTCAGTCATTTTTAATGGAAGAGTTCTGGATGTTATTTGTTGAGAAGTGATCTTTTTATACTCAGTGATAGGGAAAAATGTAGGTGGACTATTGATAATCTTCGACTGTTAAAAGTTTTGACAGTTCTGATATTCTCTTGCATGTGTAAAGGAATTCTATCTGTATCACACTACTAAATCATGATGAGTTTACTATTCCTTTGATTAGAAACTAATATTTTCAATTATTTTTCACCAAAATAAATAAATGTTATTTGCAACTATATAGATTAAATAAAAATCTTTTCCATTCATCTGCCACCTTCTATCATCCTATTTAGACAATCATAAAATAGCAGCCTAAGTCTTTGTCGCTTAAAAAAAAAAGTACTTACTAACAAAGTAATTGAATCCGCCTGCCAGTGCAGGAGAGTTGAGTTCAATCCCTGAGTCAAGAGTATCCCCTGGAGTAGAAAATAGCAACCCACTCCAGTATTCTTGCCTGGCAAACTCCATGGACAGAGGAGTCTGGAAGGCTCACTAAGAGTAGGATACGACTGAGCAACTAACACTTTCACTTCACTTTCACTTTCAGTGAAGTGAAATCACTTTAAGTGATTTTTCATCATTATTCATAGTGTGAAAATTTTTATTCAAAAATTATGCATATATAAGGGGATATACATATATATAAACATATACACACTTAGGTGAAATGCATTAGGTATTATAGACCACAGTGTAGATGGGGGGAGTTGTTAAACATTTACCCACATGGTGCATGATTATAATTTCTTCTTAGAATAACTGTAGTAACTAATGATTATTGAGACATCCTACATTCCAAGCATTGTTCTAAGAACTTTACACTCATTCAGTCTTCACCCCAACTCCAAATGATTTTTGTCCCCATTTTTACAGATGAGAAAACTGAGCCCAGAAGTGTGATGTAACTTGTCTGAGATTGCACAGCTAAATAATTTGCAGAAATATAAACAAAATCTCTCTGCCTATGCTGTCATACTCCACACTACACTGGCCTTCTGTAAATCTCTCTGTGCTTGATACAAGATATCAAACAAAAAAAGATTATGAGTTCAGGCAATCCCTCTTTAAACAATGAACATTCAGGAGGTAGTTAAAAGGATGAGCAGAACTTGCAGAATAAATAGGAGTCCAGAAAAGGAGAAGGGTTCCCAGGGCTTTAGACAGGAATGAATCTGACTTGTCAAAGTGAGAGAAGGCTAGTAGTCAATATGTGTAAAGTGATCTGTGAAATGAGAATGAGGACTTGTGCAGGTTCATCTAGGCCATCTTAAAAAATTAGAATATTTCCTAAATGTAATGGAAAATGACTGGCTAGGTTTGGGCACATGGATAATGTGATTTTACTTAATCTTGTAAAAATGTAAAGGCATAAAACTAGATGTAAGGAATAAAGATTATTGCCAGAATCTAGAATATAGATGACAGTGATTTGGACTAGGGCACTGATCATGTAAGTTTTTAGAGTGAGAGGACAATTAAAATGTATTTTTGCATTAAAACTTACAAGTTCTGGTGATGTTAGGTATTGGGGATGAGAGAGATAAACATGCCAAGGATAAATGCCAGATCTCCTGCATAATGAACTGGAAGACCAAAGGTGCTATTCACCAGGATATGCAAAAAAAGGAATATTCTTCCTCGTTCTAACATTAGCCAAATAATTATATCATATAGGTGAATTCACTGACCAAGTAAAAGAGCATGTTCACTGTACATAGTCAATGAAAATTATAAATAATCATAGGAGCAAATCTATTCCAAACTTTCAAATTTACACATGAGAAAATTCAGACCCTTAATAAAACTCCCTAAGTTTAATATAAAAATATATTAAACTCATCACCATAAAAGAACCTACAACAAATATCAGATTACTTGGCTGTAATTTTTACTAGTAACATAAACTTACTACCTTTGTTCAGTTGTATATTTCTTTAAATTATTCAGATAGTCTTTGTTCACAAGTTTCTCCTCTTCCTTTCCCTTCTCCATTTCTTCCTCCTCCCATTCATCCTCATCTTCCTTCACCTTCTCCACCTGCTCTTCTCTTGGATTTGACACTGAAGGACCATGGACCAAAGAAATTATACTTCTCTACGTGGCTTCATTCTGCTTGGATTCTCTGACCATCCCAAACTGGAGATGGTCCTGTCAGGAGTTGTCACTGTCTTCTACTTAATTACCTTGGTCGGTAACACTGCCATCATTCTTGCATCTCTCCTGGATTCCCATCTCCACACACCAATGTACTTTTTCCTCCAGAATTTATCTCTCCTAGATCTATGTTTCACAACCAGCATCATCCCCCAGATGCTGGTTAACTTGTGGGGACATGATAAGACCATCAGCTATGTGGGCTGTGTCATTCAGCTCTATGTTTACATGTGGTTTGGCTCCATTGAATGCCTTCTCCTCGCTGTTATGTCCTACGATCGTTTTACAGCTATTTGTAAGCCCTTGCATTATTTGGTCATCATGAACCCACATTTATGCCTCAAGATGGTTATCATAGTCTGGAGTATTAGTCTGGCCAATTCTGTGGTATTATGTACACTCACCCTGAATTTGCCTAGATGTGGAAACAACCTTCTGGATCATTTCTTGTGTGAGTTGCCAGCTATGGTCAAGATAGCTTGCATAGATACCACAGCAGTTGAAATGTCTGTTTTTGCTTTAGGCATTGTCATTGTCCTTACACCACTCATCCTTATTCTTATATCTTATGGCTACATTGCCAGAGCTGTGCTGAGAATGAAGTCAAAAGCAGGCCAGAGGAAAGCAGTTAATACCTGTGGATCTCATCTCACCGTAGTGTCCATCTTCTATGGAACTATTATCTACATGTACCTGCAACCAGGTAACAATGCCTCCAAGGACCAGGGTAAGTTCCTCACCCTCTTTTACACTATCATCACTCCAAGTCTCAACCCTCTCATTTACACCTTAAGGAATAAGGACATGAAGGATGCACTGAAGAAGCTGATGAGAGTTGACCACAAACCTACAAAATCAAAGAGAAACTGGAAGTCATAGGAAAAAAATTATTGTGGATAAGGCAATAAAATATTTTCTAGTTGCCTTTCATTTTTAGTGAGGCAAGTAATCCCTAGATCACAAAGGTCAACTAATATAATAATTTTTGTATACAAACATTTTTTGGATACAAACAATATTACAACCATCCTACTTAGCTCTTTCATGCCTCTATATGCATGCTCAGTCACATCGACTCTTTGCAACCCCACAGACTGCAGTCTGGCAGGCTCCTGTGTCCATGGAATTCTCCAGGCAGGAACACTGAAGTGGGTTGCCTTTTCCTATTCCAGGGGATCTTCCCAATCCAAGGATTTCAAACCCTGGCAGGCAGATTTTTTTTACCACTGAGCCATTTAAAAAGCCCTTTATGCCTCTAATCTTTGGCATATCTTCAAGAAAAACAAGTCATAGAAATTTTATTTTTGCTTATAATATAACACAGAGGGAATGTAAACATAAACTTGAATGCATTTAATTTATTGGGGTCACAAAGAGTTGGACATGACTGAGACGACAGCTGAACTGAACTGAAGCCCCATTAATTTGACTGTCCGTTTGCTCAACATATTGCTTCTAAAACAAACAATAAAGATTCTTTTATTTCTTAAAAAAAAATAAATAAAAAATAAAAACTGTTCTGGTTATCTAGCTATGTATTTTCAATGCTAATGCTTAGATCTTCAGATATACAGAACTGAATGAATAGCTTCATATATGTTATGAGTTGTATATAAAATAATAATATGCTAATGGTTTTCTGCATTAAATCTCTTATGATACCATTCAAAGATATATACTTCTTTTGTGCAGACAATGCAATCTACAAGGTAGTAATTTGTCATAAGCACCACTTGAAACAATTCACTTTTCTTCAATGAAATTTGATCATCAACAGCATGAATAAAAGATCTCTGTTTTTTAAGTCTGTTACATCTTTATAATGATAAGAGTAAGTGAGAAGACACCAAAAAATTATTTTAAAGATGACAACACAGTCATATTCACTTCTTATTCATTTATAAAACATTTTGTTCATGATTATCCATCTCAATGGAAAGAAGAGTATGGCTAATTTGAGATTAGTTAGGCTTTTGGGGAGATCTGTGGACAGTAGAATTTATGTGATTTTTTTAGAAATATAGATTTGTAAATTTGTATGTAGTAGGGTTTCATACAATGAATAAATATCTTCACTTATCTTGATATAGCTTTTTAGTTTTATATATATTATGAAACTTATTATGAAACTATTGTGATACTTTTGAATTAAACTTTGATATTTTCTATGCAATACCTTTCTCTAACAGACTCCATAATTTAAAATTTTAATCAATCAAAATACATAGTACTTCCTCCTCTATCACTTCATAATTCTTGAACTGTAGAAAGAAAGGAGTCACTAGATAATTTTACTTTCCCAGGCAGAACAACGTGATGACTCACATAAAATATATTTAATATGATATAGGATATTGTCAGTGTTCTTATTGTCCATCTACTACATGTTTTAGAGTTACCTTCAAAAACAGTTCACTAGCCTATAAAAACGTTCACCAGTACACAAATGTAAACTATGTGATCCTGATTTATATAGTCTGGCCACCCTACCCATTACATTTAACAAGAGGAAAAAAAGTAAACCAAAATAGCAGGCAGAAACATAAGGGAAAAATAAACAATAGAGATACAGAGCAAGCAGAAAATAAAAAATAAAACAGCAGTACTGAATCCTCATTTATCAATAATCACCCCTAAATATAAATGGATTGAATTCACCAATCAAAAGACACAGAGCATCTGGAGGGATTACAAAATAGGCCCTAACTATATGATGCCTCCAGGAGATTCACCTCAGCCCTAAAGACAAATATAGACTCAAAGTGAAGGGATGAAGGATGACACTGTAAGCAAATGGCAGCCAAAAGAAAGCAGTGTAGCCATAAATATGACATCAGATAAAATAGACTTCAAGCAAAAAAAAAAAAAGAGAGAGAGAGAGACAGAGATCAACATTATAGAATTATAAAGGGGACGATTTACAAGAAGACATGATAGTTACTTATATATATGAACCTAACATGGCAACACCAAAATACAAAAAGCAATTATTAACAAACTTAAAGGGAGAAATTGATAGGACTACAATAATAGTAGGGAACATTAACATCCCACTTAAGCCATGGGTAGATCATCCAGATGAAAGAAAATAGGGAAAGGGCAGCCTTAAATGAAATGTTAGACCTGTTGATTCAATAGATTTATACAGAGCATTTAATCCAAATTCAGAATAATACACATTCTTTTCAGGTGTACATGGAAAATGCTTAAGAATAGACCATATGCTGTGACACAAGTCTCAATAAATTAAGAAGACTGAAATCACATCAAGCATCTTTTGTGATCATAATGGTATGAAACTGGAAACAACTACAAGAAGAAAGCTGAAAATATCACACAAATATGTGGAGACTGAAAAACATGCCACTGAACAACTACCTGATCAATAAAGAAATCAAAGAAGGAAGCAAAAAATATCTGAAGACACACAAAAATGAAAAATGACATGTCAAAATCACTGGGAAACAGCAAAAGTAGTTTTGAGAGAGAAGTTTATGGCAATATAGGCCTACCTCAAGAAATAATAAAAATCTCAAATAAAAAAGATAATCTCTTCAATAAATGGTGCTGGGCACTCAGCCATAAAAAAGAATGAAATGATGCCATTTGCAACAACATGGATAAGCCTAGAGATTACCATAATAAGCAAAGTCAGACAGAAAAAGACGAACTCCATAAAATAGTACTTATATGTGGAAGCTAAAACAAGATACAGATGAACTTATTTACAAAACAGAAACAGACTCACAGACAAAGAAAACAAACTTTGGCTACCAAAGGGGAAAGGGACTGGGAGAGGGATAAACTACAAGTTTGGAATTAGCAGAAAGAAACTAGTATGTATAAAACAGATAAACAACAAGGTCCTCCTGTATAGCACAGAGAACTATTTTCAATATTCTGTAATAAAACATAATGGAAAAGAATATGTGTGTGTGTGTGTGTGTGTGTATGTATATTCTGAATTGCTTTGCTGTATACCAGAAACTAACACAACATTGTAAATCAACTATACTTCAATAAATAAATGAATAAATATTTTTTTAATTTAAAAAATAAATGTTGTTGGGAAAATTGCACATCAACATGCAAAGAAAGAAACTAGACCACTATCTTACACCATATAAAAAAATCAACTCAAAATGACTTAAAGAGTCAATGTAACACCAGAAATCATAAAACTACTAGAAGAAAGCATAGGCAGTATGTTCTGTAACATTGGTCTTAGCAATATTTTTCTGGATATGTGACCTCAGGCAAGGAAAACAAAAGTGAAAGCAAAGATGGGACTACATCAAACCAAAAAGATTCTTCACAGCAAAGGAAATCAACTAAAGTAAAAGACAACCTGGCAAATGGAAGAAGATTTTTGCAAATCATATACATATTTGCAAAATATATAAAGAACACATACAACTCAACAACAATAAAAAAAACCTGATTAAAAAATTGTCAGAGTACCAGTGCAAGTTTGATCCATGAAGCAGGGCACTCAAAGCTGGTGCTCTGGGACAAGACAGAGGGATGGGGAGGGAGATGGGAGGGGGATTCAGGATGGAGGGACACATGTACACTCATGGCTGATCCATGTCGATGTTTGGAAAAAACCACCTCAATATTGTAAAGTAATTAGCCTCCAATTAAAATAAATAAAAAATTTTTTCAAAAGTCAGAGTATCTGAATAGACATTTTTCCAAAGAAGACAAATGGCCAATAGGTACAAGAAAAGATGTTTAACATCACTAGTTATCAGAGAAATGCAAATAAAAATCACAATGAGATATCATCTCCTAGCCATTAGTGTGCATATTATCAAAAAGTCCATAAGTAACAAGTATTGGAGAGGATGTGGAGAAAAGGAAACCCCCAAATATTGTTGGTGAGAGTATAAATTGGTGCAGCCACTATGGAAAATAGTATGGAGATTCCTTTTAAAATTAAGAATAGAAATACCATATGATTCAGCTATTCAACTTCTGAATATTTATCTGAGAATATTAAAATAGTAATTTGAGAAGATATATGCACCCCTCTGTTCATCACAGCATTATTTACAATAGTCAAGATACACAAACAAGGGATGAATGGATAAAGAAAATGTATAAATATATGACTGAATACTACTTAGCCATAAAAAAGATGAAATCTTGCCACTTTCAACAATATGAATGGAACTTAAAGGTGTAATGCTAAGTAAAATAAGTCAAATGTTGAAAAACCTATACTGTAAGATTTCACACATATGTGGAAGAAAAAAATGAATAAATAAATAAAAATAAATGAAGAAACCAAACCAAACAAAAATAGACACATAGATACAGAGAATAGAGTGGTGGTTACCAGAAGGGAAAGGTAAAATGGGTTAAAGGGTATCAGCTGTATGATGAATAGAAACTACACTTTTGTAGTGTATATAAAAGTCAAATGTAATATTGTACACATGAAACTTAATGTTATAAACCAATGTTACCTCAAAAAATAAAATTTTTTAAATAAAACAAAAATATTAATTAATCAGTTCACTTAATATGATAATATTGTGGGTTTCTCTTAACATACCACAAGACAGCCATATGATGATAATTTTTAAAACTAGATGATGGATCCATGGGGTCATAGTATTTTTCACTCCATTTTTGTACATATTAGAAAGTATCTATAATAAAAGGTTTTTAAAAGTCTTAAAAATCTTTTTTGAATATATTAACAAGCTCTTCAACAGTTGGAAATTTCTTCTTGAAGCCATATTTCCATTGCTCTTCTTATTCAGAATTTTACAGTAATGTATTATATTTGTTCCTTTGCAAGTCTTTTGACTATTATTCTTCTCAGCAACAAATACATAAATTAATTAAAATTATTTTTTAAATTTCCTGTGATCATAAATCTTTCAGTATTCAAATTTTTCTTCTGTATTAACTTTTCAGCATTCATTTAGATGATTTTTTTTTAATGAAGGACAAGATGAGATAAACAGACTATGCCAAGCTTTCGCAGAACACATGCTAGGAAATTTCTGAATGCCTCACCTTGACCTCCATCATAATGATGTTTAATTACTTTTGTGGGTCACCAATCCCCAGGGCCTTAAAAATACCTAGAAATCAAGTTACCAACTTTCTTAGATATCATACCCATGAACTATCTTTTACCCATCACACTTCTCTTTTTGTAAGTTTAACAAATACCTAAAATATGCCCAATAAAAACATAATTGCTAAACTCAATTATTCTCAGGGTGGAAAGACAGAACACAATATAATAGCTTTTATTCCATAGTCCCTTTTCCCAAGATCATCTCCATATTTTTCTCTGATTGGATCTAATTAACCACCCAGGCAGTTTATAATGGCTGGTTCAGACCAGGAAATCCATAGTAACTTAATGTTCCAAATAAAAGCAACCCTACTAACTAAACTAATCATTGCAACTTGAGGAGTGGTGGACTAAGAAAGCCAGAGTGGGAAATAGATATTAAGTTTCTTCCCACAGCAGGTAAGTGATTAATTCTTTCAACATCTCTCTTTTTATAAGACTGTAACCTAAACATACATTTTTCAAATTCAGAGATTCACAAACATAAAGGGAAGATGAAATGTCATCTTGACTATGATTGATTTCATTTAAAATCATTCTTGGAATTCCCTGGCAGGCGAGGGGTTAAGAGTCTGCATTTTCATTGCTGTGGGTGTGTTCGATCCCTGGTTGGGGGGACTAGGATCCCACAAGCTACCCAATGTAGCCAAATAAATAAATAAATAATTTTCTTAAATAACTGAGTGAAGTGAAAGTCATTCAGTCGAGTCCAACTCTTTGCGACCCCATGGATTATACAGTCTGTGGAATTCTCCAGGCCAGAATACTGAAGTGGGTAGCCTTTCCCTTCTCCAGGGGATATTCTCAGTCCAGGGATCGACCTGGGGTCTCCTGCATTGCAGGCGGATTCTTTACCAACTGCATTTTCCCTCATTTGTTGAACAAAAACCATATCATAAAGAGGTTAAATTTGAAGATGCTGTGATACTCAATACTTGAATAGTGATGGATTTTATAGAGTAATAGCTACTGCAAGTCAAATACACATATACATGCTTTGTCCAATATCAAGCCCGTTGGAAAAAAAAATGATATTCTTATTTATCTTTGCAGTATATGCAGAGATTTGCCTATCTTTCGGTGAATATTTTCTATATTTTTTAATTAATTTATTTATTTTAATTGGAGGCTAATTACTTTACAATATTGTAGTGGTTTTTGCCATACATTGACATGAATCAGCCATGGATGTTCATGTGTCCCCCATCCTGAACCCCCCTCCCACCTCCCTCCCCATCCCATCCCTCAGGGTCATCCCAGTGCACCAGCCCTGAGCGCCCAGTCTCATGCCTCGAACCTGGACTGGCGATCTATTTCACATATGATAATGTACATGTTTCAAAGCGTTTCTCTCAAATCATCCCACCCTCGCCTTCTCCCACAGAGTCCAAAAGTCTGTTCTTTATCTCTGTGTCTCTTTTGCTGTCTCGCATATAGGGTCGTCGTTACCATCTTTCTAAATTCCATATATATGTGTTAATATACTGTATTGGTGTTTTTCTTTTTTTATTTTTTTTCCATTTATTTTTATTAGTTGGAGTCTAATTACTTTACAATATTGTAGTGGGTTTTGTCATACATCGACATGAATCAGCCATGGATGTTCATGTGTCCCCCATCCTGAACCCCGCCTCCCACCTCCCTCCCCACCCATCCCTCAGGGTCATCCCAGTGCACTGGCCCTGAGTGCCCGGTCTCATGCATCGAACCTGGACTGGCGATCTATTTCACATATGATAATGTACATGTTTCAAAGCGTTTCTCTCAAATCATCCCACCCTCGCCTTCTCCCACAGAGTTCAAAAGTCTGTTCTTTATCTCTGTGTCTCTTTTGCTATCTCGCATATAGGGTTGTCATTACCACCTTTCTAAATTCCATACATATGTGTTAATATACAGTATTGGTATTTTTCTTTTTTACTTACTTCACTCTGTATAATAGGTTCCAGTTTCATCCACCTCATTAGAACTGATTCAAATGCATTCTTTTTAATAGCTGAGTAATATTCCACTGTGTATATTCCACAGCTTTATTATCCATTCATATGCCCATGGACATCTAGGTTGCTTCCTTGTCTTGACTATTATAAACAGTGCTGCGATGAACATTGGGGTATACGTGTCTCTTTCACTTCTGGTTTCCTCAGTGTGCATGCCCAGCAGTGGGATTGCTGGGTCGTATGGCAATTTATTTCCAGTTTTTTAAGGACTCTCCACAGCATTCTCCATAGCGGCTGTATTAGTTTGCATTCCCACCGACAGTGTAAGAGGGTTCCCTTTTCTCTACACCCTCTCCAGCATTTATTGTTTGTAGACTTTTTGATAGTATCCATTCTGACCGGTGTGAGATGGTAGCTCACTGTGGTTTTGATTTGCATTTCTCTGATAATGAGTGATGTTGAGCATCTTTTCATGTGCTTGTTAGTCATCTGTATATAATTATTTTAATACTAGAAAGTATGCAATTACAGTCTTCAACAAATATTAAGTAAGTCCCTACTTTTTGTCACTACTAAAATAGATACTGGAGATATAGCAGAGAACAAAAATCTGACAGATTTTACAGAAATATCATTCAGTTCAGTTCAGTCGCTCAGTCGTGTCCGACTCTTTGCGACCCCATGAATCGCAGCACACCAGGCCTCCCTGTCCATCACAAACTCCCGGAGTTTACTCAAACCCATGTCCATCAAGTTGGTGATGCCATCCAACCATCTCATCCTCTGTAATCCCCTTCTCCTCCCGCCCCCAATCCCTCCCAGCATCAGGGCTTTTTCCAATGAAATATCATTTGATGAATCAATAAACAATTTTCCTAACTTGGAAGAAATTTTTTAATTTCATGCTACAGAGTAGGTTATCAATATGCTAATTGCTGATCTGTAATTAAATGTATAGATCAATGGTTGAAAAATCAGGAAATTATAATCTGAGAATCTCCTATACTTATGTTTAAGAGAAAAAGGTGTCTCTAAGAAGGTAAAACCATTTTGTCAACAAATTCATTTTCTCATAGCAAGATTTATTCTGAAGTCATTTTAAAAAGATGATATAAATGTCTGTTCAGTTCTTTGGCCCATTTTTTGATTGGGTCATTTATTTTTCTGGAGTTGAGCTGGAGGAGTTGCTTGTATATTTTTGAGATTAATCCTTTGTCTGTTGCTTCGTTTGCTATTATTTTCTCCCAATCTGAGGGCTGTCTTTTCACCTTGCTTATAACTTCCTTTGTTGTGCAAAAGCTTTTAAGTTTCATTAGGTCCCATTTGTTTATTTTTGCTTTTATTTCTAAAATTCTGGGACGTGGGTCATAGAGGATCCTGCTGTGATTTATGTCAGAGAGTGTTTTGCCTATGTTCTCCTCTAGGAGTTTGATAGTTTCTGGTCTTACATTTAGATCTTTAATCCATTTTGAGTTTATTTTTGTGTATGGTGTTAGAAAGTGTTCTAGTTTCATTCTTTTACAGGTGGTTGACCAGTTTTCCCAGCACCACTTGTTAAAGAGGTTATCTTTTTTCCATTGTATATCCTTGCCTCCTTTGTCAAAGATAAGGTGTCCATAGGTTCGTGGATTTATCTCTGGGCTTTCTATTCTGCTCCATTGATCTATATTTCTGTCTTTGTGCCAGTACCATACTGTCTTGATGACTGTGGCTTTGTAGTAGAGTCTGAAGTCAGGCAGATTGATTCCTCCAGTTCCATTCTTCTTTCTCAGGATTACTTTGGCTATTCGAGGTTTTTTGTATTTCCATACAAATTGTGAAATTATTTGTTCTAGTTCTGTGAAAAATACTGTTGGTAGTTTGATAGGGATTGCATTGAATTTATAGATTGCTTTGGGTAGTATAGCCATTTTGACAATATTGATTCTTCCAATCCATGAACATGGTATATTTCTCCATCTGTTTGGAAGACATACAGATGGCTAACAAACACATGAAAAGATGCTCAACATCACTCATTATCAGAGAAATGCAAATCAAAACCACAATGAGGTACCATTATACGCCAGTCAGGATGGCTGCTATCCAAAAGTCTACAAGCAATAAATGCTGGAGAGGGTGTGGACAAAAGGGAACCCTCTTACACTGTTGGTGGGAATGCAAATTAGTACAGCCACTATGGAAAACAGTGTGGAGATTTCTTAAAAAGCTGGAAATAGAACTGCCATATGACCCAGCAATCCCACTTCTGGGCATACACACCAAGGAAACCAGATCTGAAAGAGACACATGCACCCCAATGTTCTTCGCAGCACTGTTTATAATAGCCAGGACATGGAAGCAACCCAGATGCCCATCAGCAGACGAATGGATGAGGAAGCTGTGGTACATATACACCATGGAATATTACTCAGCCATTAAAAAAAATTCATTTGAATCAGTTCTAATGAGATGGATGAAACTGGAGCCTATTATACAGAATGAAGTAAGTAAAAAAGAAAAACACCAATACAGTATATCAATGCATATGTATGGAATTTAGAAAGATTGTAACAACCACCCTATATGTGAGACAGCAAAAGAGACACAGATATGAAAACAGATTTTGGACTCTCTGGGAGAGGGCGAGGGTGGGATAATTTGAGAAAATGGCATTGAAACATGTATATTACCATATGTGAAATAGATGACCAGTCCAAGTTCAATGCATGAAACAGGGCACTCAAAGCTGGTGCACTAGGACAACCCTGAGGGATGGAATGGGGAGGGAGGTGGGAGTGGGGTTAGGGAGAGGGGGGACACATGTACACCCATGGTTAATTCATGTCAATGTATGACAAAAACAACCACAATATTATAAAGTAATTAGCCTCTAATTATAATAAATAAAATAATTTTAAAAATAAAAGATGACATATAATGGAATCATTTATAGGATTTTATAAGCCACATGACTATGCCACCTCCCAAAGCAATGAATTATGTTTGCCAAAAGGCTAGTGCTCAGCCAAGATTGCCCAAGTGCCCTACAAATTAGAAAAATCTAGAATAGGATGTTCAGAAGTTTGAGTCAATCCATCATTTCATGTACTCTTTATATTTTTGTGGGTTAACATCTTGTAGTGTAGTGCCAAAATTGCAGGTGCAAAGAAAGAAATAGATATAGTGACTTTGATGGAAGTAAAGATGTTGAAAGTAACATCTTTACTTTAAAAAAGTAAAAAAGATATTTTAAGTATGGGCCGTAAAATACCCACTGAAAGTCTGCAATAAAAAAACTCACTAGCAAATAATCCTATGTCCAAATAAATTGTCTTTTATATATGAAAGAAACATAACTTTTCCAATATGATAAATAGCTCAGATAGTAGACAATTCATGTAATTTTTTAAATTTTTCAGAATTAATGCAGTCAAGCAAGAGATCAATGAAAGTGTCAAATAACCAAAAACCAATAGACTAAAGAAAAATTGTTACCAGTATGTGAAATATATTGTTGATTCATACTCAGAATCCACTTTAGCATCCCACTGTCTGGTTTCTTGTACAATAAGGGCTAGAAAGTGAAAACTATTAGATATAGTCATGTAAGAATTTAAAGGGGGAGGCAGGTACAGACCATTCTCTGCAGTGTTCTTTTCTAGAAAGTGAAGATGTAAAGATACCAGTATTTCATCTCTAGATTAATGTTTGTCAAGATGCAGATTGGATGAAAGTATCAGCCAGATTCTCTGCTTCAGTGTGCTTAATTAATTTAGCAAAGACTAGTTACAAAAAAAAGCTTGAACTAACACTATGTTTAATAATGAAATAATGAATATTTCCTCCTGAATTCAGAGACAAGGTAAACACAAATTCAATTTAAAACTGTAGTAGAGACTGTAACAAGAATTAATAAGTGAAGTTGAATGGTGGCTCGATGCAAGGTGAAGATTTAAACCAAATTGTATTTCTATATGAGCAATAAACAATTGAAAATTGAAAGTGTAAAATAATAGCAGTTACAATAGCATTTGAAACAGAATAAATTTAAATGAATGATGTACAAGACCTCTACTTTGAAAACTACTAAACATCACTAAGAGAACTCAAAGAAGGCCTAAATAAATATGGAGCTGGACCATGTTCATGGATTGGAAGACATAATATTGTCATAATGTCAATTTTCCCCAAACTGATCTCCAGATTCAAAACATCTCCAACTAAGTAGGCAGAATAATGGCTCCCCCAGAGAGGTCCTCATTCTATCCGTTTGAACTTGTGAATCTATTATGTGATGCAGTAAAAAAGAGTTAAAGTTTCAGATGGAATTAAGCTGCTAATCAGAAACTTTAATATAGGGAGTGTTCTGAATTATATGGATGGACCCAATACAACCACAGGCATCCTTAAATGAATGAAAAAGAATGCAGAAGAGTCAATGTCAGAGTGATCAATGTGAGAAAGGCTAGACTGGCCATCCCTAGCTTGAAGAGGGAAGGAATCCATACGCCAATAACCATGGCAGCCCCTAGAAACGGGAAAATGCAAGAAAATGAATTCTTCCTAGAGCCTCCAGAAAATAATGCAACCCTACCAACACCTGGTGATTTTCTCAGAGATACCCATTTTGGACTTCCAATCTCCAAAAATATAAGATAATAAATTTGTGTTATTTAAAGCCACTAAGTTTTTGGTAGTTCGTAACAGCAACAATAGGAAACCAATACATCAACTAATTTTTTTTAAGAAATTCACCAGCTGATTGTAAAACTGACATGGAAATGCAAAAACCTACACTATCCCCAAATTTTCTTAGAAGAACAAAACTGGAGGAATGACATCACCTGATTCCTAGATTTACTATAAAACTGCAGCAATCAGGACAGTGCAGTATTGGCCTAAGCATAGACAAACAGGTCAATAGAGAGCTCAGAAATTGATGTATAGGGTCAACTGACTTTTTGCAAAGGTGTCAAAATTTAATAAGGAAAAGACAATCTTTCAATGAATGGTGTTGAACTTACTGGATATTCTATGGAAAATACTGAAGTTCAACTTCTACCTCACACCATACAGAAAACTTTAACTTGAAATGAATCAATGACTAAAAATAAAAGCTAAAATTACAACACTTCTAGAATAAAATATAGAGAAATATCTTCATAAGCTTTGAGTGCTGCTGCTGCTGCTGCTGCTGCTGCTAAGTCGCTTCAGTCGAGTCCGACTCTGTGTGACCCCATAGACGGCAGCCCACCAGCCTCCCCGTCCCTGGGATTCTCCAGGCAAGAACACTTGAGTGGGTTGCCATTTCCTTCTCCAAGCTTTGAGTAGGTAAAGACTAATCATAGAAGAAAAATTCATGTGTTGAACTTTTTAAAATTAAAGCTTTGTCTCTTCCAAAGACACCACTAAGGAATTAGAAAAGCAAGCCATAGTCTAAGGTTCCTGCATATTCAGGATGATCTGTGCAATCACCAACAGACAATACTGCCTTTCTGATACTCTGGGAGTCCAGTGAGAAGTACCAGCACATCACTGGAGCAGAGACAAATACAAGATGGATACACTGATGAGGTTAAGAACAGTTTTACTTTACTACCTTCCACCTCTCCTCCAAGGTGTCACAGCTCAGCGCCAAAGGAGACATCCTTAGCCTGTGATTTCTCCACTGGGAGAACGTGAGAGTACCTGAGTGAGCAACCGGCTTCCCTAGTTGTGCAACAAAGACACTGACAAACAAACTGACTTATTTCTCAATGTATTCAGTATGTTGAGATGTGCTGCAAGACTCGTGGGGAGTGGTGACCGTGAGGAAGGAAGAGCCTGAAAAAGTGGCAGCTTGGGCTCTTGGAGGGCAACAAAAAGATGCAGTTTCTACTAAATGCATTGCAGGCTCCATCAGCAGAAAAGACAGAGGACAAAAATAAGTAAAATTATGAAAAAGACATTACAACTGCTACCACAAAAAATACAAAGGATCAAAAAAGACTATACCAATAAACTGGAATACTTAGAAGAAATGGTTAATTCCTAAAAACTAAAACCTACTAAGATTGAATTAGAAAGAAATGGTATCACCAACTCGGACATGAGTTTGAGCAGGCTCTGGGAGCTGGTGATAGACAGGGAAGCCTGGCGTGCTACAGTCCATGGGGTCGCAAAGAGTCAGATACGACTGAGCAACTGAACTGAACTGATCTGACTGGTAAAAAGTCTAAACAGACCAATTACTAGGAAAGAGATTGAATCATATATGACAAACCCACAGCAAACACCATACTCAATAGTACAAGGTTGTAAACTTTTCCTCTAATATCAAGAGCAAGACAATGATGACCACTCTTGTCACTTCTATTCAATATAGCTGGGAAGTCCTAGAAAAGGAAAAGAAATGAAAAGCATCTAAATCAGAAAGTGAGAAGCAAAATTGTCTCTGCAAATGACATGATCTTTGATATAGAAAATCCTAAAGACCTAATTGAAAAAAAAAAAACTCAAAGAACTGATAGACAAATTCTGCAAAGTTGCACATGCAAAAGAATACATGCTATTTAGACATTCCACATATATGTATGGGAGTGTATTAATGTATAAATTATATCCTAATGTAAGTATTTGATGAACACAAAATTCAAGACCATGATTCCCCTGGGGGTCAGGCAGGAAGACTGACTGGACAGTTTAAACCCATATAGCCAGCTCTAAGCTATTAGTAAATTTTCAGCTCTTGAACAGAATGGCAGGCTGACAGGTGTTCACGGTATTATCTTTAATTCATTGAAAATAAAACAATGATTAAATGGCTCATGAACCTAGATTTTTAATTATTCCATGATTTTTTAATCAAATATTTTATTTCCTATGGACACAATATCCAGATAATTGCCTGTATTTCTCCAGCTTGATATCTTACCTGTTGAATAAATCAAATTTCAAATAAATGTTATTTTAATAAATATGGTTTACATTATATTTATAATATTCAATAGTAACTTTAGTGCAATATATAAATTTACCTCTGAAATTAATTTCTATGGAAGAAATCTAAATAGAAAATGGATAGACCCCAAAGTCTTAAGGGAACTTGTCATAAAATTGCTGTTTGGATAAGATTCTGACCATAGTCAAAGATTTGTTAATCACCTCTGTGGGGCACCAGTCCCCAAGGTCTAAATCACATCCACATAGTAGTGTTTAAAATTGCACACAAATATTTCCCTGCTACATCATTACGATTCTTGTGGTATACGCAGACCAATATAGCACTCTCTTTGTTTAATTAGGCAAAAATCGATCTACAAATGCATTTAACAAAAGTATACACTAAAAGACTACAAAAACACTATCAAAAATACATTTAACAAAACCTAATTCATCGACTCTTCAACCAGTCCTGCATCTAGTTTTTCTCCAAAATCCACATTAGATGGAGACATCTATTTAATCTCAGTTCAGCTTTTGTATTTAAATATGAATGTGATTGTCATGTTATTAATAGTATAAGAAACTGGTGGCTATTCCAATATTTCATAGACTCAGTGACTTGCCAAACAATTTTTCTGAACTATCAATGAAATGAAGGATCATCAAAGTGTGCACAGAAGTACATATGGACTACATAAGAGCAAGACAGCTGTGAATTCTTCCCTCATGAAAGTATAATTACGTTCTAATATTTTTTTCTTCTGGTAAGTATGCCCAGCTATCTCCAACAGAAGACATGGAGTAGAAAACAGATCCTAGGTAGCACAGATGTTAGATCTCAGTCTAACATGAAAACAAGTATGTGACAGATATGTGAGATAAAAATAAACCCTAACATACTAATTCCCTCTCAGGAATGAAGATTATATTAAATTTCAACAAGAGCAGTTAGCAAATATTTTAACTTAGTAAATGCTCTCTATGCTGAGCATCTTACTAAACAGTTTATGTGCAATATAATTTAATTATCCTCACAAACCATTCTATGAAGCAGGTGCTCTGCTGCTGCTGCTGCTAAGTCACTTCAGTCGTGTCCGACTCTGTGGGACCCCATAGACGGCAGCCCACCAGGCTCCCCCGTCCCTGGGACTCTCCAGGCAAGAACACTGGAGTGGGCTGCCATTTCCTTCTCCAATAGCAGGTGCTCTAGAATAACTATTTTACAGATGAGGAAACTCAGGCTTAAAAACAATAATTCACTGCTTCAGTTCACGCAGTGAGAAAGTAGTTGAAGGGTGTTCTAATACCATCACTGATGGTCTGAATCTAGAGTCCGGAGTCTTATCTACTTTTACATTGTATTTTTCTGCTTTGGCTTTGTATGGTTACAGCAATGTACATCTTACTTTACATTTATAAAAGATCCATTTAATATCTTTTTATTTTTTATAAAATTTTAGACAACTATGAAATTTTATGTATCTAGTTTTATTTCCATATCACTGTGTACACTCAAGTTATGTTTAAATATGTCTGGTTCATTTTCTTAGATTTCACTGAAGAAAGTAAAATGTAAAGTTATGCTACATTATTAGAAACTGAAGTTCATACTATGAAAAATGAAAGTGAGTTTTAATTAAAATATAACATGCATCTTTTTAACATCTATTTCTTCGACTCATGTTCTCTTTTTTATATCATAGTGACTTTTAAATTTAAAATGATATCTAAATTTCGAGACTTCAAGGCTTAAACCAAAATACTAAAAAGCATAAAATGAAGTCTTATATTTGGGTTCACAAGATTAAATTACATAAAGTATAACTCCTGTCTTGACAGCACTTCTAACTAGTGGCCTTACATAATCCAAAGCTTAAATTAAGACTGCAATGTTTTCCACCTGCTAAAACTGGCTAAAGTATTTTAGAAAGCTTGTGTAAATCATAGACTGTCACCATTCTCTTCAACAGTGTAGCACACCTGGTGCACTGTGTTTACTTCTAAACTCGCTATTCTGAGGCATTTGATAAACCATGGTGCATCCAATGGACAGCAACCAAAAGAGCATAGTAGCTAAAGATTGTTAACTGTCTATTTCACAATAGATTCTAATATTAAAAGAGACTTAAAAGACATATAGAAATTCTTAATGAACCAAATTAAACAATAGTGTCTACAGAGGCACATTTGAGTAATTAAACTAGTAAAACACAAGGAGGTGGTTACTATAAACATCAGGATAGTGGATACTTTCAAGGACAGAGAAGGGTTATGACTGGAATGAGGCACAAAGAGAAGCTCCTGGGGTGGCTGGCAGCATTCTGTTTCTTGACCTGGGTGTCAGTGACAAAAATATTCACCTTAGCTCACCAAGCTTTTATTTTTCTTTCTGTATATATGTCTTATTTTATAATAAAACTACCTTTATAAAACCATGTCAAATTGACTTATTCTATATTTATTTCCAGAAAAAAGAAAAAGAGCCAGTACCTGGATGTTATACAAGGCATCTTTGAGCTCAACATAAGAAGTAAGTAAGAGACACTGATTAAAGGAAAGAGGCTGCTTCACGTGCAAATGACTTTCCTGTCACTGAATTTATGACAACAGGAGTGGAAGTGAATCCTCCTGTGGAAGGATTTCCTGTGCAGGATAGAAGGCTGGATTCATGGTGCCCGAGATTCATTTCAACTCTAAAATTCTGTGGCCTTTTAATTCCCAACACTATCCCAACCTGAAGTGGTCAAAAAAAGCCAAGTGCATTTGTAATCAAGTCATTTTGGAAACCAAGTCCTCTCTTCCTTCTGAAGCTTATTGGTTCAATCTGTACACTGTGTTTGAAAGTAATTTTGTGTATATAAATATGCTTTGGCACTTAAAAAATCATGCCAAAAAAAGTATTTAAGCATTCCACTTTAGTCATAAACCACACGGTGAATCATCAGCGTGAAAGACAAAGGAAATGAGGGATAGATAGAGTAACAATGATTTGGGGGTAGGTGAATATAGCTTTTCATTTTTAGAATTAATCGTGAACAAAGGATTTCTGCCCTGCATAGGAAATCTTTCCACAGAAGGATTCACTTCCAAGTGTCTTCACAAATATTAACCTTCACAATCTCCCTTCACATAACACATAGAGAACCTAGTATACAGACAGGTTAAATAAATTGCCCAAGGACACATTGCTTCTAAGTGGTGAAGCTAGAATTTGATCCCAACCACTCTGAGTCAAGAAACTGTGCTCTTAAGCACTATGCTTAACTTAGTCTGACATCTACTCCATAAAAACTGGACACTCATAATTAAATTTCCATTTTATATTGAGAAAAACTACACCTCTATCTCATACTACTTAGTAATAACAGTTCTTTCATCATGATTATAATGTGTAATTTCTAACTAAAATGCTTATAGCAAAGATATACTGTAGGTAATTTATCTTTACCTTATCTCACTATAACTGCAACAAATAGGTAATTATTCCTTGGCCCCGAAGACACTATAAATGCAAAGTATACATTTAGGTCTGAAGTTCATGGTCAAAGATTATATACATTAAAAAATTCATAAATAAAAAATAAAGATATGATACTGTATCTAGTCATCGTAAGACTGATATAATTGTATCCCTTATCTGTATTCTTTTAGAGTTGAAATTAGGTGAAAGTTTTACCTATAGAGTTCCAAAGCAACCAGAGGATAAACTCATGTAATTAGTAAATTCCATGGGGAAAAACAACTCATTGATTGTTTAATAAACTTTTTGTTTCAATTAACTGCCTTGTTAATTTTGCTAAAGGGACAGGTAAATAGGAGCTAATGCAGATTGCTACCATGTGTATGTGGGGACCAAAGCCTTCTGGAATTAGTTCAACTTTTAACTCTGCAACAAATCAATAAGACTGCTGAGATGGTGTAATAAGATTCATAAAGGTGTTCAAAGAAATCTATAGCATCTGTGCAAGTAAATAAAAGTTAATAAAAAGAATTTTTTTCCTGGCACCAAAAACATATTGTACAAAAAAACGGCAGGATAGTAAAGAACATCAAATTTAATACAAAACAACAGTGTAATGTTGAAAAGCAGGAATAAGCAGAGGAGGATGCTGGTTGTGATGATAATTATGATTATAACGGTTGAGATATAGACATTTGGAAGTGAATATGGAAAATGACTGTTAGCAAATGGTAGAGCTTACCCCAGGAAAATGTCATTTAGCTTTTACCTTAAGCTCAACAGCTTTGTAAGAAAAATATTTGTGTGACTCAGTAGTCAAAAATTATTTTTAGAAGCATCCTGGGGAATTCTCTGGTGGCCCAGTGGTTAGGATCCACATTTTAACTGTTGGGGTCCCAGGCTAGATCCTTGGTTAAGGAACTAAGATCCTAGGAGCCACGTGGCATGGCAAAAATTAAAAATAAAATAAAACTACACTTGATATGATTAAATATGTAGAGATTTGGGGAAATGAACACAGCAGATATGTTAAGAGGTGTTCCAAAATGGGAGAAAGCATGCAAATAAGTGACCTTTGGATATTCATGACAAGCTTGAGAGGTTTTTAGTTCTAGCTAAGGCTGACACTATTTTTTTCTTACCATGGTATAACCTCCTAGTTTTGCAAAAGGAGCAATGGAAACCAGCAATGGAAGTTCCAGAACAGACTTCATCCTTCTGGGCTTTTCTGATCAGCCCCAATTGGAACACATCATCTCTGTGGTTGCCTTCATCTTCTATATTATTACACTGGTAGGAAACACAACTATCATTCTTGTATCTTACCTAGACACCCAGCTCCATACGCCCATGTATTTCTTCTTATCCAATTTGTCTTTTTTGGACCTCTGTTACACAACTAGTATTATCCCCCAGATGCTGGTAAATCTATGGGGTCCAAAAAAGTCTATTACATATGGAGGGTGTGTGCTCCAATTCTTCTTTGCCCTTGACTTGGGAGCCACAGAATGCCTTCTCTTGGCTGTGATGGCTTATGACCGCTATGCTGCTGTCTGTCAACCTCTTCACTACACAGTAATAATGCACCCTGAGCTCTGCCAGAAGATGGTGTTGATTGCCTGGTTAGGTGGTCTTGGCAGTGCCTTAATTCTTTGCTCTTTGACTTTGAAGTTGCCAAGATGTGGGCACCGGGAGGTGGATAATTTTTTCTGTGAGATGCCAGCATTGATCAAGATGGCTTGTGTCTATTCAAAAGTAATTGAAGTTGTTGTCTTTGCTCTTGGAGTGGTATTTCTTCTGGTACCTCTGTCACTAATTCTCATCTCATATGGAGTTATCACTCAAGCTGTCATGAGAATCAAGTCAGCAGTAAAGTGGCGAAAGATCCTTAATACATGTGGTTCCCACCTCACAGTAGTATCTCTGTTTTATGGAACAATCATTTATATGTACATGAAGCCACAAACTAGCACCTCACAAAATGAGGGGAAATTCCTTACTCTCTTTTATACCATTGTCACACCCAGTCTTAACCCTCTGATATACACTTTGAGAAACAAAGATGTAAAGAGTGCAATAAAGAGAATATTGTGGATTAAAAAAATGGCCAGCAAAGTCATGAATTAGATGGAAAAATCAGAGTGTAGAGAGCTAAACATATAATATTGACCTTGCCCAACAGAAGATGAATCAAATCATTTATTCAAAGAGTATTTCTTGGGTGTTTACCACATACCAAGAGTTGCATTAGGTACTGACTCTGTAAATAAATAGGAAGTAGGGATAAGTGATAAGGAGACAGATATATAAAGATACATAAATAAAATGTAATTCATACATTTAAAAGCTGCAAGATTAATCAGAGACTACAGATAAATAATATGAAATGTGGTAAGTATAGCAATGTAAAAAGATTGAGGAAATATTATTCATAAGCATCTATCATAGGTAAGATTGTACTGATTTTTTTCTTCCCAGACATATCACTTATACTAGAAATAACGCTCTTTCATTCACCTGGTTTTGCCAGAGGAGACTTTGTGGTGAAGCCTAACAGCTCACCAACACCCATTCCACCTTCTGCCTCAAGTTTTAAAAGAGCAGAGGGCTACTACGCTGGGGCTTCCCTGGTGGCTCAGTGGTAAAGAATCCGCCTGCCAATGCAGGAGACACAGGTTGGATCCCTGGGTTGGGAAGATCCTGTGGAGAAAGAAATGGCAACCCACTCCAGTATTCTTGCCTCAGAAATCCCATGGACAGAAAGTGTGGTGGGTCAAAAAGAGTCAGACACAACTTAGCGAATAAACAACAACTATAAGTTGACCATTTATACTGAAGTCAATACAAAAGGCTATTCCTTATTTAACACTATCTGCTTGCACTTTCGCTTTATAATGTTCTTTCTTTTCTTGAATTATAGTGGTCAATTCAGTTCAGTCACTCAGTAGTGTCCGATTCTTTGCGACCCCATGGACTGCCACTCACCAGACTTCCCTGCCTATCACCAACTCATAGTAGTAGATGGTAATTTGGGGGGAAGGTTTTGATGCTCTTACTTGACAAAACAAAAATTTAGTAATCATATGTTTAATCCCATTTTTACTTTATTTTACTGGTAAATACATTCAAAATCTGGGGGTCTCTATGCTGGAGAATAAATTAAACTTCTCTACAAGTTGATCATTTCAGAGACTGAAAATCATCTCTGCAAATGAAAGTCTTCACATCTACAGTGCCACTGCTATGTCATTTCAAGTGCAAATGAATCCACCATCTGCCTGAAGTATCAAATATTTGGGAAAAACTGACATTAGGCTATTTCTCACCTGTACTTTCAGTTCTGTTAAACAAAGGCAACCTTTTGTTAGGAAAAACAATTCCTTTCTGAGAGAGAATATTAGCTATTTGACATTTGTCAGAAACAGCAGATACTTCTTGAAGAAGACACTAATTATTACCACTAGTCTGCAGAAATATAGATTTTTCTTTGGAGTTGAGATTCAAGGAGAATTTATAATTTTTTTTAAGATACAGTAGTATCATCAAAGGAAATAACATCAAAGAATAACATCACTTTAACGTATGTTTATCTAATATTTTAAGTGCCCATTCACAGTAGCCACATGAAAATGATGGGTTTTAAGTTCTTGTGCGCCAACCAAAATATCAAAAGAGAAGTCCATCCTTGCTGTCCTGCTGGTAAGAAACATTTCATGAACTTAAATATGGCCCACTGCTTTTCTTTATTGTCATTAGTTTGCAATTTATTCATCAGCCCCCAATTGCAATATTAACAGAACGTTGTCTCCATTTTGCGCGGCCTTTCCCCCAGAAGGATCTCCAAACCTGAAATTCCAAAAATGAGTTTATATCCGTTCACATACCAGACCAGGAAAGGACTGGTAGCTAAGTTCACTACTGCCATTTTGGCTTACTGCCACAAGGTGGTGCTATGAAAAACGGTCCTTCAAGATATAAGCACTGACATTCTAATAAGAGCTAAGGAGGTTTTGCCATACAATACTGTAAAGTAAAATAAAAATCAAAAAGAGTTAAGGAGGTCACATTGGTTCTTATAAGGAAACTGGCTCTCCCCTTTGCTTTTTCATAACAATTCTGTACCAGTGAGCCCGGCCTTCAGTCTCCCTCAGTGGCAGATTTTTGTTTCCAGATTTTCCAGTTTGAAATTCACCCATCTTCATCAGAGGACTGCAGCCCATTAACTCTGGCCGGATTTGCTTCGGCATGAGGTTCTTGAGGCCCGGATCACTTTGCTCTCTTTTTCGTTCCGGATTCCCATCTTCATAGGGTTGGACAATTTTTCCTTCATCAACCAATCCTCCAACCTACACCCAGCTCTCCAGACACACACACACACACACACACACTTTTATAATTAATTACACTCTTTTCCAAGAAGACGGCAAACTCTGCCCATATCCTCTCGATATCCCCAGCATCTCTAATTCATAAATTTGCTGCAAGAATGTGGTGCAGCAGGCATTAGGATAAATACTGCAACATCACACAGTGAGAACCAAAGAACAAGATTTATTGGGGAAACACAGAAAACCAAGAGTCAGGAACAAGAGGCAAAGTACTTCCACCCTCTCATAATCTCAGGGAGAGGAGAATCAGCACCAGGGTCAAGCTGTTCTAGTCCTGACACAACTGCTGTACCTTCTCAAAAGGTAAACTTGAATTCCATTTCTCAGTGAGACATCAAGACTACTTGGCTGCCAGGCAGTCTGGGCTTAGATGTGCTTAGATGCCAACTGTCTGAGGAAGGCCAGCTGCCTGGCACCTGAAGACCATGGATACCTGGAAAGTTGAAGCCTATCCTGTTAGGGAGTGTAAGGCACTGGTCCAATGGAAAACTGAGTTTAAGTGCAGTCCTTCCCTCCAGGAAGAGGGAGAAACCTCAGTTCCAGCTAGCTCCTTTCCTAGGCAACCTAGAGTGAAATCTCAGGATCACTTTTGAGTACTTCTGTTCATTGCCACACAGAAGATTAAGAAAAATATTTCACACAGTGTTAGTATAGTCTGTAATTAAAGTTCTCAATATATAGTAACTATTGTAATTAGTTCTATATGATTATTATTCCTTTTATATAAACCATTAGGAATCTCATATGGGAAGAGGATCAGAAGCAATTGATAGGGATGCACTTAGTCTTTTTGAATCCATTAGCAAAAAGAAAAAATAATTTCTAGGAGTACCTCAAACCTCACCCTCAACTCTCTGTGTGTAAATTGGACTTAAACTATACCCTAAACCAGATGGACTTAACATTTATAAAACATTCCATCCAAGAATAGCATAACACATATTCTTCTCAAACACCCATGAATATTCTCAAGGATAGACCATAAGAACCAATATTGTTAAAATACCCATACTACCACCCAAGGTAATCTACAGATTCAATACAATCCTTATCAAATTCCAATGGCATTTTTCACAGAAATAGAAGAAACAATCCAACATTTGTGTGGAACCATAAAGAACCTAAATAGCCAAACTAATCTTGAAAGAACAAACTAGGAGGCACAACACTTCCTGATATTAAACTATACTACAAAGCCACAGTAATCAAAACTGTATGGTATTGGAATTTAAAACAGACACATAGGTCAACAGAACAAGAATAGAAAGCCTAGAAATAAACTCATACATATACAGATAATTAATTTACAATAAAGGAGCCAAAACCATGCAATAACCAAAAGACAGTCTCCTCAATAAATGATGCTGGGACAACTGGATAGCCACATGCAAACAAATGAAACTAGACCTCTCACAATACTTAACTCAAAGTATTCCACCTCTCACAATAATTAACTCAAAGAAGGATTGAAGACTGAAATTTCATGACCTGACCATAAAACTCCTAGAAGAAAACATAGTGGTAAATAAATGGTTTTTTGGATATGACACAAAGCACAGTTTAAAAAAAATGCAAAGACAACCTATGAAATAGGAGAAAATCTCTGTAAAACATATATCTACTAAGAGGTTAATATATGAAATCTATAAGGAACTCATACACTCAATTGCAAAAAAGCAATTATCCAATTTTAAAATAGACTGAGTACCTGAATAGATATTTTTCCAAAGAATACATACAAATGGCCAAAGGTACATGAAAAGATGCCCAACATCACTAGTCATTAGGAGAATGCAAATTAAAACCATAATGAAATATCACCTCATACCTGTCAAAATGGCTATTATTAAAAAGCCAACACAGGACTTCCCTGGTAGTCCAGTAGCTAAGACTCTGTGCTCCCAATGCAGGGGTCTCAGGGTTCAAGCCCTGGTCAGGGAGCTAGATCCCACATGCCGCAACCAAAGAGTTCACGTGCCACAACTAAAGATTCTGCATGCCACAACTAAGACCCAGAATAGCCAAATAAATAAAAGTATAGCAATAGTTCTTTAAAAAATAATAATAATAAATAAAAATAAATAAATAGCCAACACAAATAGCATGCGATGGTAAGGATATAGAGAAAAGGGAACCCTTTGCACTACTAGTAGCAATGTAAACTGGTATAAACCATTATTTTTAAAAGTATAATGAGTTCCTCAAAAAATTAAAAACAGAAGTACCATATGACCCAGGAATCCCACTTCTGGGTATATATCCAAAGGAATGTAAACAGAACTCAAAATTATATCTGCACTCCCATTTTCATTGCAGTGTTATTCACAGTAGCCACAATATAGAAACAACTTAAGTGCCAATCAACAGGTATGAATGGATAAAGAAGGTGTGGTATATATGATGTAGAATATATAATGGAATATTACTCAGCCATGAGAATGACATCCTGCTATTTGTGAGAATAGGGATGGACCTTCAGTGAAATGTGCCAGAGAAAAACAAATACTTCATGGTATCACTTATATGTGGAATTAAAAAGAAAAAAGAGTAGAAAAAATGGTCGACAGGGGCTAGGGAATGGAGAAATAGAGAAAGATTTATAAACAGTTACAAGGGGAATTCTTTGCGAGTCCAGTGGTCAGGTTCGATGCTTTCACTGTCACAGACCTGAGTTCAATCCCTGGTTGGGGAAATAAGACCCCACAAGCCACATGGTGTGACCAAAAAGGAGGGGAGGGAAATGGTTACAAACTTCAACTATAAGATAAATAAGTCTGAAGAGCTAATGTAAAAACCTGGTGACTGTAGTTTATAACATTGTATTTTATAGTTGAAACTTATTAAGAGAATAGAACTTAAATGTTCTCACTCCCCCTAAAAGAAGAATAAATATATGAGGTGATGGTGTATTAATTAACTAGATAGGTGGGGAAGAGGGTGATATCCTTTCATAATGCATACACATATCAAATCACAATGTACACTTTAAATATCCTACAATTTTATACTTCAATAAAGGTGAAATTTAAAAAAGAAAGGCAAAGCAGGGAAGGGGAAACAATCATGGAAAGTGCTATTTAGAAAGGATGGTCAGGAAGCTCTGAGTGTGTGAACGTGAGCAGAGACCTGAATGAAGTAAGCGAGACGGTCTTGCAAAAAAATATAGGAAAGAGAATTTCCAGGAATTGCAAAAGATATGTTTCACGTGCTTGCCAAAGAGCAAGAAAGTCAGTGTAAAGCAAGTGGTAGAACTGTAGGAGATTCTTTCTACAGGGACAGTGGGGGAGCTAAAATGAGAGGTCTTATACTTCACATTCTAGCTTCAGAATAAAGCTTATTCTGAAAGTGATCATTCAGAATGTAGGATGGTTCTATAACAGCTGTTCCCAACCTTTTTGGCACCAGGGACAGGTTTCATAGAAGACACGATTTTTCCATGGACTGGGGGGTGGGGGAGGAGGGTGGCTTGGCGGGGAACATTGCAATGATGCTAGTGCATTATATTTATTCTGAACTTTATTTCTATTATTATCACATCAGCTTCACCTCAGATCATCAGGCATTAGATCTTGGAGGTTGTTTCCCACAAAACAAATTGCCTCAACTCTTTATTTAAACAATGCCATGAAAGAAAAGTTGAGTGATTTGTTCTAGTTCCACATATCCAACAAAAATACCACATAAGCAATAAATTCAAGTCACATAAGTATTTTAAGTTTTCTTGCAGTCATTTTTAAAAAGGTTAAAATGAATAGCTGAGATTTTAATCATGTTTAATCAATTGATATATCTAAAATATTATTTCAACATGTGATCAATACAAAAACTGAGATATCTTACTTTTTTTCTGTACAAAATCAAAATTGGTGTGCATTTTAACTGACAGCACATCTCAATCACATTTACAGCATTCAGCTCAGTAGTTACATGTGACTAGAGTCTACTATATTAGACAGCATTGCATTAGACAGCATTGTTGTTTGTTGTTCAGTTACAAACTCGTGTCCAACTCTGTGACCCCATGGACTGTAGCCTACCAGGCTCCTCTTTCCATGGGATTTCCCAGGAAAGAATACTGGAGTGGGTTGCCATTTCCACGTAGTTCCAAATTAGACTAAAGAAACACAACTACTGCAATGTGTGTACCTTAATTGAATTCTGATCGATGGTGTGGGGAAAAAAACAGCTATACAACTTTGGAGGATAATGGGGAAATTTGAATGTGGGCTGGATGTTAGATGTATTATTGAATCAGTAA
This sequence comes from Odocoileus virginianus, assembly GCF_023699985.2. NCBI lineage: Eukaryota > Metazoa > Chordata > Mammalia > Artiodactyla > Cervidae > Odocoileus > Odocoileus virginianus. The sequence goes on from NC_069700.1 coordinate 44,753,926, forward strand.
TTTTCTTGAGTATGATAATGGTATTGTGACTATGAAAAAGAATGCCACTATTGTCAGGAAAGCATTCTGGAGTATTTAGGGATAAGTATCATGATATCTTCAACTCATTTCCAAATGGTTCAGAGAGAGGCAAAGTAAATATGACAAAAATGTTTTATAAAAGTGGGGAGTGATGGGAAGCCACTGGAGAATTTTGACAGCACCTGATTTGTATGTTCAAATAATCTGATTGACTGCTCTGTAGTCTGTCTGCATCTATCCTGTAGGGTGACCAGTGTGACATGACCTAAATGGAGACAGTGAAAAATGTATTCAGGATATATTTTAAATATAGCATTAACATGATTTGCAGGTCTTCTTGAGAAAAAAAAAAATAAGGAAGACAACTTTCAAGAGAGTGGTATAAACATAGGTATTTATTTTTCCCATTCCACCATCTGCCTTGAAATGACCCCATGAATACAGAAATACCATGTGTGTGGTTTATATAAACATATTGCTGACATAGAGATGATAGCAGAGCATCATTTCATTTAACAGGATTGGAGTGAGGGTCTGGAGAAGATACAATTAAGACCGCTTGCCTAAAGAATAGACCATGATACTCAGCCACAACTTAGATCAGGGGAACCAAAAGGAGTCAGCAAAAGCCAGAGGAAAGGAACAGTTGCAGACATTGAAAGGCAACCCTGAAAAAGCATATGATGGAAACCAAGCATTCCAATCAAAAAATATCTTACTGTGCCCCCCCAACACCACCTTTACCAGACAAGGTTCTAGTGACCTTGAATATATCAGTAAACAAGAGACTAAGTTTTTTGTCCTCATGGACTGTATATTCAAGGAAAAGGATAATACACATCATAAACATTATAAATGAAGTATGTATTAGAAGTTATTAAGAGGTATGGGGGAAAAGTAGGGTAGGATAAAAGCAATTGAGAATACCAGGAAGCAAGATACAATATTAAATAAGGTTAAGTTCCCCCAAAAAATAATAAAGGTTCTTTGGTGTCAGTTACAGGGAGGTAAATGTAGATGTGGCTGAGAAAATAACACTGGAGTTAATTTTTTTACTTTCACACTCAGAAAGTTTCTCTTCAATATGTGTTCTTCTCTTATGTTCACTGGGATCTGTATTCAGTCTAAAAGCTTTCTCATACTTTTCACATTTATATGGTTCTTTCCTATATGGACTCATCTGTGTACATTAAGTTCTGAGCTCGGATGAAAGGCCTTCCTACACCCTACATCCAAAGGGTTTCTCCTCAATATGTACTTCTCTGTGGTGCCTTAGGCCTAAGCTATAACTGAAGGCTTTTCCACACACTTGACACTCATAAGGCTTCTCCCCATTGTGGGTTCTTCTGTGTTCAGTAAGACGACTTCCCACCCAAAGCCTTCCCACATGGGTTACAACCATATGGGCTTCTCCCCATAGTAAGTTATATTTAATATCAGATCTGCAACTGAAAGACTTCCCACACTCAGCACACTGGTAGGGTTTTTCGCTTTCTCCAATGTGGATTCTTTTGCATTTGGTAAAGTCTAGACTCCCACTGAAGATCTTCCCTCTTCTGCACATTCACAGCACTTCTCTCCAGTGTGGATCCTCTGATGCACTGTAAGGTAGTGCCTAAACTGGGACTGCCAGTCAGAGCACTCATAAGACTTCTCCCCACAGTGGATTTTCTGGGGCATGGTAAGGCAGCTCCTGGTCTTAAGGGCTTTCCCATAGTCACTGCACTCAGAGGATTTCCCTCCATTGTGTATCCTTTTATGCTGAAAAAGGACTGACCTGCTACTGAAGGTCTTCCAACATTTATTACATTCAAACGGTTTCTCCCCATTATGGATTCAGTGGTGTTTAGATAGGGTTGAGCTTTTCTTAAAGGATTTCCCACAGTTCACATTCACAGGTTCTCCTCCAGTGTGAATTCTCTTGTGTTTATTAAAATAGAGCTGAGCTCCCACTAAAGGTTTTGTAACACTAGTCACACAACAGTTTCCCCCCACTGTGGATTCTTTATAGTGTTGGATTAGGGCAGAGTTTCACCTGAAAGCGTTCCCCCACACTTTCACATCTGCAAGGTTTCTCCCCAGTGTGGATTCTTCTATGTACAGTGAGAGCTGAATCACCCTGAAAGCTTTTCCATATTCAACACATTCAGTTTCTCTTTGGTATGCATTTTCTCGTGCAGAATAAGATCTGACTACTGACAAAAGTTTTTACAACCTGTACTACACTCAAAGAAACTGTTCCCATTTGAAATTTTCTCATACCTGGCATATTCTGAGCTTATGTGCACGCCTTCCTCTAAATCCTTTTCTTTTTGTTCTGAAATGAGGATTTTCTTACCTTTGTCTTTCAGCTTCCTATAATGTCAATTCCTATCCTTCAATGTTTCTGTAGATTTTCCACTTTGATTTTTATGAGAATTTGCCAAGATGACCCTTTGTCACTTCTCATTTTCAAAAGATAAGTTTTTCAGTTGATTCCCTACCTCCAGTCTTGGTCTTAACACTGGACACTAAAAGAGAAAGAGAGAGAGAAGAAGAAGAAAGGAGGAAAGGAGAAAAGAGGAATAGAAGAAAGGAGGGAGAAAAAAAAGAAAATGTAACTTGTTTATTGCACTCAGGTGGGGGGAAAATGGATGGTGATTATATGAAGAAGAAAAATGAGCTATGGTGAGACATTCTCTAAATCTAAATATTGTTTAAATTTAGGGACATGACAATGGACAAAATTAAGAAACACCAGGATAGAGCTATCAAAGAAAGATAAAGGAAAAGGAAAATGAGTTGAAGCAGAAAACAAAAGGAAATAAAATACGTGGTAAAATAAAATGGAAAATCTTAAGCACATAAAGAGGGATTTTGTTCATAACCTCAGAATACCCTCCAAACTGAACAAAATGAGACTAAAAGACGGGTTACATTTGCAGTGATCCCACCAAGGAGGCTCAAGAACAAGACCAACTCAAGGAATCTGTTTAGCCCAGGCCTGATGTCACACATCTCACTTTGAATACATTCTCTTCTGAATGCTAGGTTATTTTCAGTATTTTCTTTCAAACTGTATCTCTGAACTCCTCTTCTCTATATATAAGTCACTAAATACCCCTTCTATAGGAAACCTCCCAATTAACTCAATCCAACTTTTGTCAAACAAGGACTGAGTCTGTCTCTATTACTGTTCATTGTGTACTAGTATACACTATTTTGTTAAATCTTAGCTAATTAGGTCATATATTTGTCTCCCAAACAAGAATGTCAAGAATATGTCTGGCATAGATTCTACCTATTCTAGGAATAATCTCTTCATCAAAATTCAAAATAGAGTTACAGGAAGTCTCCTACATACAAACCTTCAAGTTGTGAATCTTCAAAGATGTGAATGTGCCCAGAGAAAGGACGAAGACAAGAGGAAGAAATAACTCAAAAACTGAAGAGATTCAAAACAGGAAATGGCAAGGGGATTTTGAGGAGGCATTGGTAGTTTTTGAGGCATAGGACACAAATATAGAATGGTTTACAAAGGTTGCAGCAGTCATTCAGAATGCAATCCAGTGCCACTACGTCATCTATGACAAGAAAAAAAGCTATGACCCAGACATCATGGAATTGTTTTTCAAGAAAGTAGACAGAATTGAATAAAGCAAGGAACCAGAACCAGAACCTGTGCCATCGATGTCAGGTGTGAGTGAAACTGCAGCTTGCTCTATCTCCTATTGCTGACAATCCTTCAGCTCTACCATTTCCCACCTCCTCTCCCATCTCCAGTCAGTAGTTCTTGCCTGTTCACTCAATGCCTGTAGGAGACAGGCCTACTAAAAGGCCTGGCAAAAGAATTAAACAATCTTGCTGAGAGGACATGACTCAGTATGTGACTCCTGGAGGAATCCAAGAAGGATCAAAAAACATCTTGAAAGCAGGATGTACGCCTGGGGATAGAAAGCCATCAACAGACTGTTCCTATCTTTGGCGGCTGGGAGGCACATAAAGATTAACTGGGTCTTTGTCCTTGAGGCAGAAAAACAGGGATACAAAAATGTTAAATGTTAACTGCACAGGATTATCATTGAAGGCCACGTGGCCTGCTATGCTCATATAAACATGTACAAGCAAGTCTCAAAAAGTATAATAAAGCAGGCTTGAGATCAGTTTGGGCACCTTCACCTCATGGTGGTGTTGGTCCCCTGATCCCTGCTGTACCTTTCTTGAGTGTTTCTCATTCTTTCATCATGCGACGCTTTCAGGAACCTGTGCTGTCAAGCTGGACTCGACAGATGCCAGCCCCTGTAAGCCAGCTGTTATAATGTACCACTGTACTTTCCAAGGTACTGTACTATAAGATTTTAAATGTTTTATTTTTTGTTTGTTATATATTATTTGTGTGAAATGTATTATAAACCTATTATTGTACAGTACTAAACAGTTGATTGAGTATATAGTTAGTTGGGTACCCAGGCTAACTTATTGGACTTATGAACAACTGGACTTACAAACATACTCTCAGAACGGAACTTGTTCATGGAACTTGTTCATTTGTAGACTTACCATATCCTCAATATAAGCACATGGATACTAAGTCACTTCAGTCATTTCCAACTCTTTGCAACCCAATGGATCATAGTCTTCCAGGCTCCTCTGTCCATGGGATTATCCAGTCAAGAATACTGGAGTGGGCTGCCATGCCTTCCTCCAGGGGATCTTTCCAACCCAGGGATGGACTCTGTGTCTCCTGCATTGGCAGGAGAGTTCTTCACCACCTGGGAAGCCCCAGTATAAGCACAGTATAGTTGAACAACATGGGGGTTATGGGTGCTGACCCTCTGCTCAGTCAAAAATCCACATGTAGAGACTTCTCTGGTGGTCCAGTGGTTAAGACTCCATGTTCCCAACACAGGGGACACCTGTTTGATCATATGCAACTAAGATCCCATATATTGCATGATGTGGTCAAAATAAATAACAACAAAAAAATTTACAACGAGATACCACTTCACACCAGTCAGCATGGCCATCATTAAAGAGTCTGCAAATAACTAATACTGGAGAGCGTGTGGAGAAAAGGGAATCTTTCTGTACTGATGGTGGGAATATAAGTTAGTACAGCCACTATGGAAAACAGTACAGAGGTTCCTGAAAAAACTAAAAAAAAAAAAGAAAAATAAAATTACCATGTGATCCAGCAAGCCCACTCCTGGGCGTATATCTGGACAAAATTATAATTCAAAGAGATATATGCACCCCATGTTCATATTAGTACTATTTATAATAACCAAGACATGGAAACAACTTAAATATCCATTGACAGATGAATGGCCAAAGAAGATGTGGTACATATATATAATGGGATATTACTCAGTCATTTAAAAAAATCTGCTTGTAATTTTACAGTCCACCCTCCATATTCAAAGTTCTATATCCTCCCATAAATCGTGCAATACATTTTAAAAAAAGAAACGCATGTAAGTGTACCCACACATTTCAAACCTATGCTCTTCAATTGTCAACTGTCTATTATGCAGTGATGCTATCTATAGACTGCAAACAGCACCAACACCTGAAATAGAGACTAGTATATACATGGGCTTTTTCAATGTTCACACAACAAATATTTATTAAACACAAATCATATGTCATGATGTTCTAGGGATAGATAACTCCAGACTTTTGCCTCGAAAATCTCAGTCTAGCACAATGCTTCTCAAACCCCTTTCTCTGATATACCCTATACATATACTCAAACATAAAGCCAAATTTTTTTAAGCCAAGTATTTTATTCCCATTTTACCTCTGATCCTACTCCCACAACACTCTGTACCTGCTTCTATCACAGTGTTTATCACACTGGATTGTTATCACAGATTTTCTAGTCTGTTTCGCCAACCAGACTGAAGTACCTCGAGGTACCATACTTGGTACCAGAGTCATTATCTGGCACTTCAAATACACTCAATAAATGTGTGAATGAATGCATGAATTAAATGAATAAATGAATGAACTGTTTAGCATCTGCTCCAGATGTACCGGAGAAGGCAATGGCACCCCACTCCAGTGAACTTGCCTGGAAAATCCCGTGGATGGAGGAGCCTTGGGGTCCATGGGGTCGCTGAGTTGGACACGACTAAGCGACTTCACTTTCACTTTTCACTTTCACTCATTGGAGAAGGAAATGGCAATCCACTCCAGTGTTCTTGCCTGAAGAATCCCAGAGGTGGGGGAGCCTGGTGGGCTGCCATCTACAAGGTCGCACAGAGTCGGACATGACTGAAGTGACTTAGCAGCAGCTCCAGATGTACAAGGCGCTGACAGGGAAAGCTGGTGTTATTAAACTGAAGGTTGGCCTCTCCTTCCATAGATATATCAGGTATAGTACAGCCCAGTGTTCACTTGGGTCTTTTTTTTTTTTTCTCTGTAATAGTCATATGTGTAACAACTAAACATCAGCTCTTGGTACCATCATTTTAAAGATATGCTCTGGCTCCTTTTCCACCAAAATTCACCTCATAAGCAGAAAGATGACTGCTAGCTCCCAACCTCTCTTTTGCAGGATTCAAAAAGAAAAGGAATGATATTTTCAGGCTGGATGACTATGGGCCAGTGTTGAGTAAACAGTGAATCAAAAGCCAGTGCCAAAATTTCACATGCCAAACTCTGCCCTTCTTGAGTACTGGATGGAAGCTAAATGTAAGAATGACATCAAAAGGAAAGGAGGGACTTCCCTGGTGGTCCAGTGGCTAAGACACTGTGCCCCTAATGCAGGGGTCCAGGTTTGATCCCTGGTCAAGGAACAGGATTCCACATGCCACAACTAAAAGTTCCCATGCTGCAACAAAGATCCTACATCCCACAACTAAGACCTACTGCAGGCAAATGAATAAATAGTTGTCGTTTTTTTTTAAGGATTATTTACATGTTAAAATTAAAATCCCAGTAAAGATACAAAAGCGCAATCTCTGGATTACAGTGAAAAGGAAAATCCAAGTTTCATTCCATTTTAGGAAAAGACAAACGATGCACACAGTCTTTCCAACAAAAGCATGCAACTTTAAAGACCATCAATACAGTCAATAACAAAGCGGTAAAGGGAGAATCTCAAATGAGGCATTTTGTCAGTATTTTCTTTAACCATTAAGAAAATTCATCGTTTCTCTCCCCTGGCCTCCCCTTACCCATTCTTCTCCATCTAGATCTGGCTCTCCATCTCCCATCACTCCTGTGACCACCTCTCTACTAAGTGAATCACATAACCATATCCAGTACCGTCTCTCTCCAGGTAAGACATCCAGGGCCTGCTGCTCAGGATAGGCCTCCTCAAGGGAGCAAAATCCCTGTGAACCCCATCAAAAATAACTGCCTTCTCCCAGTAACTGACATTTTGAGTCAAGGGGCAGGAGCTGCTCTGCATTTTTTGTCCATTGGCAGTATGGCTTTAGAGACCAGTGAAATTCAGAAGCTCCACTCTGCATTTTAGGTTACTGGCCTGAAAGAAAAGGGCAAGGAAAAAAAGAGAGAGAGAGAGAGAAGTCATGGATGGGAGCAGTACATCAACAAGACTCACAAAAAAAACGAGCAGCCTGATGGGAAAGAAACTGGCAAAGAGGAAGTTAAAACTCTAATCAGAGATTCAGAATTCGTGAGGAAACTAGTGTTGAGGTTAAAAGCACCATATCGTTTAGATTTTTTTTTTCCTCACCTTAGCAGCTATGCGACTGTAGGTAAGTTTTTAGTATACCTGGGCTTCAAGCTGTTTATTTAAAAACTGGGGGAGTGATAATACTTACCTCATTGGATTGTTTGCGAATTAAAGGAGTTAATGCACATACTGCACTGAGAACCAAGCCTGACCCAAAATAAATACTTTATTAACCGGTTTGCCAAATAAAAAAATTTTAATTGTAATATTAAAGAATTGCCTAAAGAAGGACGAGCGGGGGGGGGGGGGGTGGAGTGGAAACATGACTAGAAGAGGTAAAGATAAAATAGGCTTCAGCAGGCAGGCCCTCCTACATCCCATCCCACCTCGGATCGCAGGCCCAGCCCCAGAAAGCCAGAAAGAAGCTCCCGCCAGAACCCCGGAAAGGGCCTAACAGACCAGACCCACGACCTCCGCATCTTCCCGGCCAGTCCTGTCTTCGCCGCAGTGGGGCCGAAGAAGCCCAAGGACCTACCCAGAAGAGGTCAGAAAAAAACCCACCCTTACCTCAGAGTCTAGGGGCTGAGCCCGGAAGTGCAGATAGCACCTTTCCAGTCCGCGGTCTTTATGGTAATGCGCGTCTCGCCCTTCTAGGACCTTCGGAGGACTCTTCTCTTTGCTTCAACGCTGCAAACCCTGAGAAGCTGGACGGTCCCAGTCCCTGCTTACTAGATTGGACTGATGCCACGTGGAGAACAGATGAGCTTAAATATGAAACTGATTTTCTTCAGCGTGTGAAGAGGGAAAACAACGAGAAAATGGAGCACCGAATTAATCAGAATTACATGAATGTAAGCTCCACCACGCAGATACCTTTGTTTATTTATGTAAACCAAGCTCTTAGAACAGTTGCTGAAGAAATTCTTGTTAAATGAATGAATTGAAATGATTCTGAAAAGCTATTGCCGCAAAGCATCATTTACTAATATAAGTATTTGCCTCTTATCGGTAGCTTTATTTAAAAGAGAACTATGTGTCACATACATTGAAATATGTTATAATTTAGGGATCATGAAAACTCACAAGTATACATTATAAGTAATATATGCTGTATTTTCCAAAATATTATATTTCTAAAATGTTATATTTTCTATATTTTCCTTATGTTATGTTTCAGTGTAATGATTAGCAGTAGAAACTTGAACAGAAAATATTTAACATATGTAAGTAAGCACAAAAGTTATATTTAAAAATCTGAGGAAATGGCAAATACTTTTTAGATTGTCCTTTCTTACACTGGAATATGAATTGGCTAGCATAAAGTCATGGGACATAATCGTTTTAGAAGGGGAAACTCCAAGAAAATGATTTCAGAAAGACAGCCAATATAAACAAAATGAAATCCATAAACTCAAAGACTAAAAACAAATACTTGCTGAATTCTGAGCTGAACTGGAAAAATAATCAGAATAATGAACAAGATTATTGGAAGGAAAATGAAAAATACCTGTGACATAAGACAAATGAGCTAAAGATAAATTTTTCATTAAGGATAAATCTCAGAATCATGAAGCTGAGTGTGTACAAAGTCCATAATAACCCCTATGAAGCATTCTTGCCAAAAATACTGAACCTAAATCAAATCAAGCCTTTCAAACTTAAATATGTACAGAGTGAAACTATATGTATAAAATTAGCAAAACAGGTAAATTATACTATAAAATGTTTATGGCTACCCACATATGTACTAACAATATTTAAACATGCTTTGAAATAACAACATCAATATCAAGGTAGTAGCTAACCTGAAAGAAAGAGGAGAGCAATTAGAGAAGAGCAGACAAGGGGATATAATTATATCTGTAATATTTATGTCTTAAGATAGATGTTAAGTGTTTCTTATATCATTGCTTTGTAAGACTGAAATATTTGCTGTCTTTTTTTAAAAAGCCCCTGGAAATGAATTTAGTAATTTCAAAAGACAGAAGAGGGGCTATAGAATTACTTAATACCAGTCAGGCTTCTGTTTCTCCATCTTCAAATTGGGACTGGTAAGACAAACATTAATATGAGGAAAGAAAATTTCGGGACATACAAGGAGATAATGAAAGAATAACTACTTGCCTTAAATGAGTGCAAGTCTTCATACCCAAATAGAATGGCTATAAGTATTCAAAATACCAGTTGCAGGTAGATTGACCACAGGGCCCCTGAAGGCCATTTTTAAGAAGGGTGACTCTTGGCTGAGATTGGCAAATATCCAGATTTTCAAAAACTAAAAAAAAAGAGATGAACTGTGAAATTAGGCTGAAAAGCTTGACATGAATTCCTGGCAAAATTCCAGCATTAATTATTTTAGGAGACTTTATGAGATTAGCATTAACCAAGAATAATGTAAATGAATTATATCTCAATTGGGATAGATTATTTAAGTGGTAGTATGAGGGTCTGCTGTGCAAGGAAGGTATCTTCATGTCTGCAAAGGTTATAGCAAAGTCTCTCATAAATGTACCCTGTGATATGTGTACTGGACGTTAATACTGTTAAGATTGATATCAGGAAGAAAGACTGTACCAACTCAGCCTGGAGGATGTTGTCATGGTCTTTATGGACCAGGACCTGGGAACTGGAGTCCATGAAAAGAAGGATGCAGGGGACCCAAGGGTACTTTATTTGTAGCAGTGTGTGCTTTATATATCTACATACAAGAAGCTTTAGGCAGCAAAAATAAAGTTGAGCAAAAACAAAACTAGGCTGTTAGGGGACGTTCAACTTTAAGGGATCCAATATGTTATTCTTTTCTTTTGTGTGCCCTTTCTCAAGGATTCTCTATTCCTTATCGGTTCCTGGAAAACAGGAACAAGCAGAGCTGCACGCAGTTCTCAGGACTGAGATCATGAGAAAGGGCACCTGCTTGGATTCCTTTCAGTAACTGCCTTCAGTGACTCCCTTCAGTGACCTTACTTAAATGTAAGTAAGTTACATAGAATAACTTCTATTCAGTTATGCCCCTCTTACTCAGGATATGGAATGCTTTCTGGCCCTTTGAAGATCATCATTTGCTTGGCTTTGTTTTTGCTCAATTTTTTTACTGCCTAAAGCTGCTTTGTATGAAGAAAATAAACATACTTTTCCGCAAATAAAGCACCCTTGTTTCACTGAACACCCTTGGCAAGTGGACGGAGTGGCTGTTAGGACCTACGGAGGTCGGTAAGTGCGGGGTTGTGGGACAGACGGCTGGAAAGCCCCACCACTTCTCTACTTTACTTCATCATTTATTTAAGGTTCAAGGACTTTCGGTTTCGCGTCAATGGATCGAGGCTTGTCTCCTAACAGTGGTTGAATATAATCCCTGGTACCCTGATGAAGGCAGTTTTGATTTAGAAATTTGGAACCGGGTCAAAGAGAATGTTGAACGAGCCGCTAGACAGGGAGAAAATATTCCAATAGATTTCTGGCCTTTATGGGCCCTCATTAAAGCCATGATCTTGACGTTTCAAGGCAACTCTAGCCCCCCTGATATTTGTCAATAAGCAGAATGCTCATTATATGAATGTAAATTAGATGATGAGACTTTACAAAAGGCCCAATTAGAGCAACATTAAATGTTTCAAAACTTCCCCACCATCCCTGCTCCGGCTGTGCCAAGTGCTCCTCCTCCTCATTTCAATGGGCATGAAACCCAAGGTCCCCTCAATTAGAGGACAAATGAATCTGATGATGATTCTTCTGATGCTCTCTTTGACACTAAAGCCAACAATACTTTTTTTGATGACAATGATCAACCCCTAACACACACTCATATTTATGAGAACAGACAATCCACTCATTCTCCTTCACAACAAAGGTTTTTTGATTTACTGGCTTTGTAATCTCAGGTCTCTGAGGCCAATGATCTTCTTGCCTTTCCTGTGTAAAGAAATATTAATGCTCAAGGGCAACTAATAGCTCAATATGAAGGCACTGATTTTTCTCACATGCAACAAATGAAAAAGGCTGTAACTATGTACGGCCCTCATTCTCCTTTCACTAAAGAACTTCTAAACGCTATGGCATCTTCTGTTGGAAATTTTATTCCTTATGATTGGTGAATTTTGATAAAAGTTCTTCTTAAACCAGGAGAATATCTTCAATGGATAATGTGGTTTCATGATGTGGCCTGACATCATGCCAATTCTAATGCTCGAGCTGGCACTCCCCAAAATCAAATTACTTTTAAAATGTTAACCAGTACAGGACAATTTGATTCGGTGGAAGTTCAGATACAATGCCCTCCTTTGTTACATGAACAGTTGAAAGAAGCTGCCCTTGAAGCTTGAGATCGAATTACTCCTCAAGGGGAACCTAAAGGTAGCTACACAAAGATATTACAAGGACCTAATGAAGCCTATGCTGAATTTTTAGCTAGGCTGGGAGTTGCTATCTCCCTTAGTGTTGTCAGAGAGGAAGCCAGAGTGCAATTAGAAAAACTGCTTGCATATGAGAATGCAAATCAGGAATGTCAAAGAGCCATTGCTCTAATTCGTGAGACCGGGAATGTTATTGATTATTTGAAGGCTTGTCGCAACTTAGGATCAGAAACTCAGAAAATGCAAATGTTGGCTGAAGCAATGGCTGCTGCCTTTAAAAAGGGGAATGAAGGATGTTTTGTTTGTGGAGGTAAGAGCCATTTAAAAAAGGATTGCCCTAAAAAATGCACAAAAAAATTAAAACTATTAAAAAGCTCCAGGAGTCTGCCCTCCCTATCATAAGGGGGTACATTGGGCTAAAGAATGTCCATCTAAATATGATGTTGAGGGAAATCTTATATCAAGAAACTCAAAGAAGGGGGCTCCCCAGGTCCCCATCAACAAAAAGGGGCAAACTCCATCTTTTCCCTCAAACCCTCAACATCCGGCAGTGCTGCCATCGATATACCAGCCCTAAATGATTTTCTTTTTTTCCCTCAAGCAGTCCCTTCTAGAATACCTACTGGACTTTATGGACCCCTACCCCCACAATCCTTCGGCCTTATACTTGGCTGATCTAATCTGATTTCTAAGGGAATTACTGTTCACCCTGGAATAATTGATTCAGATTATAGGGAGAGATTCAAATTATGATATCATCTCAGATACTATGGCAGTTCAAAAAGGGGGACAAAATTGCCCAATTACTTCTTTTACCTTGCATTTCTATTAACTCCTCTAATGGTATATGGAGAGGTGGATTTGATAGTATAGATCAAAAGCAATCCTTATGGACATCAATAATATCTGAATATGTATGACCAAATATAAATGTCAAAATTAATGGCAAAAGATTTTCTGATCTTCTTGATACTGGATCCGATATTACTATTATTTCCAAACATTGAGGGCCCAAATCTTGACCTATGCAGAGAATTTCTTGGCAAATTGCAGGAGTTTCTCAAACCAAAGTACAAGAGGTTTATCAAAGTGTCCAAATATATCCATGTGAGGGACCAGAAGGCCAGCCTGCAACATTATGACCTTATGTGATAGATGCACCCCTTAATTTAATAGGAAGAGATTTACACATGCAATGGCAAACTCAAATATATATTCCACATTTTTCCTAGGGGCCACTGCCCATTTAACAAACAATACAATTACTAAAATAACTTGGAAAAATGACGAGCCTATTTGGACAGAGCAGTGCCCCCTTACAAAAGAGAAATTAGAGGCTGCTAAGGACTTATAGATACACAATTGAAATTAAAACATATAGAGGAATATTGTTGCCCTTGGAATTCTCCCATTTTTGTAATAAAAAACAAATCTGGCAAATGGCATCTTTTAACAGATCTTCAAAAAGTTAATGCATCTATGAAACCTATGGGTGCATTGCAACCAGGAATTCCATCACCTACCACTATTCCTCAAAACTGGCATATTATTATTATAGATTTACAAGATTGCTTTTTTACTATACCTTTACACCCTCTAGACCAAGAGAGATTTGCTTTCTCTCTTCCTTATCCTAATCATGTTGGGCCTCATAAATGATATCAATGGGCTTGTTGCCTCAAGGAATGATGAATTCTCCCACCATAGGTCAATATTATGTAGCCAAACCCCTTGAACCTATGAGAAAACAATTTCCTGACTTTCTTGTTATTTGTTACGTGGATGATATATTGTTTTCGGCTCCATCTGTTTTAGAAACTCAACAAATGTTTGACATAGCTCAACAATGCTTAAGAGCTTCTGGATTAATCACTGCCCCTGAAAAGATTCAAACCTCTACAGCCTACCATTACTTGGGATTTATTGTTAATAGACAACGTATTACTCCCCAACTAACACAGATTCGTGTTGATAAATTATCAACCTTGAATGATTTTCAAAAACTTTTAGGTGATATAAATTGGATTAGACCCTCTTTAGGCACTGCAAATTATCAACTGACTAATTTATTTAACACTTTAAAAGGAGCTCCCGATTTAAATTGTCCTCATTCAGTTTCACAAGAGGCACGAGAGGAACTCTGGTGCAAAATAAATTGCAAAAGCAGTTTCTTACTCATATTAGACTTGAATTACCTCTACAGTTGTTTATACTCCCCTCTCTCCATTCTCCCACAGGACTTCTTGCCCAACAAGAATACCCAATAGAATGGATCTATACCCATTTTAGAGGGACGAGGTCACTTACACCCTATCTTGATTTGATCCCTCTAATCATTATCAATGGAAGAAATAGAACTGGACTCTAATTGACTCCAATCCTCATAAAATTGTAGTACCTATTAATAAATCTCAATTTGAGAATGCATTACAAACTTATACCAATTTCCAAATAGCCTCCTTGGAATATTTTGAAGAAATTTCATGTCACTGTCCCTGTAACAAACTTTGGAATTTCTTCAAAAATACTGAATTTATTATCTCTCACATTGTCACATCACAACCTAGACCTCAAGCTGATGTTTTCTATATAGATGGGACTAAAAACACCAAAGCCTCATTCTGGTCTCTCAAAGAATATAAAGTCTTTTATACTAAATTTCACTCTGCTCAACAAAATGAATTATATGCTCTTATTCGGGTTATTCACCTACATTCTTATCCTATTAATATAGTTTCTGACTCCTTATATTCAGTTTTTGTACTAAGAAATATAAAAACTTCTACCATAAATTCTAATCAATCTATTATCCAACAACTTTTTTTGAACTACAGTCTCTTATTAGGAACCGCACTGCCCCCATTTATATTACCCATATTCAAGCACATTCTTGTCTTCCTGACCCTATGGCCCATGGCAATGAACAAGCTGATAAACTTGTCTCTTTTGCTACTCCTGAAGAACAACATGCTCTATTGCACAATAATGCTTGCTCCTTACACCAAATTTGAAAAATTCCATACCAATATGCTAAAGAAATCATTAATAATTGTTCTACTTGTAGGCCCCTAAATCTTCCCCCATTACACAAGGTATCAATCCTTGAAGATTACAACCCAATGAACTATGGCAAATGGATATAACTCATTGCCCTGAACTTTCTCCCTCTTCCTTCTTACATGTCTCAGTCTATACAAATTCTTTTATATGAGCCACACCTCTCCAAGGTGAAACTACACAAGATGTTATAACTCACCTGTTAGCTTGCTTTGCAGTAATGAGAACACCTAGTTCTATAAAAACAGACAATGGCCCTGCCTATATTTCTAGGCAATTCAAACAATTTTTACAGTCATTTTCTATTAAACATATTACAGGTATTCCTTATAATCCACAAGCACAGGGCATAGTTGAACGAGCACATCACACACTGAAACTACAAATAAAAAAATTAAAAAGGGGGAATACACAGGAACACTTCTATCTTCCTTATCCAGAGCAGACTTTACTAGATTCCAACGCAATATATTCTTTAAGCCGTTAACTATTGTTAGTACAGCTTTATTTGTTTAAAATTTTTTAAACTTACTGCAAGGAGATATTTTGACAAAAGCAGAAAAACATTTCAAGGCATTGAAGGACACCTCCCTTCATCTGCCCATTTGGTATCAAGATGGGTTGACTAAACAATGGAAATCTGGAAAATTAATCTTACAGGGAAAGGGGTATGCTTGTATTTCTCCAGATGGATCCAACGAAATCAGTTGGCTCCCTCTTCAGAAGATCTGCCCCCCGGGGAGCCACTCGCATTCAAGATAGAGAGGAAATGGCAAAATCCGCAGGAGGAGGAGTTTCCAGTACAAGCCATGGCGGCTTTAAAAATTTCCAAGAAACACCACACTCGACATCATCGACCTTATGGTCTCCCTACTTGGGGACAGATAAAAAAACCCTTACTAATCAAGCTGAAAATCTGATTTCTCAACAGGGAATGCCTTGGAATCCTGAAAATATTTTTGTCACTATGCTTGCTTTGCTTGCTTTTGCTTCCCCTGCTCAGACTGACTTGATTAATCACACTTGTTGGGCTTATATACCTAACCCGGCTTTATTGCAGGTTGTAGAATGGACAGATAAAGGACTGGTCGTATCCACTAATGACTCAGTACATATGCCTCCTCCTTGGAGCTTGGAGGGGCCCTCTCATCCTGAGGAAGAAGGAAGACTAATTAACATTTCTCTAGGCTATGAAATCCTTCCTTTATGCATGGGCCCAGCAGAATTATGTATTAATGTTAGTCGACAAACGTGGGCTTTCGTCCTGCCTCCAAAAAAGAACTTCCACACATTGCTTGGACTGTTTACTGCCCTGTCCCTTTCTGAGAACCAGTTCCAAACTCTGAGAACCAGTACCAAAACTCTAGGGAAAGGACAAAAATTGGAATGTAAGGTGTTTACTTATAAGGACTTTAAATATACTCCTGTTTATTGGGATAGATGTCAAGCTAAATTAGGAAAATTAATGTTTGTGGCCAGTTACACCATTGTTGACTGGGGACCCTATGGTATGTGGTTATCTAACTTCTCAGATGATATTAACAGTACTATGTATGGTTATGTTACTCAAGTAGCATGGAAGGTTACCAAAACTACGATGGAGCACTTCCATGACAAAGGACTCCTTGGCTGGCTTGACGGCGGAATGGCACCTCCTCGCCCTCAAATCATCCTCAATAAACAGATTGGGCCTGAACAATTGGACATCTGGAAACTTGCTGCAAGTACTGAAAAACTTGGAACTTGGACTGGATATTTCACAGAGACCAGTTGTAATCATAGTAACTATTCCTTCTATTATAATCATTCATAGTTTATACAAGCTTGTGTTCCCCTTCCTTTTGTTATAGCCATAGGGAACTTACAATTTAATAAGACTCTATGTTCTGTGACTTGTATAGATTGCAAATTGTATACTTGTCTTAATTCCTCTATTTCTCTAAAAAATGAATCCCTTTTGATTCTTTGAACTCGATGTAGTCTGTGGTTGCCAGTAGATCTCCAACGATTCTGGGAGGAGGGTCCTACGGCAGGACTTGCCTCCCGGTTACTCACTGAATTACTCTGATGATCTAAGCGATTCATTGGATGGTTAATTCTTGGCATTTGGGGGTTAATAGCCATTTATACCACTGCTGCCGTCACAGGCATTGCTTTACAAACTTCAATTCAAACACAAAACTTTATTCAAAACTGGACTAAAGATACCCATACTATGTGGGCCACTCAAACTCCGATAGATGAAGAAGTTCAGGATAAAATTCAGGAATTATAAACAGCCATCCAGTGTATTGGAGATCAATTACTAGATTTACAAAAACAAGTATTATTACATTGTGGTTGGAATTCTACTCAATTTTGTATCACTCTTCTTCAATTCAACCATAGTGCTTACAATTGGGAACAAATCAAATTTCATCTGCAAAATATACATAATAATGCTTCCTTAAATGTACAGTTGTGGCAAAACAAAATTTTGGAAACCTTCTCTAAGAGTCTACCCTCTTCCAACAATTTAGAAACCTTTGCTGAACAGCTGACTGATAAATTATCTGGGCTGGACCCTCAAGGATGGTTTCAAAGCATTACACATAGTATTGGATCTGGAACTATAATGTTGATAATGGTCCTAGTGATAATATTTGTAGTATACCGATGCCTTTCAACTAAAATTGTTCAAACTAAACAAACTCAATTGGTCAGGGCCTTTTTCACAAAAGTATCTACAGTCACCCACAATTGTGAAAAAATTCAAAAGGGGGGAATTGTCAGGGGATGTTCAGCTTTAAGAGATCCAATATGTTATTCTTTTCTTTTGTGTGCCCTTTCTCAAGGATTCTCTATTCCTTATCAGTTCCTGGAAAACAGGAATGAGCAGAGCTGCACGAAGTTCTCAGGACTGAGATCATGAGAAAGGGCATCTGCTTGGATTCCTTTCAGTGACTCCCTTCAGTGATTACCTTCAGTGACTTTACTTAAATGTAATCTATTCAGTTATGCCCCTCTTATTCAGGATATGGAATGCTTTCTGGCCCTTTGAAGATTGTTATTTGGTTGGCTTTGTTTTTGCTCAGTTTTTTTACTGCCTAAAGCTGCCTTGTATGAAGATATATAAACATGCTTTTTTGCAAATAAAGCACCCTTGTTTCACTCAAGACTTGGATCCCCTGCATTCTTCCTCTCGTCAACTCCAGTCCCCAGGTCCTGGTCTACAAGGACCATGACACTAGGCGAATAACAGTTGTCACAGGGCCAGAAGACAATCCATATCCTGAGTAATAGGGTCGTGACTGAGTAGATTACATTAAAGTAAAAGGTCATTGAAGGGAATCCACGCATGCACTCTGTCTCATGACCTCAGTCCTGAGAACTGCATATAGCTCTGCTCATTCCTATTTTCCAGGAACTGATAAGGAACAGAGTGCCCTTGAGAAACAGCACACAAAAGAAGAAAATAACATGTGGATTCCTTGAAGTTGGACGTCCCCTGACAATTCCCCCTTTTTTATTATTTTTGTGAAAAGGCCCTGACCAACTGAGTTTGTTTAGTTTGAACAATTTTAGTCAAAAGACATCGATATATTACAAATATAATTACCAGGACAATTATCAATGTTACAGTTCCAGACCCAGTACTATGAGTAATGCTTTGGAACCATCCTCGAGGGTCTGGCCCAGATAACTGACCAGCTAGCTGTTCAGCTGAAGTTTCCAAATTGTTGGAAGGGGGCAGACTCTTATGGAAGGCTCTAAAGATTTTTTTTTTAATAATTGTACATTTAAGGAAGCATTATCATGTCTGTCTTGCAAGTGAAATTTGATTTGTTCCCAATCATAAGCACTCTAGTTGAACCTAATAGGAGTAATACAAAATTGGTAGAATTCCAATCACATTTTAGTAATACTTGTTTTTGTAAATCTCCTAATTGATCTGTGACCCATTGGATGGCTGTTCTCAATTCCTGTATTTTATCTTGAGCTTTTTCATCTATCTGAGCCTGAGTGGCTCACATAGTATGAGCATCTTTGGTCCAATTTTGAATAAAGTTTTGTGTTTGAATTGAGGTTTGTAAAGCGATGCCTGCAACAGCAGCAGTAGGGTAAATGGCTATTAATCCCCAAATGCCAAGAATTATCCATCCAGTGAATCGTTTAGCTCACCGGAGTTATTTAGTGAGTAACTGGGAGGCAAGTCCTGCCATAGGACCCTCCTCCCAGAGTCGTTGGAGATCTACTGGCAACCACAGATTACATCGAGATCGAAGAATCAAAAGGGATTTGTTTTTTATAGAAATAGAGGAGTTAAGACAAGTATATAGTTTGCAATCTATACAAGTTACAGAACTTATTGAACTGTAAGTTCTGTATGGCTGTAACAATAGGAAGGGGAACATAAGCCTGTATGAAATATGAATGATTATAATGAAAGGAATAGTTACTATGACTACAACTGGTCCCTATGAACTATCCAGTCCAAGTTCCAAGTTCTTTGGTGCTCGCAGCAAGTTTCTAGATATCCCATTGTTCAGGCCCAGTCCGTTTATTAAGGACAATTCAAGGGCCAGGAGGTGCTATTCCACCCTCAAGTCAGCCAAGTCCTTTGTCATGGAAATGTTCCACCGTAGTTTTGGTAACCTTCCATGCTACTTGAGTGGCATAATCACATATAGTGCTGTTAATATCATCTGAGCAGTTAGATAACCACATACCATGGGGTCCCCAATCGACAATGATGTAACTGGCTACAAACATTAATTTCCCTAATTTAGCTTGACATCTATCCCAATAAACAGGAGTATATTTAAAGTCCTTATAAGTAAACACCTTGCATAATGACTTTTGTCCTTTTCCTAGAGTTTTAGTAGTGTTGACATGGTTCTCATAGAAAGATAAGGCAGTAAACAGTCCGAGCAATGTACAAAAGTTCTTTGTGGAGGCAGGACAAAAGCCCACATTTGTCGACTAACATTAATACATAATTCTGCTGGGCCCATGCATAAAGGAAGGATTTCTTAACCTAGAGAAATATTAATTAGTCTTCCTTCTTCCTCAGGATGAGAAGGCCCCTCCAAGCTCCAAGGAGGAGGCATATGTACTGAGTCATTAGTGGATACGACCGGTCCTTTATCTGTCCATTCTACAACCTGCAATAAAGGGAGGTTAGATGTATAGGCCCAATAAGTATGATTAATCAAATCAGCTTGAGCAGGGGAAGGAAAAGAAAGCAAAGCAAGCATAGTGACAAAAATATTTTCAGGATTCCAAGGCATTCCCTGTTGAGAAACCAGATTTTCAGCTTGATTAGTAAAGGTTTTTATTTGTCCCCAAGTAGGGAGATCATGAGGTCCATGACATCAAGGGCAATGCTTCTTGGAGATAGCCTCCATTGCCTATATTGGAATTTCTTCCTCTGGGGGATTTTGTCTTTTTTTTTTTTTTTTCCTATTTGGAACGCTGGAGGCTCCCCTGGGGCAAATATTCAGAAGAGAGAGCCAACTGATTTTGTTGGATCCATCTGGAGAAATACAAGCATACCCCTTTCCCTGTAAGATTAATTTTCCAGATTTCCATTGTTTAGTTAGCCTGTCTTGATACCAAAACAGCAGAGGAAGAGAGGTGTCCTTCAATTCCTCAAAATGTTTTTCTGTTCTTGTCAAGATATCTCTTTGTGGTAAATTTTAAAAATTTAAAACAAATAAAACTGCATTAACAGTAGTTATAGGATTAAAGAATATATTGCGTTGGAATCTAGTAAAGTCTGCTCTGGATAAGGAAGATAGAAGTGTTCCTGTGTATTCCCCCTTTAAAAATTTTTTTATTTGTAGTTTCAGTGTGTGATGTGCTCGTTCAACTATGCCCTGTGCTTGTGGATTATAAGGAATACCTGAAATATGTTGAATAGAAAATGATTGTAAAAATTGTTTGAATTGACTAGAAATATAGGCAGGGCCACTTTCTGTTTTTATAAAACTAGGTGTTCCCATTACTACAAAGCAAGCTAACAGGTGAGTTATAACATCTTGTGTAGTTTCACCTCGGAGAGGTGTGGCCCATATAAAAGAAGAATTTGTATAGATTGAGACATGTAAGAAGGAAGAGGGAGAAAGTTCAGGGCAATGAGTTACATCCATTTGTCATAGTTCATTGGGTTGTAATCCTCAAGGATTGATACCTTGTGCAATGGGTTGAAGATGTAGGGGGTCTACAAGCAGAGCAATTATTGATTTTCTTAGCATGGCAGTATGGAATTTTTCAAATTTGGTGTAAGGAGCGAGCATTATTGTGCAATAGAGCATGTTGCTCCTCAGTAGTAGCAAAAGAGACAAGTTTATCAGCTTGTTCATTGCCATGGGCCATAGGGCCAGGAAGACAAGAATGTGCTCAAATATGGGTAGTATAAATGGGGGAAGTGCGGTTCCTAATAAGAGACTGTAGTTCAAAAAAAGTTGTTGGATAATAGATTGATTAGAATTTATGGTAGAAGTTTCTATATTTCTTAGTACAAAAACTGAATATAAGGAGTCAGAAACTATATTAGTAGGATAAGAATGTAGGTGCATAACCTGAATAAGAGCATATAATTCATTTTGTTGAGCAGAGTGAAATTTAGTATAAAAGACTTTATATTCTTTGAGAGACCAGAATGAGGCTTTGGTGTCTTTAGTCCCATCTATATAGAAAACATCAGTTTGAGGTATAGGTTGTGATGTGACAATGCGAGAGATAATAAATTCAGTATTTTTGAAGAAATTCCAAAGTTTGTTACAGGGACAATGACATGAAATTTCTTCAAAATATTCCAAAGAGGCTATTTGGAAATCGGTAGAAGTTTGTAATGTGTTCTCAAATTGAGATTTATTAATAGGTATTATAATTTTATGAGGATCGGAGCAAATTAGAGTCCAGCTCTATTTCTTCCATTGATAATGATTAGAGTGATCAAATCAAGTTAGGGTGTAAGTGACCTTGTCCCTCTAAAGTGAGTATATATCCATTCTATTGGGTATTCTTGTTGGGTAAGAAGTCCTGTGGAAGAATGGAGAGAGGAGAGTATAAACAACTGTAGAGGTAATTGAAGCCTAATATGAGTAAAAAACTGCTTTTGCAGTTTATTTTGTACTAAACAGTTTCTTCCGTGCCTCTTGTGAAAGTGAATGAGAGCTATTAAAATTGGGATCTCCTTTCAAAGGGCTTCCCTGGTGGCTCAGACGGTAAAGCGTCTGCCCACAATGTGGGAGACCCGGGTTCGATCCCTGGGTTGGGAAGAATCCCTGGAGAAGGGTGGCAACCCACTCCAGTACTCTTGCCTGGAAAATTCCATGGACAGAGGAGCCTTGTAGGCTACAGTCCATGGGGTCGCAAAGAGTCAGACATGACTGAGTCACTTCACTTCAAAGTATTTAATAGATTGGTCAGTTAATAATTTGCAGTGCCTAAAGAGGGTCTAATCCAATTTATATCACCTAAAAGTTTTTGAAAATCATTCAAGGTTGATAATTTATCAACACGAATCTGTGTTAGTTGGGGAGTAATACGTTGTCTATTAACAATAAATCCCAAGTAATGGTAAGGTGTAGAGGTTTGAATCTTTTCAGGGGCAATGATTAATCCAGAAGCTCTTAAGCATTGTAAAGCTATGTCAAACATTTGTTGAGTTTCTAAAACAGATGGAGCCGAAAACAACATATCATCCATAAAATGAATAACAAGAAAGTCAGGAAATTGTTTTCTCATAGGTTCAAGGGCTTTGGCTACATAATATTGACCCATGGTGGAAGAATTCATCATTCCTTGAGGCAACAAGTCCATTGATATCATTTATGAGGCCCGACATGATTAGGATAAGGAAGAGAGAAAGCAAATCTCTCTTGGTCTAGAGGGTGTAAAGGTATAGTAAAAAAGCAATCTTGTAAATCTATAATAATAATATGCCAGTTTTGAGGAATAGTGGTAGGTGATGGAATTCCTGGTTGCAATGCACCCACAGGTTTCATAGATGCATTGATTTTTCTAAGGTCTGTTAAGAGATGCCATTTCCCAGATTTCTTTTTTACCACAAAATGGGAGAATTCCAAGGACAACAAGATTCCTCTATATGTTTTAATTTCAATTGTGTATCTATAGGTTCCTTGCTGCTGCTGCTGCTGCTGCTGCTAAGTCGCTTCAGTCGTGTCCGACTCTGTGCGACCCCATAGATGGCAGCCCACCAGGCTCCGCCATCCCTGGGATTCTCCAGGCAAGAACACTGGAATGGGTTGCCATTTCCTTCTCCAATGCATGAAAGTGAAAAGTGAAAGTGAAGTCGCTCAGCCGTGTCCAACTCTTAGTGACCCCATGGACTGCAGCCCACCAGGCTCCTCCGTCCATGGGATTTTCCAGGCAAGAGTACTGGAGTGGGTCGCCATTGCCTTCTCTTAGTAGACTCTCCTTTCTCTTTTGTGAGGGGCCATTGCTCTGTCCAAATAGGCTCATCATTTCTGGCTTCTTCTCCAGTTACACTACGGGAAATAGCAACTTCCAGTCTAGCTAAAAAATCAGCATAGGCTTCATTAGGCCCTTGTGATATCTTAGTGTAGCTACCTTTAGGTTCCCCTTGAGGAGTAATTCAATCCCAAGCTTCAAGGGCAACTTCTTTCAATTGCTCATGCAACAAAGGAGGGCATTGTATTTGAGCTTTCGCCGCATCAAATTGCCCTGTATCCCTTAACATTTCAAAAGTAATTTGGTTTTGGGGGGCGCCAGCTCTAGCATTAGAATTGGCATGATGTCAGGCCACATCATGAAACCATATTGTCCATTGAAATTGAAATTACCTTCATCGAGGAACCAGGGATTATGTTCAACCACCGTTTGGAAACAAGGTTAACGTGAAACAGAAAGTCCTTGAACCTTAAATAAATGGTGAAGTAAAGTAGAAAAGTGGTGGGGCTTTCCAGCCATTCGTCCCATAACCCCGCACTTACCAACCTCCGTAGATCCTAACAGTCACTCCGTCCGCTTGCCAAGGGCGTTCACTAGGTCCCTGTTTGGGCGCCACTTGTCACGGTCTTTAGACCAGGACCTGGGGACTGGAGTCGACGAGAAGAAGGACACAGGGGACCCAAGTCTCGAGTGAAACAAGGGTACTTGATTTGTAGCAGCGTGTGCTTTATATATCTCCATACAAGGAAGCTTTAGGCAGCAAAAATAAAGTTGAGCAAAAACAAAACTAGGCGAATAACAATCGTCACAGGGACAGAAGAAAATCCATATCCTGAGTAATAAGGAGGTGGCTGAATAGATTACGTTAAAGTAAATGGTCATTGAAGGGAATCCACACATGTGCTCTCTCTCATGACCTCAGTCCTGAGACCTGCATGCAGCTCTGCTGTTCCTATTTTCCAGGAACTGATAAGGAATAGAGGCCCTTTAGAAAGAAAACACAAAAGAAGAAAACAACATGTGGATTCCTTAAAGTTGAACATCCCCTGACAGTGAGTGACCATGTATTGCATCTTTCCTGCAGCCTCTTGCTCAATGCCTTTGTGCAGTATTCCCTGAACTCAATTTCAGAATTAGGTACTTAGGGATCAGTCTAATCAAAACCCAATTTCCTGTAGAGGAAAAGGATACATTTAATTTGGAGAATTGAAGAAAATTTTTAATATGATGATCATTATTTAGCAATTATGAGCTATGCACTTTCATATATATTGTATTTTCATCCTCACAATGTTGTTGTTTAGTCAATAAGTTGTGTTCAACTCTTTTGCAACCTCATGGACTATAGCCCACCAGGTTCCTCTGTCCATGGAATTTTCCAGGCAAGAATACTGGAGTGGGTTGCCATTTCCTTCTCCACGTATGAACCAGCATCTCCTGCATTGGTAGGTGGATTCTTTACCACTGAGCCACCAGGGAAACTCTATGCTTACAATGAGCTGAGATTAAAGAATTTATTACAATTTTATAGGTGCAGCAACTGAGATGCAAAGCAGTTAAATGACTTGCCCAAAATATCAAGTTAGTGAATGGCAGAGCCAGGAATCAGGTCTTCAAAATATAAGACTGATGAACTTTGTATAACACTGTTTTATAACTAATGTGCCAAGTGCTTTCAAATCTCTTTTATTTTTGAATAAATAGAAGCCCTGATAGGTCTGGAAGACTACTTTTTATCAAAATAGCCCCAGTATGAGATCCAGGACTCTAGAGTCATTAGTTTCTTTTCTAATTTTATCCTCCTTTGTAGTTTTAGACAGAATTTTAATCTCTTGGGCCTCAGGTTTCTCAAGAGTGAATGAATGAATTGTACTTGGTCAAAACTAGGGTCTCTTTCAGACTTGCAGTTCTATCATTTGAATCATGAAATTTAATGCCAGACAGAGGATGAGATGGCTGGATAGCACCACCGACTCAATGGGCATGAGTTTGAGTAAACTCCAGGGAGTTTGTGATGGACAGGGAGGCCTGGCGTGCTGTGATTAATGGGGTCACAAAGAGTTGGACACGACTGAGTGACTGAACTGAACTGAATGTGTTAAATGATTTCTGTATATTGTCTCATTTGGGAAACATGGACCTTGCTTAGGTTCACATGCACCTGGTTACCAAGTAATTTAGTCTGGATTCAATCTCATAATGAAGTTAATTTTATTTGATTTTGATAAGCTGTAAAAGAAGTTATAACCATTCACAAAGCTATGCAATCACTCATTCCACTGAAAGGGACCAAGACTTCTTGGAGAAATGGCTAGTTCCAGGTCTGGAGCAAGAAATATAGAAAATGATCCTGAAATATCTTGTCCTGCCAGAACTAAAAAAAGGGAAAAAAAAACTATCAAAGATTCAGAGTTAGATGAAAAGAACACAGGAAACAAAATAAAGGGACTCCCACTGGCCAAAGATGGAATCACTTGAACATCAAAAAGAAAAAATAATAATGACTGCAATTAAGACTCCTTTGAAGAAAAAAAAAAAAAACTCCTTGAATGTTTTTTAAAAATCTGTGAGTTAATGATGTTCAAAAAGAGAAAACAATAAGAAATATTAGTTACCAATTACTGCATAATAAACTACCCCCAAATTTAGAGTCAAACAGCAAGTATTATCTCACACAGTTTCTACAGGTCAGGAACCTGAGAGCAACTTAGAGATTGCTTCTGGTTCTGTCTTAAGGTTGCAGCCGATTTGTTGACCCAGGCTGCAGTCATCTGAAGGCTTGGCAGAAAGCTGACAGTTCCACTTCTAAACTCACTCATATGGCTGTTGGCAGAAAGCTTTAGTTCCTCACCACCTGGGTCTCTCCTTAATGTATGGCAGCTGGTTTTCCCCAGTGTGAGTGATCTGAGACTACAGGAGAAAAGAGAGACCAAGATGAACACCACAGTTTCTTTTATTACCTAGTATTAGAAGTAACATAACATCATTTCTGCCATACTCAATCGGTCACACAAACCAACCCTGGTATAATACAGGAAGAAGCTACACAAAAGTATGAATACTGGAAGGCAGTGCTCCTTGATGGTTATTTTGAAAAGTTGTTAATGTATAATAACAGCGGCCATGGCACCTAGGGCATGGCTGTTTACCCTCAAAATTGGCAGTTAAATAGAAAGGTAAACATTTATTCTGTCTTTTCTGTTAGAACTGACATTTCAGAATAACCAAACAACCCTGAATTTACAGGTTAAGGAGATAAAATCCTTTTAAAAGGAATTCCAAATCATAAATGTGAAAAAAAAATTTTTAATTAGAAAATCCCGGTTTTGCAATAAAATGCTTGATTCAGGCAAAGATCATCAGTGGATGAAACCACCAGATGAAAGGTTGATGAACTTTACATGGAAGGATCCAACTAGCAAGTGCTGATTCACTGATGAATCTTAACATCACAGAGAGTGAAATAATCCAACATTATGTGCCTCCTGATGTAAAGCAAAAGGAAGTAGGTAGCACCACCTAAAAATAATGCTTACCCATAAAGGTAAAGCAAACTCTAAACCTTTAGAGCTAACATCTAGTTAACAAATACAAGGCTAGAGAAACAAATTAAATGGGGATGGACTCAGACCAAGCCAGCATGTGGAATATGCAGGACAAATGGCCAAATATGTTCGATGGGGGAGAAAGTGAAAGATGGAGGAACTATCCTAGATCTAAATTTTAAAAGATTTAAGACAAATAACCAAATAAAGTACATAGACTTTAGATCGTGATTCAAAAAAGCAGCATATTTTATGTATTTGGGAAA
The DNA here is from genome assembly GCF_023699985.2 of Odocoileus virginianus. Taxonomy (NCBI): domain Eukaryota; kingdom Metazoa; phylum Chordata; class Mammalia; order Artiodactyla; family Cervidae; genus Odocoileus; species Odocoileus virginianus. Next base: position 44,781,209 of record NC_069700.1, read on the forward strand.
TTCAAATATGGACTCAGTATTAGATGGTACCCGGGAGTTATTTTAATTTTGATAGTTGGGATAATGACATTGTGGTTCTGTTTTAAGAGATGCATTCTGAAGAACATAAAGCAAGAAATAACACGTTTGGGGCTGCGGTTGCGGACGGTTTCTAGGGAACTCCTCAACCAGCGAGTTGATGATTTCCTAGAAAGTCACCGGAAATGATTATTGAAGGACTAGGAAGTGGAGCTAGAACAAATTCCTTTATTTTGTCATTTCTAGAGAAGAATATCGGCAGGAAGGTCTGTGTCTCCAGCCAGCGTGGGATGGGACTGTAGCTGCCGGGCTCCCAAGCTGCCACTGGGGTCTCCGAACCCTCCGAGGGGCGGCTGGAAGGAGGCCGACACCACCTCCTGCTTCACTTAAATCTTAATATTAATACACCTCCTACCAGGGACCCGGAACGGCGGGCGGGGATGGGGCGGGGCTTTGGTGCCGCGTTGCGCGGGATCTGGAGTCCGCCGCGTATTCCTGCCCGACAAGGGATTTTTTTTCTCCGTCTCCCCCGCGCTCTTCTTGCTCTCAGCGGCCGTTTACTTTTCTTTTTTTTCATTTATTTTCCTCCCCAGCATCCATTCGTGCATTCTTTCATTTGGCCAATTTCTAGCTGAGCGACTCCTGGTGTAGGCACTGTTTTAAACTTTGGGGATAGAGCAGTGAACAAAATAGACAAAAAGTCCGTGCTCTCAAAAGCCTAGAAGCTTACATTATAGTGAAAGGAAGACCTGCAATAAACAATGGAAAGTATATAACTTATGCACCTTGTTGGAAAGTGCTGTATAGGAAAGCAAGGCATGTCATGATTGGAAGGAGGTGGTAGACTGTAATTTTAAATAGCGCACCTAAATAAAGTAGGTTTCCTAGGGAGGATTACATGCAAGCAAACAGTTGAAGGAGGCGAGATTATTCATCGTGAGGATAGTTTGAGATAGAGGGAACAGCCAGTGCAAAGTCCCTAAAATAGAACCGTACCTAAAAAGGAAGAGAAAGATCTGTGGGACTGAAGGGGGTTGAAGGGGGATGGGGGCGGGGGGGAGAATAGTAAGAAAAGTGGTAGCAACCCTGTAGACTCATATGGCCCTGTAAAGACTTTAGCTTTTATTTTGAATGAACAGAGGCGATGCAAAGAGATTCTTTAGGGTCTTATACGCTACTCTTTATTTTGAGTAAGATGGACGCATTGAGGGCTTTTAAGCAGAGAACTGAAATGATCCAACTTAAGTTTTAAATGGCCCACTTTATTGTATTGAGAAAAGACAAGTAGAAGACAAGGACAGAAGCAGGAGACCAGTTTGATGGCTAACACAATACAGGGCAAGGCAAGCAATGGTGGCTTGGGCCAAGATGGTGGCAGGAGAAATTATATTCTGGATATATTATCATATTCAGTTTGTTCCTCTTCTCCCTCATCTCTCATAGATACTCCAGATTCTCAGTGATTCCTTCTTTTCACTTTGGTCACACCCCTCTATTCTCTCTTCTCTTCATCAAATATACAGGAAAACAAGGTATGGGATCATCACTAGCTTATTACTGCTGATGAACCCCACATCTAGGGCAGTATTGATACATCAAACCAAAAAGCAGCTTCCCTGTGGGTCAGGAGCAGTCTTTGACTGGTCTCACCAAGGCTTATATCCCTGAAAGGAGGCTAGTATCCACTGGAGCCACTTCAAAACTGGTTATCTGGGCAAAGCCAGGATTGACTTTAGGAGCTGGATCCAACCAGCAGAGAAGAAACTGGGACAGTATTAGAAGACTGGAAAAGAAAACATGCAGCCGGTAAAAAAAAAAAAAGGAGAATCTGCAGTGAATCACAAGGAGGAAGAAGTAGTGAGTCCAGGAAAGGAGGAAAGCAATGGAAGTGTGGTGGGCTTGGATTGACTGTGTGGAAGTTTTCTCCTTCAAAATACTTTTTCTGGATTACCTGGTGGTGTTTTTAAGTTATAGAATAATTGGATGCCATTTCTGTTTTTCATAAGGTATATCGGAGACTGAGCCCCTGTTTTTCTCACCCCTTTTGGTAGTTTGGAGAGTTGATTTCCATGAATAGAACTTTATAGTTGGTTGCATAACCAACCAATATGCAGTTTACCATAAATTTTCTGTCCCTCCATAACTTCTCCAAATGTTTTCTATTCCTTGCAATAGACTGTGGTATCAGAAGAGAGTCCAGGATCACCAAACCAGTTTGGCATCCCTGATACCATGTTCCTACAGGAAAGAGGTAATGTACACAGGGGATTGTGGCAGGAATTATGGCAGCTAAAAATGGGGCAGGGACACAGACTAGGTGAGAGATGCTTCCTGGGGCCTGGGAATATGCTCATTATTGAGTATTTATAGAAAAATATATTCTTTGTATATTAGCCTTGGCCTGGTATTGACAGGAACTAAATTATTCAGTTTATGCCCTCATCTTAAATCAAATTTGGAAAAAAAATAAAAATTCATAAGAAAAGATTCTTCAAAGCAGTTTATGGAAGCTTTGAATGTATTCATCCACTTATTATATGTTCAACTCGATATATATATGACAAGTAGCTTACATATGGGTACATGAATATTTACACATGTTAAACTTGTAGTATAATTTGGTAACGCCTCCCCAACCACAGTTTTACCAACGTGTAAATATTGATTGTATGTCATTTTATTTCTGTACATCTGTTAACCCTGAGATTTTTACATTATAGTATAGGTATACCTGAGAAATAAGATAAAGCCACGGCAAAAGAAGGAGCAAAGGTTTTGTTGTGAAACTTTGGAAAAAATAAAGGAGGGGAAATGTGGGACTGGGCTTTAGAAATGCTCTTCGGTAGCATACACGAAGAGAAAAGTGGAGAAGATTTGTGTGCTAAGTCGCTTCAGTCATGTCTGACTCTGTGCGACCCTATGAACTGTAGCCCACCAGGATCCTCTGTCCATGGGATTCTCCAGGCAAGAATACTGGAGTGGATTGCCATTCCCTTCTCCAGGGGATCTTCCCCACCCAGGGATGGAACCAGCATCTTTTACACCTAACCAGCATTGGCAGGCGGGTTCTTTACCACTAGTGCCAGGTGGCGCTAGTGGTTTGTATAGACAGAGGCTATTAGACAGAGGACTAGGCACCTGGACACCCCTAAAATAGGCTTGTAGGATGATACGTATTATCTGCAAAGAAAAAAAAAGGTAAAATGAATTTCTAAGCATATTATTGGAACTTCCAGAAGAGAAATCTTGAAATTTCTACTGTAAAGTAATCATAAAGGAAAAATTAATACTATAGAACATATTTATCACAAATTTAAGAGGTAGAAAATAATGGATATTGCTTAACTTGGTTGTTAATTTTATTTCATTTTTTTAAAGTTTAAAAATATATATAATTTTATGGTTCACATCTGACCTGAGTATTCCAGTCCTCTTTTTCTCAAAAGATATTGAATTCTCTTCCTATAAGTGATTTTTAGGGCCATAAAGTTTACAGTTACTTAGCATAATATGTAAATGAGTTAATCTCATCCTGGATAATATCTGTACATTGTTTTAACAAATAGTTTTGTCATGGGCTGAATGTTTCTATCCCCTCAAAATTCATATGTTGAAGCCCTACCCCCCAACCCAGTGTTACGATATTTAGGGGTGAGGCTTTGGGAAGTAATCAATTTTAGATGAAGTCATGAAGGTGGAACCCCAGTGATGAAATGAATGTCCTTAGAAAAGGACACTCTCACCCATGTGTGAATTCCCCCAAGTTCATTTTTAACTGACCTTTCAAATTCAGAAACTAAGAAATAAAGTTTAAGAATCACTACAGTGAAGAGAATTCCCTCGCACTCCAGTCATTAGGACTGCTGCTGTTGCCTAAGTTCAGTTACTGATGGGAGAACTAAGGTGCCACGAGCCGCACTGCACAGTTCAGTTCAGTCGCTCAGTCTGTCCAACTATTTGCAACCCCATGGACTGCAGCACGCCAGGCTTCCCTGTCCATCACCAACTCCTGGGGAAAAAAATCACTACAGTGGTTACCAGGGGCTGAGGAGAAGGAAAAATAGAGTTGTTGTTTTGTTGTTTAATGGGTATAGAGTTTCAGATTTGCAAGATGAAAAAGTTCTGGAGATCTGTTATGATTTTAGTGTGGTACATTTGTTACAAGCGATGAGCTAATATTGACACATTATTATTAACTAAACTCTAAACTCCCTAGTTTATATTGGAGAAGGAAGTGGCAACCCACTTCAGTATTCTTACCTGGAGAATCCTGTGGACAAAGGAGCCTGAAGGGCTGCTGTCCATAGCATCACACAGAGTCGGACATGACTGAAGCGACTTAGCATGCATGCATGCATTGGAGAAGGAAATGGCAACCCACTCCAGTATTCTTGCCTGGAGAATCCCAGGGACAGAGGAGCCTGGTGGGCTGCCGTCTCTGGAGTCGCACAGAGTCGGACATGACTGAAGCGACTTAGCAGCAGCAGCAGCAACAGCAGTTTATATTAGGATTCATGCTTTGTGCTATACAGTTATATAGGTTTCTACAAATGAATAATACTATGTATCTGCTATTAAAGTAGTATGCAGACTATTTTGATGCCCTAAAAGTTCTGTTCCACATATTCATCCTCCTCCCACCACTGTGAATATTTTAACACTATTGAAACACTTAAAAATAGTTAAAATGGTAAATTTCCTTTTATATTTTTTTTACCACATTTAAAAACAGTTTTTAATGTAATGAACACTTAGGGGAAAAAAGCCACTACAAAGTAACAAAAGTTTTGTAATTTATGAAGAAGATATGGTAAACATCCAACTGGGATGCATATGGAGGAAAGTTGGAGTTAAATAAGGATATGCTTTGTCAAAAATTTAAGACTTATACATTTGACTGTATATAAATTTTACTTTAAAAATAAGAATATAAACAAATATTCAACTTTAATGATATGTGTCATAGTGTTAGGGGTCATATATGCTAATGTCTTCAACTTACTTTGAAATGCAACAAAAAGTAAAATGAATTTATAGATAGTTAGATGGACAGATATGCAATAAATCAAATATTGCAAAATGTTAATAGTAGAATGTCAGTGGTGAGTATATGGATATTTCCTATATAGTTCTTTCAACTTTTCTGTATATTTGAAAATGTTCATTATAAAATGGTGATTGAAAAAAAACAATTGGGAGGTTAAAGTTTATTGATATTATAAGGAAAAGAACTGTTATGGAACATTTTGGAACAAAGCATGTGTCTGCTGTGAGCTCTGTACCTTCCAGGGGATTGGTTTCCCAACCAACCAACTTTTTGAGACAAAGAGTCATAAAGTAACAGACTTTCAGAGGAGATAGTGGGGAAACTGTATGGAATCCACAATGATTGTGAACACAGACCTGTTTTGATCAAAAGCTAAGGGTGACATAGACCAAAGAAGAATCTTCTTGACACATTTCTGAAGAAAGAAGCCAGTTTTTTCCTAAATTGAGGTTTTGGTGAAATTGAAGTGATAGTTTTGGGGTCCTGAGGCCAAGGGATGACCCTAGAGTCTTACCGATAGGTGACTTCAGACCAGAAAGGAATGTTCTTGGACTGGGGAATATGTTGATAACTATCAAGAAAGATAAACCACCATAAACACGGAAGCTACAGAAAGGCCAGGTTGGCCTGCAAGGAATAAAACAGGGGCCCCATTAACCGGTATTGAGAAACTGTACTTTTTTCCCAATCCATATGGATCATACCTGGTCATTTGTACACTCTGAGAAAGTTTCTTTTGCATTTTAAAAAGTGGAGTGTGTTATACTATACTGGAAGGGCAGTTGGGGGCGGGGAGCCGAATTGCTTAATACTAGGGAATTAACAGGAAAAAGACTCAGAATCAAAGGGGGAAAGTGATTTTCTCTAATAAGAACAAGAAAAAAAATTTTTCTAGTGAACTAAGTGGAGATAGACCAACTAGTAAGTTACATAAAGAAGTAAGCTTTGGACCTATCCCTTTTTATTTATATTTATTTATATTTCCTTTTAAAAAAATATATGTATTTGGCTGCATTGGGTCTTAATTGCGGATGCAAGGTCTTTCACCTGATAGCTGCAGTGCCCGGGATTAGTTGCTCTGTGGCAAGTGGGATCTTAGATCCCTGACCAAGGATCAAATTTGTGTCTGCACCACCAGGGAATTCCCTCTGTGGATATTTCTGATCCATACCTCTCCTTTTTTCCCCTCCACCTTCACCCCAAGTCTTTCTGGACAAAATTACTGCAACATTCAAATACAGGAAGCCAAGCTGTCATATTAAGCTGGTAGTCAGTGATTTGGGCCTTTTAGGTCTTCTAGGATTAAGAGAGACAGAGTAAAGGATTTAGTAGGTGAGAGGAAAGAAGAGTGCACTTACAGTTGGCTTGGCTGCTGGCCAGGTCATGATACCTCACACTGGAAACTGAGACTAGAGGAATAATGGAGAAAGAGGATACTGTAACGCAGTCGACTTACCCCCTAGATCAGAGCTTCATAAGTTTCTACATTGGGGGAGGAGAGGATGAAAGTAGGCTTCATTAACACCGTGCTGAATTGACTCTAGGCTTATTTCCCTTCTCTCAGCTCTACCATTTCCTCAGTGCCCTGCCTTAGCCAGAGATGAAAGCCAAGGAAACCTGCCAGGAGCAAAACATACAGTGATGAGCCAGCCTCAAGTGAGCTAAGGCCCCTTCCTTCCTTCCTGAAAATATATCTCTGTCTCCTAAATGTGTCCTTGTCCTCACTCCCTTACCTGGCTATGCCACTCCCAAGTCCAGGTGCTCCCTCTCCTAAGGGATGCTTTTTTGGATGACAGACCACTTGTGGATTGTTTGTTCTTTCGTTATTTTTTGCTACTGAAAGCCTAAGCTTCCTTTCACCTCGTCCCCAGATATACACCAAACAGTATCAGCCTTTCACTTCTGTAAACCTTCTCCCTACAAATTCTTTTCTTCTGCCTCTGTTTCCTGAGGGAACTATGAAATTTCCTCCCACAATAGCAGGAACATGTTGTTTCAGGAGTCAGTGACATTTGAGGATGTAGCTGTGAACTTCAGTTATGAGGAGTGGCAGTGTCTGACCCACGCTCAAAGGCACCTCTATACAGATGTGATGTTGGAAAATTATGGGAACATGGTGTCACTTGGTAAGAACTTTCCCTGCACTTGGCTTAGTACTTTCTCCCTTCCTTTTTCTTTTCATTGCTTTGTTGATGTGTATGGGGTCTCATATTGAAAATCAGAGCCCTCATTCTTTATCATCAGCTTCTTCCTCCCAGATTAGTTTTGAGTTGTCCCTGTTTACATAGCAAGAGAATTTCCTGACTAATTTAGTTGCTGTTTTCTGATTCTCTGAAATGAAAGTCTCTCTGAATAGAATGGAAATCCTTAGCTTCTGTTCTCCCTAGATTCTTGCCTTCTCAAGCCTCTCATTTTCCATTAAATGCTTTGTATCCATCGCCTAGTCATGAACTCCTTCCTAGCGGCTGAAAGCAGATCAGCCTTCCTTTACAAACTCCCATTCTCCTAAAAAGAACAGGGAAAATATAACCAATGACAGTTTTCCATAAACTCTTTCTTTGCCTTTCTGAGTATTGACTTCTGAGAAAGTCCTTCAACCTGTTTCATTTACGGGTTACCAAACCCCTGAATAAATGCTTTTCTCTGCCCAAATAGACATTTCTTTCCTATTTTCATATGCAAACAGAGGGATCAAAGTAAATGTTAGGGCAGTTCTTTGTTGCTATACACACTTATTCCTTCTTCCTTCTGTACAACCAGGATTTTCATTTTCTAAACCTCCTTTGATCTCCCGTCTGGAGCAAGGTACAGAGCCCTATGTTCAGGATCAACAGGACTGGGAGTTCCTGAGCTGCTCCTATCCAGGTGAGTGCCAGAGAAGCTGTCTGTCCCCTTGTGTGTTCCATGTGACAGAATGGTTATAGAATGTTCTTAGTGGTGGGCCATCCATCCTCAAGGGCCCAGAGGAAATCTATCTAGGAAATCTTAAAAGCAGAGAAAACATACTATTTGGGTAATTATTCTGTCATTATCTAATCAGCTCTCTGCAACATATCTAATAGACTTTTTGCAATTTCTTGCAAAAAGGCTCTGACAATTTATCTGCCCTCTGTGTATCATTTACTACAATGCTCAGAGAACATTGCTTTTCTGCCTCTGGATTTTAGGGGATTTTGTTTGTTTGTTTGTTTTTTCAGGACCTTCCCTCATTCGGAGTCCTGAGCCTTTGACCCTTGTCTTTTTCTATTCTCTGTTATTGTGAAGTTGGATGCCTGCCATCCGAAGAGGTAACCTTTACCTCTTTCCTGGGCAGCAGTCTCATGTTTCTAACTCCTGATTTTTATTTGAATATTGCATTGTCATCTGGGAAGCAACATATCTAAAGTCAAACTCATCTCTCCCTCCAAGGCTGTCTCTTCATTAAGCTCTCCCTATTTCTATATCTGGTTCTACCTCTTTCTTACTTTTCTTTACATTCCCTGAACCTCTTATGTAGTCAGTCATAAAATATTACCAGCTCTTCATTCAAACTATTTACTACATTTGTCATTTAAAAAAATTGTCCTTTGCTTACAGGGCAACTCCGGCTTCCCTATCCAAATATCTACTCTTCAGTCCTACCTGCCATCTAAAAAGCATAATTGGGCAACTGTTATGTGCCAGCTATTATATAAGGTTCTAGAGATAGACGGTCAGATAAGATATGGGCCCTGACTTCCAGAAGCTTGTTTTATTGTGGGGAAAGCAAATAGGTAAAGAAGTAATTATACAGTCCAGTATCATAGGACTTACTGAGATATGTAGATAAGGATAAGCATCTGGTATACATAAACAGAGAGGAAAAACACCTAAATCTGACCTGGGGACCAAAAGACTGCAGGAGGAACGACAACTGAACTAAGTTATGTGGAATAAGTGAGGTCATTTCGTTGAACGAGGGGAGAGTCCTTCTAGGCAGAGGGGAATAAGAATGTGAACTGTGAATAGTTCAGTATGACCAGAGCAAAGGGCTTTCAGTAGCCAGTGGAGACACTACAGGAGCAGTGGACAGGGGAAGATCATGACTGAATGAGTTTTTGGTAAACTACAGACCTTGAACTTTATTCTTATACTAACAGGTAAGATGATTGGTACTTATTTCAGTGTTGCAGGTGCTTTACATACATTGACTCATTTCATTATCATGGGTAACCTAGATCCCATTTTATTGATAAAAACAATGGGTCAGAGAGAGAAGTTACATCATCCTCCCAAGTTGGCACAGTTATTAGGTGTCAGAACTAGGACAGTGAGCTGGGGCACTTGACTGTACATTTTACTTCCTGTCTGGTTAACTATGGAGCACCATTGAAGTGTTTTAAGCTAAAAAGTGATGTGATTAGATCTGATTTTTAGAAGGAATAATCTGGAAGCAGTGTACAGGATGATTAGAGAGGAACCAGACTAAAGGACTTTTGAGGGGTATTGAAGTTAGCTAGTGAGAATGCACTCGAAATAGAGATGAAGAAGGGATAGAGTTAGGAGATAATAAGATAGATTTGGACTGTGGTTGCCAATAGTAAAAATTAACTCAAGCTACCTTAAGCAAAAGAAAGCAAATGTACTTATTATTCAGGGTGTCATGGAACTTAAGAGTAGGTATACAAGAGGCTTAAGAAGGGCTGGAATGCCATCAGGCCCTGCTCTTCAGCTGTCTTCTCTGCCACTCTGTGGATCTGCTCCATTCTTCTTTCTTGGCAGATCCATCTCTGCTTGTCAGTCCCAGTGACAGAGCTGTCCATCCCCTAAACAACACCCATATCCCAACACCACTCAAATTTAAGTGCCAAAGATCCAGCCGTCTTCAGAGCCGGGCCTTACCTGCTCTCATATCATGAATCCAGAGTTCATGAGGAGAGAATCTGGCCTGGTTTGGATCAGGTCTTCCCCAGATCTAACCTGTCCTACCCAAGTGGGCAGGGGTACACCACAGAAATATGGCTCTCCAGGGTCCACTGGCAGGAACAAAGCAGACAGATCCTCACAAAGGGGGCTACACTGGCACTTGAGCACCACCCCTGCAGCTCACTAGTTCACTGGTAAGCGTCTGTAAAATGTTACTGAGTATTAGAATGAGTTGAAAATGATTTCCAGTTTCCTGTTTAGGGGCTTAGGTGTATGAAGTTATCATTCGCGAAACTAGGAGATTCTAGAACATGAGTAGACTTTGGAAGGATTTTTGTCAGGTTTACTCAGTTTTGAATATCTTCGTACTCTTCAGTGTTTCAGCCTCCTTTGCCATATGACCTTTGCCATAATGTTAGCAGTTCTTCAAGCATGAGAAAGTCATTTACTCTTCCAACAATTTACCATTGCTTCCCCTGTTCCAACTCACTTATCTCCTTTCCTCTGAACATCTGACATTTTTATTTTCTTGTTACAGCCGCCAAGACGTGGCCTGAGAATGAGAAGGCAAGATCAGAACAGGAGGTTTTTGAAAATGGAGAAGTGTGCTGGGTGAAATTTAGAAGTCTCCTAAAAGTTGTTTCCCAGGATCCAGAGGTTGGAGAAGTTTGTGTACAAGATGTCGAATTAGAGAATCAATGGGAAATGCCTGTGAGGGAGAAACGGAGAGAAAAGAAAGAAAGCTGTGAGAAAGTGACTTTTAGGAAAGGAAAGAACCAGAAGGGACTTAGAAAACACTTCAGTCCAAACTCAGAATATATTCTGTATGGAGTTCTTACAGAAAAGAAGCAGCATGAATGTACCCAATGTGGAAAAAACTTCAGTTGGCATTCTGACTTAATTCTCCATGAGCGAATTCATTCTGGCGAGAAACCCTATGCGTGTAATGAGTGTGGGAAAGCATTCAAGACCAAAAATCAACTTTCCATGCACCAGATAATCCACACAGGGGAGAAACCCTTTAACTGTACCCAGTGTGGGAAGGCCTTCAGTAGTAGATCCGCTCTTTGCCGACATAAAAAAACCCACAGTGGGGAGAAGCCACACCCGTGCGGTGACTGTGGGAAGGCCTTCAAGACCAGGTACTGTCTCAGGATGCATCAGATCATCCACACAGGAGAGAAGCCTTATGAATGCAGTGACTGTGGGAAGGCCTTTCAGTTTAAGCATTCCCTCATCATCCACAACAGGAGCCACACTGGGGAGAAACCCTATGTGTGTGAGGAGTGCGGGAAGGCTTTTAGTGGGAGTTCAGACCTCATCAAACACACAAGAGTCCACACTGGGGAGCGACCTTATGAGTGCAATGAGTGTGGGAGGGCCTTCAGCTGGAGCTCAGACCTAAGCAAACACAGAAGACTCCACACTCAGGAGAAACATTGTGGGTGCCCTCAGTGTGGAAAAGCCTTCAGCAACGAAGCAGAGCTCACCAAACATAGAAGAATCCACACCGAAGAGAAGCCTTACAAGTGTAAGGAGTGTGGGAAAGCCTTTCATCATAACTGTAAATGCCGGGCTCATGAACGAGGACACACCGGGGAGAAGCCCCATCGATGTGGGGATTGTGGGAAAACTTTCCAAGATCAGCACTGCCTTACCATCCATCAACGAATCCACACTGGAGAGAAACCTTATAAATGTTCAGAGTGTGGTCGAGCTTTCAGTGGGAAATCAAATTTGACCAATCATCAGAGAATCCACACCGGAGAGAAGCCTTACAGGTGTGAGGTGTGTGGAAAGGTCTTTCATCAGAGCTCAGTCCTGAGACAGCACAAAAGAATCCACACGGGTGAGAAGCCATTTACCTGCCATGAGTGTGGCACGTCTTTCCGTCAGAGCTCGGCCCTGATTGGACACAAGCGAGTTCATACTGGAGAGAAACCTTATGTATGTGAGGAGTGTGGAAAAGCTTTCAGAGTGAGTTCAAATCTTACTAGACATAAGAAAAGAAAACATAGAGTGTGGGAAACCCACAAACTTGGGGAGAGTGGGAAATCTCTCTCTCTAGTAACTGATTCTCAGACCTTTTCATTCATAAATATTTTGACCACCAACACCTGAGAGTAGTGATTCTGGTGTTTACACTTTCTCATTTCTCCTTCTACTTCTTATACTGATCCCTCTTGTCTCCTGTGTTGGTTCTTCCTGGTTCCCTGACCTCTCTAATTGTGAGATCCCTCAAGCCTTTGTCCTTCATCTTCCCATTCAGTGTGTCTTCAGTTCCAAGGTTTTGTCTATCAATATTAGTACTGTAATACTACATACTAGTGCCCAACACATGCCAGGCACTATTCTTTACAATTTTAAATCATTTAATCCATACAGCGTCCCTGTGGGATGAGGAAATTGAGGCATAAAAAAATTAAGAAACCTGTTATGGATCCTGTAACTGGTAAATTCTAAACAAATGCCTGCTGAATGCTCAGACTTCTCTGAGCAATTTCTGTAATCCTGTACCACATTTCTTGAATGTGAGGCTATACCTCAGTTTAGCACAGAGCATTCTTTTATTGTAAATTAATAAATTTATTATAAATAAACATTGATCACTTTTAGTAAGTTTTTTATTTTTTTTGGTCACAGTTCTCAGTTCCCTGACCAAGAACCAACCCTGTGCCCCTTAAGTGGAAGTAAGGAGTCTTAACGACTGGACCGCCAGGGAAGTTCCAGCAAATTTTAAATTAAAACTTAAATGGTACTCTTCTATATAGATTCAGAATTTCTGCAATTCAGCAGAGGAAGGAAGACAAGGCAAAGGCAGACTTTTTTAATTACAAGTAAGTAGAAGTCAAGTGTGAGCTTCCCAGCTGTCGCGGTGGTGAAGAATCCACCTGCCAATGCAGGAGAGGCAAGAGATGTAGGTTCAGTTCCTGGGTCAGGGAGATCCCCTGGAGCACAACATGGCAACCCACTCCAGTATTCTTGCTTGGAAAATTCCATTGACAGAGGAGCCTGGTAGACTAGAGTCTATGGGGTTGCAGAGTTGGAAGTGACAGTACACACAGAGAGGTCAAGTGTCCACAGCTCAAGTGGAAGTTTACATATGGAAAGAGCATGAAGCCTGCCCCACTGTCTTATAAATGTACTAAAAGGTCTTCATGGCGTTGATTTCTTAAATATTTGTTTTATCTATCTGCATGACATATGAAATGCTCTTTCACAAGGATTAATAAGTGTATATCTTTTCAAGTCTTTCAGTGTCTCTTAACATCTACCCTTTCTCTTTTGAATGTTACAGGTTCTTACTGCAGACAGAATTAAATACACACATGCAATAAGGCTAAGGAAATGGCAACCCACTCCAGTATTCTTGCCTGGAAAATCCCATGGACAGAGGAGCCTGGTGGGCTACAGTCTGTGGGATCGCAAGTGTCACACACAACTGAGCAACTAAACCACCACATTCAATAAGGCTACTAAGACAGAAATTGAAAATCCTAGAAGAGGATGCAAGTGTGTGTCAGTTAACATAATGACCATTGCCGGAGCCTGCCGGCAAACGAACCGGTCACGGGCGCAATCGCCGAAATACCTGAGAAATAAAAGAAAGGACTAGGAAAGAAAAGACTAGAAAAGAATGGGGTTGAGAGGGACAGAGTCAGCTTGCGTCTGACTCTGCCAACTTTATTGAAGAATACCACACCTATATATATGCTAACAGGAGTTGCTAATAGATCAAAGGTTTGCATATGTGCAGAGCTACAGGCACAGGTGTTTTAAATTCCTCCCCTTAAGATCAGTAAAGCATCACCCTAGCGCCCAACATGATTAAGATCAATAGAACATTAACTAGATAGAAAACAGGCTTCAATCATGACGAGTTTATCAGCAACAGGTGAAAGATCGCTACAGCAATTTCCTTGAGGGAGGTGAGAAAGGCCAACCTGTGCTTTAATAAATCAGGGGTGGCGGGACAGAGAGGGACCTCTTGATCTCTCTCAGAGCCAAGGAGGAGCCTGAGCAGTCAGGCTGGCTCCCCGCATCTCCCCCTTTTCTTTTGACTAATGGCCTTTATATCTCCCTCAAAGGAAATGGCTGCGTTTGCAAATGGGAAAACATCAACAATCTTTTATATATCATTTCAGATAGGCATTGACAAATGCAAGAACCAAAGGTTGTATTCACAAATCCATCAAGTGTTATTTGGGGCTACGCATCTTATACTAGGACTATTTTCCCAATTTGTCCCTGGCCATTTAACAGACTTGTTGGCATCCATTACAGTCTTACATTTTTGGGTAGGCAATAGTCCCATATGTTTCATCAGGTTTCCTGGGAGTGTTCAGCCTTCAAATGTTGGTATATGAGTCTTTTGCTCCCAGCAAATGTCAGCAGGGGTCAGTAGCTGTCCTTTTTCAGGGGTCATCCAGAAATATTCATCCCAAACTTGATAATAATCACCTTCAAATCGATCAGGAGCACTGGGGGAAAGCTTGATTAATTACTGCACATGCTAATGTAAGAACAATATAGGCCAGAGCAGATTGGGGTTGAGCAGCGTCAACGGTCATCCTTCTTGCTTGTAAGATGAACTCATGCATCTGCTGAGCTGTCGGGAATGCATTTCTCTGCTGTAGAGATAGCCGACTCATTTGCTGGTTCAGTGATCTTCTCCGTCTGGCGTACCAGCCTTTCCAGGAGCCAGTGCGGTGTTTTGGCATCCTGTGGAAAAACACATACATAACCCCTCCCCCAAATTAATACTGGATCCGGATCATGCCATGAATTGTCTAATGGGTCTTTCCATACATCCATCTGCCAAAGGTGATTAGGTAAGAGTCCATGAGGGTTGACACCTAGATGAGGGACTGGAAGAAATTCAGGACAAACAGAACAAGATTAAACAAATTAAAAGGCTGTAAGAGATATTGAAAACAGACTTTGTGAACCACTGAAAGTTCGACTTCTTGAGCGAAGGTATATCCAGTCTGCCAGGAAAAAGAAGTATTATTAACCACAAAAGCAGAAAAACAATCTTTTAAATCTATAATTATTTTATAGGTTGCACGTGGTATCCCAGCAGGTGAGGGCAAGCTGGCCTGGAGCGGTCCCATAACCACCATAGTTTCATTAACTTTGCAAAGGTCTTGTAACAACCTCCACCTGCCGAACTTCTTTTTAATAAGAAATATGGGGGAATTCCAAGGGGAGCTGGATGGCTCAATATGTCCTAATTGCAACTGCTCCTGTATCAATTGCTCAGCTGCAGAAATTTTCTCTTTAGTCAGGGGCCACTGATCAACCCAGACAGGTTCATCAGTTTTCCAACTGATTGGGTCTGCATCGATTACAGGAGAATCAATAGCCCCCGTTAAAAACAACCTAATCCAGATCTAGAAGGTTTAGAAATAGGCATAACTGGTTGGGTAATACCTTGATTATTTCTTCCTAACCCCTGCTGGGGAAGTAACCCTTGATTCATCATTTTGGAAATAATCTGATTTGGAGCAAAAATATAAACCCCCATTTATTGCATTACATCTCTTCCCCATAAGTTAACCGGAAGATGAGGGAGAATGAAAGGTTGAAAATTTCCCTTCTGTCTTTCAGAGTCTCTCCAATGTAGGATACTGCTGCTTTGCTGTGGATTTCACACAAGTCCAATCCTGTGCTGCCTGGGGTGGTTCCGAAAAGGCTTTTAATGCCGAGTCGATTAGATTTGGCTGAGGCTCGGTCTGAAGTGCCCCATAACATTGCTCTGGGGTCTGAAGGCTGGCCCCTCACCCAGTTTCCCGAGACAGGAGGCAGAGGTTTACCTTCTATGTCAGTCTTAGAACGACAGTCTCTGGCCCAATGTTTTCCCTTTTTACATCTAGGGCAGACATTAGGATTTTTTGCCGAATCAGGGTTATTGTTCCTTTTTGGGCATTGAGCCATACGATGTCCCATTTGTCCACATGAAAAACAGCTACCTGGTGGCCCGCTTCTTTTTATATTTCCCTTATTCCTTGCTTGTTGGTACAAAACCTCTTTAATAGACTTTCCTTGAATAGCTGCGGCCATAGAAAGCCCTTGAAGGTAAGAAGGGCCAATATCAGCACAAATTCTAACATAATCTGTTAAATTTCCCTTTTTCCTGTAAGGTCGCAGAGCGGCTTGGCACGCAGCATTTGCATTCTCATAGGCCATCTGTTTTGTTAAAATAAGACCTGCCTCTTCATCTCCTATAATCTTAGATATTGCATCTAATAGACGAGCAACAAAATCCTGATAAGGCTCGTCAGGCCCTTGCCGAATTTTCGAAAGATCTTCAGTCTTTCTATTAGAAACGGGAAGTTTCTTCCAGGCTTTTAATGCAGCTTCACTAATCTGAAGGTAAGCTTGTTCTGGATAATTTAGTTGTGCATCAAGAGCCCTAAAGACTCCTTCTCCCATTAGCATGTCAAAATTAATTTGTAACCCATTACGGCGATTACGATCTTCAATAAGACCACAAACTTCTCCATACTCGGAGCGCCAGAGCAAATAATCGCCTCCAGAAAGGCAGGCGCGTGTAATAGCTTTCCAATCGTTGGGTGGCAGATATTGGGCTCCGAGGCTCTCAATTATAGCTAATGTAAAAGGTGCCGTGGGTCCATACTGGGCACAAGCCTGCTTAAGCTCCTTTAACTGTTTAAATGGAACAGGCTCATAATGCCTGCAGCGGTTAGCGTCTTCAAAAACTGGAAAAATCATGGAATATCCCTCAAGGCTTTCTCCTTGGTCTCTAGCATGTTTAACAGCCATTTGAAGTGGGGAAAGGACGGGTTTTTCAAATTTCAAAGGAGAATATACAGGAGCTGTAGGTATTAAGGGAGCCTCAACCAAAGGAGGAGGCATAGGAGGAATTGGAATGGGATCCAATCCTGCCACAACAGACGGTGTATTGAAGTGCTGCGGCTTGGGACCCGAAGGAAACAGCAACTCTAATTGCTCCACTCTCTGTGATATAGATGTTAACATTTCTTTAAGTTCCAAAAAGGGGGATGCTTTGTCCTTCCCTTTTGTAACAGTAAAAGCATCCCAATTCTCTCTATTGTACTCATCTAGTTCTCCTTGATCCTCATGAGAGAGTTCAGACTCAGAGTCAGATGTTAAAGCAACAGCCTCCTTTTTACTAGATTTTGGGTCTTCCGGGAAATTGCAAATATGTTCAACTGTCCCGGAGGTAGGTTGCAGATTTTTAGGAGTTATAAACTTTAGAGCAGTTAACATCATTTTTAACGTAGAAACAAAGAACTGTTTACTACTACTTTGACCCATGATATTTACTCTCAACTATACCCTCTCCACCCACAATACCTGCAACTTTAAACGCTGCCCGCGGGATTACTTGTTTTTGGGTGGCTGTAGTCCGGGATCCGCTCATGTCCCTGTTCGGGCGCCACTTGCCGGAGCCTGCCGGCAAACGAACCGGTCACGGGCGCAATCGCCGAAATACCTGAGAAATAAAAGAAAGGACTAGGAAAGAAAAGACTAGAAAAGAATGGGGTTGAGAGGGACAGAGTCAGCTTGCGTCTGACTCTGCCAACTTTATTGAAGAATACCACACCTATATATATGCTAACAGGAGTTGCTAATAGATCAAAGGTTTGCATATGTGCAGAGCTACAGGCACAGGTGTTTTAAATTCCTCCCCTTAAGATCAGTAAAGCATCACCCTAGCGCCCAACATGATTAAGATCAATAGAACATTAACTAGATAGAAAACAGGCTTCAATCATGACGAGTTTATCAGCAACAGGTGAAAGATCGCTACAGCAATTTCCTTGAGGGAGGTGAGAAAGGCCAACCTGTGCTTTAATAAATCAGGGGTGGCGGGACAGAGAGGGACCTCTTGATCTCTCTCAGAGCCAAGAAGGAGCCTGAGCAGTCAGGCTGGCTCCCCGCAGACCATAACTGAGAATTAAATTTAGTTCTCAGTTCCCTGACTGGCCAAGAAAGAGATGAGCAGTGGGTTATCCAATATTTGTCAAAGGTGTTTTACAAGCTAATGTTTTTTAAAAATAACAAGTTTAAGAAATGCTGGCTAGGTGGGGATTTTTATTCCCTTAAAGACTTCTCAGGGTTTATAATATGCTGATGTCCTTTCTAAATTTTAAAACAAGGGAACTGTAAGAAGCATTGCTTTCCCAAAGGGGAGGACAAAAAGAATCCTGTTTGGAGGAGCACCTTCATACCCTCTTGTTTCACAGAAAACATTTTTGGAAATGGTTACACCTTATCTAATTGGACAAAAAGTCCAAGATACACAATTTTCTAGTAACAAATTCCAAAGGGAATTACATGGCTTATTACACATTAATAAGATTAAACATTGGTCTTTAGGTTCAGTGTCTACAGGATACTACAGCACGTTCCTTATACAGGCATTTCTTATATAGCTTGTTGAAGAAAACTGAGATGAAAACATTTAGGCTCTAACTTTGAAATTGTTTCTATGGAAGATGAAACTCTGTATATGTGGCTTTCAGATGATACAATGTGACTTAAGAACAGAGTTCAGGATGTGTCTGGAGAGTTCATAGTGCTTTTCTAGTCTTCTTTGAGTATGAAGACGCCTTATTTGATGATGAAAACTTTTCACCAACACCCTCTCCCTCATGTATACACATACTACAAATAGTTGTACTTTATTGCTTGATGGCAAAATGTTGTCATGTTCTCCAGAAAATCTGAGGTTTTGTTAATTACAACGTCATATATGCTGTTGTAAAATATATGTACATGTTCAGGATGTTTATTTTACCTGCAAATTATGATGTGCATTTAGATTTTGGACTCAGAAGTCCTTAGCCCATCATGAGGACCCTCAAGTGCATCCTTTCATGTCGCTTCTTTAGTCCATCTTCTAACAGAATCTGGCAAAGTTTCAACTCCAGTTTAAATTCTGGACAATCCTGGAGTGTTGCTGTTTTGTGTTATTGACTGCAGGGTCATATCTTTCAAATGCTGGTTAACTGAAGGAGGTGGCAAGCCTGACATCCCATTGTGAAAGTTGAGCAACCTCTGTATTGAGCCCAAATAGAGTAGACTTCATCCTCATGTGTCTGTCTTCAACATGACCGTTGTCTCCCTAAAATAGTCCTATGATTGTGACACCTGGCTTTATTTGTTTTTATTGAAGTATCATTGACTTACAATATTTTGTTCACTTCAGATGTACAGCTGCCTTTAAAACTCTCAACTGACTCCAGGTCCTGCAGTTAAAAATCCCCAAATTACTAGCTCAAACTCCAGGAATCTTTTGATATCCCCTTAACACTGAAAATGAACATGATGATAAAACGCTGAAAAAGTTTCAGATACTTTACCTGTGAAAAAGTCAGTACATTTTCAAAGAATCCTAAAGTGGGGTGACAGAGAAGGCAATGGCAACCCACTCCAGTACTCTGGCCTGGAAAATCCCATGGACCGAGGAGCCTGGTAGGCTGCAGTCCATGGGGTCTCTAAGAGTCAGACACGACTGAGCGACTTCACTTGCACTTTTCACTTTCATGCATTGGAGAAGGAAATGGCAACCCACTTCAGGGTTCTTGCCTGGAGAGTCCCAGGGACTGGGGAGCCTGGCGGGCTGCCGTCTATGCGGTCGTACAGAGTCGGACACGACTGAAGCGATTTAGCAGCAGCAGCAGCAAAGAGAGGTAAATGCTCAGTTGTGTCTGACTCTTTTTAGAGCCCACCAGGCTCCTCTGTCCATGGGATTTGCCAAGCAAGAATGGTAGAGTGGATTGTCATTTCCTCTTCCAGGGAAATTAGGATAGACTCGACTCTGCTATATCGTTGTAACTTTCGGAAAATGTTTGTATGCCCTCGGGTCAAGAAAAGATTTTTCAAACAAGGCCCCGAAAAAAGACGATTGTGATACTTTTCTCCATTCCCATACTATAAGTATTTCCAAATTAGAGAAGGACACGAAGTAAGTGAGCTGAGAGAGGCTGGAGAAAGGATAGTGACTATTTTGAGCATAAATTATTCCCTCGGAGGCACTGACAGGATCTCTATTGAATTGCAGGGCATTCCCAGGAATCTGACATCCATTCATTTGTAATAAGGATTGTATGCATAAAAGCACTTTTTGTTTATGATATTGATTGTTGCATCCTCAGGGCCTAGAATGATGCCGAAAATATACTGGCCGCTCAAATAGATAGACTGAACAACAACGTGTAGACAAATAGATTATTCGAGCGCATGTTTTCCGTTGAGCATTGTTCTGAGGTAGTTACCTATGGCCCTTGGGTAAACAGAAGTCAAAATGGGGGGAGATAAGGACTAACTTTGTAGGATATTAGAACAGCCCACTTCCGGCATGAAGAAAATTTGTCTATCAGGCAGTCTCCCAATAAAGAAAACAGTCCTGGCAGCGGTGGGATTCGAACCCACGCCCCCGAAGAGACTGGAGCCTTAATCCAGCGCCTTAGACCGCTCGGCCACGCTACCTCTTCCGGTCTGAGCTGAAACTCATCATCATTTTCCCTAAGAGTGATAGTCTTCCCCTTATGGTTCCGTCACGTCTCCCCCCTTAAGACGCCTACCTGGCGTTTTCCTCACCAATACTACCATAGAATTTATGCCTGGCGTTCAACCACCACCCAAGACTGATCCCTGATACCCTACTTCCCCACAGCTGGGAGTAGCGGAGAAGGAAACCAGGGGATCCGAGCCGCCCGCCAGTTTGTAACCAACCCGGGAGGAAAGAGCTGCAGGTGTTCGTATGGGTTGCGGGTCCGCGGTGGACGGTGATGGCCCGCGCAGCCACGACACAGCTGAAAGTCCAGGAGTGGTTTTGGATGAGGGGACGCTAGGGGCGGGGGGAAGACAACCCGACGAAAGGAGCAGAGAGCCCAGTCCTCAGGACGAAAGCGGTCTCTGCAGAAATGCCCCCCCTGGACCAAAGGCATTGGGCGGTTCATTTTGAAACGTCAAGGTTTGAATCCAAACCATAAAGAGACGCGGGTCCCATCCCTGGGACGGGAAGATCCCCTGGAGAAGGGCATGGCAACCCACTCCAGTATTCATGCCTGGAGAATCCCATGGACAGAGGAGTAGCCTGGCAGGCTACAGTCCATGGTGTCGCAAAGAGTCAGACACGACTGGAGTCACTTAGGATGCATTATCCTTAGCTGCAATACTTTAACAATTACCAGGTGTTATTTTCTAAGAAGATTACCTTAGGAAAATCACTAAGAAAAAGGATTCTCAATAGAGCAAAAGCAACACAGTCACCCCCTACTCTTCCTAAAACTTCTTTCCCTAGTTTCTCCGTGCATCCCAAGCTAGGAGCCTCTTTTCTCTTCTGCTGTGTCATTCCAAGCCTCTCCCTCGTTCTCCCTCTCGGCCCCTCACAACACCAGTAGACTCCCCTCCACTATCAGTATTATTAATATGTACTCCCACCAGTTCTGGATGGCAATATGGACATAATTTGATGGAAACTGACCACTTTGCGACAACTTTAACCCTCAAAGACAAAGAGCAATGATATCCTCCTGCTAGGTACTAACTAGTTTAATACTTCATCAGCGTCATCTTGATCCATCAAAGGCATCAATTCAGAGACCAGTTTTCTCTTTCCAGGGTTTGCATTCCTATATGGTAAACTAACAAGGGGAAAAAAGAAAATTGAAGAAATAAATTGAGATAAACTGACTATATCAAAGATTGGGCATCAGGAGCCCACTCATTCATTCAACAAGTATTGTTCCTGGGCCTCTGGGTGCTAAGCTGTACACTGAGTTTTCAGTAGAAACATTTGACCAGTGCTCTCTTCACCCTCAGAACTACCCATCAAGTAATTATAACTCAGGGTTTTAAATGCAGGAGGGCTGCGTTCACATTTAGTTGGAAGAGCTAATTTAGCATAGATCTGGAAAGGCCTGGTTGAAAGGGTTTATGAACGCACTGAGTAATGTATGTTGGAGTAAGACAGACCTGGTGAGAAGTGTAACAGGGAAAGTTTGGGTGGAGGCGGCCAGGGTCAAGATTGAACCTGCAACCCCTTTCCTCCAACAGGCCCTCTCCTGGAGGGAAGACAGAGATTCATGAAGGAGTGAGAAATGGAAGCAGAGAGAAAGAGGTGAACGAGAAATGATCTCCACGCTGGAGAAGAAAATTCAGGTAGCTTTAAAAGGAGAGTCCTTTGTCTCTAATCCCATTAAGTTTATGTGGGAAAGTTTTAATATTTAGAAAAGCATCAAATACATTTAAGGGTTCTACCCAGATTCCTCTCTTAAAAAACAGATATTAAAAAGAAATGAAGCAAAAGATTCTTGCTACATAGAGAGGAAACAAAATATGACATGATTAAAAGAAGATATTCAAGAGGTGTTTGCCATCAGGGCTATAGGTTGATTCCCTGTAAAACATTTAGCAAAAAAACACAGAACTGCTTCCGTATACAGAGAAATTCGGCAAACTACTACTTTTATGCTTATAGAAAAATAAAATTTCTTACATAAATTGATATTACATAGGTGTTAAAATATATTAACATATGAGTATTGGCAAAATAACAAAGGAGTGGCCCAGCTCAAAGAGGTTTTGAAATTTGGGAATTTATATCTGGGGGTTGGGGGAGAGCAGGAAATGTGCAATTAATTAGAAAGAGTACTACTGTTTCATTTAACCTGATCATAAAAACACCATCTGTTTGTAAACTAAGATCAGGGACACCACGATTTCTATTTGGAAACTTGTGAAGAGTTAAAAAGCACACTGAACTTTTATAAGAAATGAGAAGGAAATAATAAGCAATACACCTGTGACTGTTATTTAGACAAATCAAGTAACAAAGATTCGTGCCCCAGTACTGTCAGACAGAAGCCAGTTATTGCAAAGGTATGAAACTGTCAAAAGTCAGGAGAATAACAAGATCTGCCTTTCCTCCAATAGTTATCAGTAAATTTCTCAGGTGCGCATTCAGATATGTTCAATACTTTGTTTGCCTGTTTCTTAGTTTTTGACAGTTTTCCTTTAATGATCTAGCCTTCCCCTATTTTCTTTCTTAGCAAACCCCAGACAAACTGTAAATTCGTAGCTAAAGAGAGGTGGAGGCTCTGGGGAGACCAGGCAGTCCGGAGCTCGCCTAGGCCCAAAATTCAATTACCCTGCCGGTATTTCTCGGGCGATCTCCCTTCTCGCAAAGCAGTTAAACTAGAAAATCCACCATAGAGTTGTTTTCAAAATTCCAGCTGCTCTCCCGGATTCAGAAACTCGCCCACAACCAGCGAAGACAAACGTCCAGAAAATAGCTTCTCGATTTCTTTCATCTTCATTCGTAACTATTTTTTCTTTATGTTATGTTAATCTCGATCAACTCCTAAAGCTAATCAATTGCCTCCAAAATTTCTCTCTCACTGGATCATCCAAACGAATAAATTAAAATTTTGAGGCATTTAAGAATAGTGGACAGCTTTTTGATCAATGAGAAGTAACTAATTCATTTACTCATTTTTTTGTAAACCATTAAAATTTACATCATTTGTTATTTTGAGCTTGGAATATCAAAACCATTGCAGGGCTTCTAAACCGAAAATGTTTCATATGAAAATTAAAAAAGCTTGTATACACTTAAAGTTTCCCCTTTGCTGGCAACCCTGGTAGTTTTTAAAAAAAAAAAAAAAAAAGAACTACCAATTCCCTGACCGGGAATCGAACCCGGGCCGCGGCGGTGAGAGCGCCGAATCCTAACCACTAGACCACCAGGGAAGGTGTTAGAAGGGTATCAAGAAAATCCTACGAGGCAAATGCTTCGTAGGTACGAAGTAGCACTGCAACAAGATCACTTTCGTTTTTACAAGGACCTCCTGTCCGCACCAACCAATAAAATATGGAAGAGAGGAAGATGTGGCAACGCCTAAGAAGAAAAAATCGGGGCATGTAGCTTCATAGAGTCTCTTTCCCTGCTCCAGACCTGTGGATTTACTCGGGAATAAATTGAAGGTTTAACTAAGTAATTACAGCAGTTCTTAAAACATAATTTGTAATTGTCTTATCTTTCTCCTTATAAATTGGTGAGCCATTAGAAGATGAAAGTCCTTTTTAAATTTATCTTTGACTTCCTCAAAGTACTTATCGTGATGTTTATCAAACAAATTCTTAATAAGTAGTGACTAAAAGGACAGAGAATAAAGCCATTATACATTATTTCAAGGCCGTGTGGGCGGAGCCGAAATAGCTCAGTTGGGAGAGCGTTAGACTGAAGATCTAAAGGTCCCTGGTTCGATCCCGGGTTTCGGCAAACAGACGACTTATTTTTAATGTTTATTAAAATACGAATGTACTAATGTAAACAAAATACACACAGAACCAAAAAAAAAGGCGACTTTTTTTTCTCAAATTCATAAAGGAAGACACAAGGGTATTTTGCAATAAGACGATTCTTTCAGTCAGAGAAACCTAGGGATGGACTTCTACATTTCACTAAATGGAAGTAGATCCAAATGTGCTAAAGGAAAACCACTTTCCCTTCTTTTTTGTAATATTTAGTGTGTATCTTCTTTCTTGGTTCGGATTCTGTTCTATTTATGCTATGCTCCTCTTTCTTCAAAGCTACACCTTCTTCATTCCCATGGAATTAGTCCAGCAACCTTAAGCCAAAATCAAGGGGACTCCACTTTCTCCCATTCATTTCTACTTAATGATTCCCCCTTCCCCCCTAATCTTATTCTCTGCCAGGAGAGAAGTCAAAGCAGACCAGTCTCCCAGGTAGATATGAAAAAGAGAAGTTTAATATTAGGAATATCAATTGCATTTTTTTTCTCGACGTCATTTTCCTTCAATAAAAATTTATTGAATTTTTTGGACTCCTATGCAATTCTGAAGAGAAAGAGAGAGGCAAGGCAGGAGACCTGAAGAAAGTTTCCTAGAAAATGAAGTCATCTGAGTTGAACTGAAGAGGTGGCTCCTGGCTGAGAGTGCGGGGCAGGGTGCCTGGTAAACTGAGCCAGAGCCTTGAAAGAAAGAAGAGTCATGATACTCCAGTGGTTTCCTTTTTCCCTATCTCCTAATTTTCTGGTTCTTCACATATTCCAACCTCTTCCTACTCAGGAAAAGTTTCCCCTCATTTCCAAGGTTAATTAACACTCCATCTGAGCTTTTGACAACCTTCTCCTAAATTCCATTCTACCCTTGCGTCTGATCTCTCTCCCTCTTACCTGCCTCTCTTCAGACTACAAAATGCCTAATCCTCATCTTTAGACAAGAAGAAGCGAACACAAGCCCTCCTGTCTTGCCCTCACGCTTCTTCCCCAGAGGCTTTCCTTCCACTCACCACCAAACTTGTGTCAGGAACACTATTTGTCTCGGCTCTTTGCCTTAATTGCTCATCAGCTTACGTCTGCCTTCCAATCCTAAGAAAACATTACCATCAGCCACTCAAGTTTCTAATGCTTTGGCTTTTTTTACCCCTAAACTTAATTTTGTGCAGAATGCAAACTATTGACAACGCTTTCTTCATGACACAGTCTTCCTTGGATCTTTTCTTCTCTGTGCTCTCCGGCGGCTCTGTTTCCATCTTCCCGCTCCCCTACTTCTAAGGACTCTTTTTAGAAATGGCTACTTCTCAGTGTTCTGACCTCTGTCTTTTTAAAATTCATTTTTAACTTTTAGATAATCATAAGTTCACATTCAGTTGTAAGAAATAATGAAGAAAAAAAAAAAAAAGAAATAATGAAGAAAGATCTCATGTATGCTTTACTGAGTTGCCCCCAATGGTGACACATTGCAAAATTATAATGCAATATCAGGAGCAGGGTATTGATATTGATAAAGTCAAGATACACAACATTTCCATCACCATCAGGGTCCTCAGGTTGCCCTTTTATAGCCACTGACCTCTTAGTCCCCCCACCCTAACATCTGGCAACCACTAATCTGCTTTCCATTTCTACAACTTTGCAATTTCAAGAATGTTACATAAATAGAACCATATATACAATATAATCTATCGGGACTGGCTTTTTGCAATCACTGTAATAGTCTGGAGATTCATCCAAGTTGTTGAATCTTTCATAGTTCATTCCTTCTTATTACTGAATAGTATTCTGTATATTATTCACCACAGTTTGAACATTCTCCATTGAAGGACATTTGGGTTGTTTCCAGATTTCTACTAGTATGAGTAAATATACTATAAACACTTGAGGATAGTTTTTATGTAAACATCAGTCATCATTTCTCTGGGATATATGTTCAGGAGTGCAACTGCTGGGTAGCATGGTACTTGCATATTTAGTTTTTAAAGAAACTGACAAAGTGTTTCCCAAAGTGGTTGCACCATATTACATTCCTATCAGCAACATATATAGCCTCATCATCCTTTGGCGTTGTTACTAGTTTTATTGTAGCTCTTCTGATAGGTATCTTGTGACATCTCATTGTGCTTGTAATTTGCATTTCCCTAGTGCCTAACGATGTTGAAAACTTTTTCATGTGTGTATTTGCTATTTATATATCTGCTTTGGTGAAATGTCTCTTCAGGTCTTCTGTCCAGTCAAGGAAGAACTTTTGTGTACAGGTTTTTGAGTGAGAAGTTCCTGAAAATAACTTGAAGTTCAGACCTGTTGCACATCTGTCTTGGATTATACACTTGTCAGGTAATGCAATATAATGAAGCAGTATTTACAAAATGCAATATAGCCTTACTGTTTTGGGGAAGGCCAATTGCAGAGTGGAGAAATCCCCAGGATAATAAGTCATTAAGAAGAGTTTCTTCCAGTTTGCCTGACTGTACCACCCTACCCCTGTGTGCAACATTTAACGATAAGCAAACAGGTAGTGTTTTAAAAAAAAAAAAAAAGTCAAGTCAGGCCCTAAATGGAGTCATTTATGCTAAGCCTCATTGTCACCAAGCCCACCCAGACTTAATTAGCGTTTTTGCCCACCTGGAAATATAATGTAAAACCAGTCAATCAGGAATTACCTGATCAGTATTAGTTAGATAATCTAGCTCCTGCCATCCCCTAAAGGAAAGAAATTTAGCAATAACTAATCATCTTTTTTCCCTAATATAACTTCCTTGTTCCTGCTTACTTCTGTCTACTAGAGCCTTCCATTTTATGCAGCTCCTCGGAGCTCCTTCCTACCCGCTAGATTGGATGCTGCTCCATTGGCATCGATTTGTGCTCAAATAAAATCTTTTTAAAATTTTAAGATACCTCAGTTTATCTTTTTACAGCAGTATGCGCATCGCCCTGAAGTCAGGTGGTTGGCTGTGTGCGATAATAATGCTGGGGGAAAATGATTTTTTTTTTTCTTTTTTTTTTAAAGAGAGAATCCTGTAAAGGGAAGGTGAACAAAAGAGACCGGGTCTCGTCGGATGTCCGGGCAGAACTGCAGGCACTGCTCGCAGGCGCGGTCCCACCGCCGCCCAGCACGGGGAGTTTGACCTGCTCCGTGTCCGGCCTGGGCCGGGTCCCCCCCTCCTTAGACAACCTGGTACCCCCGGGCTCCCCCGGGTGCCCCATGTTGGTGCCGGGCCCAGTGCGGACGCCCGCTCTACACAGCGCCGGAGTCCCGAACCCCCGGGCACCCACGATCCGCCGACCTCAGCCTCCCAAGAAGCTGGGATTACAGGCGCGCGCCACCGAGCCCGGCGCGGGGAGACGAGGCGCGGCGGGCCTGGAGGCTGAGACCGGCGGCCCTGCAGTGATGCGCGGCGGGACCCGCCTGTTCCCAGGCTACTCCTGTTCCCAGGCTACTCCCCTGTTCCCAGCCCATTACCCCCTCAAGATTGCTGGAAGGGTCTCAAGAGACGCAGAAAGCAAGGGCAGAGATGTGAATACGCTTCTTTTATCGTGTTGTCCTGGGAATCTTTGCATAAACGGTCGTAAATTTATCGGAGGATGAGCCTTGACCGTTCTTCGCAAATTTCAATGCGCGTACAAAATCACAGGGGGATCTCGCCAAAATGCAGGTTCTAATGCTGCAGATCTGGGGGTGAGCTCTGAGATTCTTCATTTCTAAGAAACTCCCAGGTGTGGCCAATCAGCCGCCCGTGCGGCAAATGACAAAGTTGTTGACGTTTTGGAACCTGATGGTTCTACACTCTTCTTTAGCCGTGACAGCTTTATATTAGAACGTTATAGAGAAAAATAAAAGATATCCACAGTTGTGCCTTCCCAAACGTTCATAGGCGTCCACCCCACCACCGGCCACCCCGCACCCTTTTTAGTTCCCGCCCTCCTGCATGCATAATTTTTTGCCTGGTTGAAACCTTGACATATGTACAGTACCATGTTGGATGCATTTATTTGCTGCTTTGTGGTAAGTAATAAAAAATTGCAGTATGTGTGTTAGTTGCTTAGTCCTGTCCGACTCTGCGACCGCATGGACTGTAGCCTGCCAGGCTCCTCTGTCCATGGAATTCTCCAGGCAAGAATAATGGAGTTGGTTGCCATTTCCTTCCCCAGGGGGTCTTCCTGACCCAGGGATCGAACCCAGGTCTCCTGCATCGCAGGCAGATTCTTTACAGAGATAATAATAAATGTTGAAAACTGTTCAATTATTGCTCTGTCAGCCAACCTTTACTGAGACCCCTCTTTGTGCTGTCCATCTGGGGGAATCAGAGAGTACAAAATGCACTCTTCTGAGGAGCTTATGGCCTGATTTTAAAAAAAAAATCAAGTAAATCAGCAAGAATTAAAAATTGTATTCTTCAACAGATGTACGGGCAGGGTTTTGTGTAGAGAACATCATCAATCCAGGCACCTAACCTAAAGATGGGGAGGGTTTCCTGGAGGAGATGATAGCTGAAATGTGTCTTAAAGATGAGCTATGATTAGGCAGGTAAGGAAGGGTGATCAAGATTTATAATAAATATTTTTGGGTCTTCCTCACAGGACATGCAGTTCCTGAAACCCTGGGACTTTCCTAATTGATGAGAGCCATAAAGGTGCCTTTTGTTATGTTAATGAGGGGATTTTGGAACAACTCAATTGGAGGGGTCAGATTGCCAAGGAAACTAATCTTCTGATTGAAGGGTTGAAACTCTTGAGTCCCATCTTCACCTCCAGGGAGGGGAGAGGGGCTAGTTCAGTTCAGTTCAGTCACTTAGTTGTGTCTGACTCTGCACATGGACTGCAGCATGCCAGGCTTCCCGGTCCATCACCAGCTCCTGGAGCTTGCTCAAAATCATGTCCATCGAGTCAGTTAATTGCTGATGGCCTATGATTTAATAATAGTGTCTATATAATGAAGCATCCATTAAAAAAAAAAAAAAAGGACAGGGTTTGAAGAGTTTGGGGCTGGTGAACACTTGGAAATGTGAGGACTGTGACCAGCTCAGAGAAGGCATGGAAGTTCCATGTTCCCTTTTACCCATACCTTGCCCTTTGCAACTCTCCCGTCTAATTGTTCCAGAGTGATAGCCTCATAATAAGCCAGTAAACTCATACAAGCTCAACATTCAGAAAACTAAGATCATGGCATCTGGTCCTATCATTTCTTGGCAGACAGATGAGGAAACAGTGGAAACAGTGACAGACTTTATTTTGGGGGTCTCCATAATCACTGCAGATGGTGACTGCAGCCATGAAATTAAAGAAAAGTTAGACCGCCCTAGACAGCATATTAAAAAGCAGAGACATTACTTGGCCAACAAAGGTCTGTCTGGTCAAAGCTATGGTTTTCCCAGTAGTCATGTATGGATGTGAGAGTTGGACTATAACGAAAGCTGAGCACTGAAGACTTGATGCTTTTGAACTGTGGTGTTGGAGAAGACTCTTGAGAGTCCCTTGGACTGCAAGGAGATCCAACCAGTCCATCCTAAAGGAAATCAGTCCTGAATATTCATTGGAAGGACTGATGCTGAAGCTGAAACTCCAATACTTTGGCTGCCTGATGTGAAGACTCATTGGAAAAGACCTTGATTCTGAAAAAGATTGAAGGTGGGAGGAGAAGGGGACGACAGAGGATGAGATGGCTGGATGGCATCACCAACTCGATGGACGTGAGTTTGAGTAAACTCCAGTAGTTGGTGATGGACAGGGAGGACTGGCATTCTGCAGTCCATGGGGTCACAAAGAGTCGGACACAACTGAGCAACTGAACTGAAACTCATACATAAAATGTGTCTCTGAGTCCTTTTATCTAGCAAGTTAATCAAACTCAGAAGACTTTTTTAAAACTCCCATCTATAATCAGTTGATCATATGCACAGCTGACAACCTGGACTCATGATTGGCATCTGAAGTGGAGGGCAGTCTTGTGGAACCCAGCCCCTAATTGGTAAAATCTGACGCTATCTCTGGGTAGATAGTGTTAGAACTGAGTTGAACTGTGGGACACCCAGCTGGTGTAAAGAACTGCTTGGTGATGTGGTAGAATATCGCACATGTTGGAATTATGTCAGATCCATAGGGCATGGAAAGATTCTTTCCATGAAGCATCAACAGGTACAAAGCCGATGATGAAATGATGAAAATTACTCCATCATGTCTGACTCTTTGCAACCCCATGGACTATACAGGTCAGTATTCTGGCCTGGAAAATTCCATGGACTGTATAGTCCATGGGCTCGCAAAGAGTCGGACATGTACAAAGCTGAAAAGGTGTCAAAATCCCTAGTTCCAAGTTCAAGTAGACCTGAGCAGAGCATCAACAATGTACAGGCCAGAGAATAAGATTAAGATGATGCTGCAGATGAAAAAAGAGTTAGCTTGTGTGATAGTTAGTCTCCCCAAACTGACCCTAATGTAGCAGGTCTCTCAGTAATCACACCTTTGTGTAGCACATTTTCACAGTGACTCTTGGCTGACCTAGTAGAATTTCATTGAAATGACATTTTGCCCATTCCAGGCCCATCTGAGTCATAAGAACCCCAGCAGCTTCTGACGAGGTTTCTTGAAATGCTCAACCTGAGAAGCTCCTTCCAGAACCCAGCCACATGGAAAGGCCACAGTCAGGCACTCTGCACAACAGTCTCAACGAAACTCCTAGAAGATCACAAACACCAACTGCCAACACCCATGACATGAGCTGTCCATCTTGAACAACTCAGCTCAACCAAGTCTTCAGAGGATCGAAGTTCCTGCTACATCACATGGAGCAGAGTTGCCCAGATGAGCCCAGTCAACCAACAGAATCAAGAGAGATAATAAAGTGGCTTTCTACTGCTCTCACAGCAAGCGTAGTGGCTTGAAACAACACAAATTTATTATCTTAGAATTTTGCAGGTCAGAAGTGATACATTTGGGGACTTCACTGGTGATCCAGTGGTTAAGACTCTGAGCTCCCAATGGAGGGAGCCTGGATTCAATACCTGGTTGGGGAACTAAGATGCCACATGCTGTGTGTCCAATAATAAAATAAAACAATTTAAAGAGAAGATGAAGTGATGCATCTGGTCTCACCATGCTGAGGGCAGGGTATTGGCAGCCTGCATTCCCTTCTGGGGGCTCAAGGGGAGAGTCTGTTTCCTGCTTCACAGAATTTGTTTCTTTGCAGTGGTAGGACTGAAGTCTCTGTTGTCTGCTGGCTGTAAGCTAATGGACACTTCCAGCTTCTAAAGGCTGCTACATTCCTTGGCTCTTCAAAGTCATGAATGATGGGTTGAGTCCTTCTCAAAATCATATCTCTTTACCTACTCTTCTGCTCCCCCATCCCACTTTTAAGGATTAGGATCATCTCCCCATCTCATGGTCCTTAATCACATCTGAAAAGTACCTCTTACCATAGAAGGTAACATTCACAGGTCCCAGGGATTAGAGAACACCTTTAGAATGGCCGTTATTCTGCATACCACAAGCCATTGTGTTTTGGAATTCTTTGTTACATATTAGTAGATAATGAGGACACACTGTGAGCCTTATCTTCAACGTGACAGACTTGAACTTTACCTCAAATTTCCTTCTCTATTTCCTCCTATTCCCAGTCTCTAAATTGTGGAGTTCTCTAAGGTCCCTACCTGAGTCTTCATTTATCTTCTCCCTTCATGAGCTCACCTGATCACCTGACTTTAAACATCACCTACACCCTGATGATTCCCAAACTTTAATTTTCAACCCTGCCTCTCCGTTAAGCAGGTCCATTTACATGACTGATATTTCCACTGAATGTTCAAAAGGCATCATAAACTCGGTATGTTCAAAGGTCTCTTGATTTCCTTTGTGAAAGTCGTTCAGTTGAGTCCGACACCTGTGACCCCAGGGACTATATAGTCCATGGAGTTCTCCAGGCCAGAATACTGGAGTGGGTAGCCTTTCCTTTGTAGATTTCTTACCCATCCCCAAACCTGCTACTTCTCCAGTTCTCTTTATCTTGATAAATAATCATAGCAGCAATTAAAATGTGTGAAATAAAACTTAGATTCCAAATAAGTTATATTGTACTTTTAGCAAATAAGAAAATTCTGTTTTTCTTGCTATTTGGCTGCCCCTTTCTGGTATTATTATTATTATTATTTCATTCTTAAGTAGTCATATTTCCCACAAAATAGATCATTTTTTCAGTGTATGAGTTTTTGTCATGATCAACATAACATCGAACAATACTGGAGAAAGAGCATATACATTTCTGTCTTACTATAGTACTTTTTTCCATTCCCACCCTCAAAGCATTTCCAAATTAGAGAAGTACATTCTTCTTATCCCATTATTTGAAAATAAAGATTTTACAGCATGCCAATACTCAATGTATTTTCTATGGCCAGCAACAATGACAGCCACCTTGGAGGCCCAAAGAGTTTATCTCATTACATTTGTATGAGGTTAAAAATCTCAGTAAGTGCTTCTGCACATTTTGAGAAAATAAGACTATAAACTTCAATAAACCATGAAAGCCTCAACTTCATGAGTAAGCAAGCCACAATCTTTTAAAGCAATGCTATTTGTACACGGAGTGCAGGACATTTAGCAGATAAGATGTTTTCATATTCTTTGGTAGGGTTAAATAGAATTTACCAAAATTCACATTTGCACCTCTGCAAATTGGGCAGGTAGATGAACAAGGCCTAGATTGTAGTTAAACAACATATCAACAATCATTTAAGTATGTAGCGGTTTTGTTAAATTTACACACAAATCAAGAAGGTGATTTTCGACACTGTTTCAAACGAAAGTGTAGGAGCTAGGGAAACATTTTTTGGTTGCAGAATTTTGACACATCACTTGAGGTTGTTATGTTGTAGACAGCAAGGTCATCATCAGACAGAATCAGCTCCACCTTGCAAGAGACCAATAATACATGGTATTGAAATTTACCTTTTTGTTTGCCTCCCGGTTGCAACCTCTGAATCAGGACTTTTCTTTCTTTTTTTTTTTTTTTTGCTATCTATTTTATATATGGCAGTGACTATACATTACTCCTAAATCCCCAGTTTACCCCTCCCTCCCTCCCTCCTTTCCACTTTGGTGACCATAAGTTTGTTTTCTATGCCTGTGAGTCTAGTCCTTTTTTGTAAATAAGCTCTTTTGTATAATCTTTTAAGATTATACATATAAATAATACTATATGATATTTGTCTTTCTCTCTGACTTACTTAGCATGATAATTTCTAGGTCCATTTATGTTGCTTCAAATGGCATTACTTCATTCTTTTTAAGGCTTAGTAATATTCCAGTGTGTGTGTGTGTGTGTGTGTGTACCATATCGTCTTTATCCATTTATCTGTCAATGGATGTTTAGGTGACTTCCATATGTTGGCTGTTGTAAATAGTGCTGCTGTGAACACTAGAGTGAATAGATCTTTTCAAAGTATTATTTTTTTTCCAGATATGTGCCAAAGAATGGGATTGTAGGATCACATGGCAACTCTATTTTTTTTTTTTTTAAGGAATCTCCATACCATTCTCCACAGTGGTTGTACCAATTTACATTCCCACCAACAGTATAGGAGGGTTCTCTTTTCTACACACCCTCTCCAGTATTTATTATTTGTAGACATTTTGATGTGGTCATTCTGACTGATATAAGGTGATAACTTATTGTAGTTTTTTTTTTTTTGCATTTCTCTAATAATTCTTTTTTTTTTTTTTTTTTGCACAGTCTCCTTTTCATTTTAAGCTATCATCATGAGATGAATTTTCTTATATTTTACATGTTTCATATATAGTGCTAAGGACTTTTGCTGAAACTCCTCTTCTTATGAAACAATGTCTTAAGGTTCAAAAATATGACTCAGAGCCCAAAAACCCTGTTTCAGTCATTTACTTCACAAACATTATCAATAAAAAAGAATATAGTTTTAATTTATTAATGTCTTCCTTTGAGCTACACTAAAGAGACACTGAATATAAGCCATGTTTAAGGAAACAAGTTTCAATGTAATCAAAGCTGAAAAATAATTTTGTAAATTAAATAATCTTAATTAAATGATGCTTCCACTTTGACATAAATTATAGAAACCATGATTATACTACTAGAATTTTCTGATTTAGAGTCATGAAATCTGACTGAAAGTATATTTGGGTGTATTTCCAGGTATAAAATGTGTACCTAAGGTTTGAATCAGGACTTTTCAAGTGTTATACCCAATTCTATTTTTGAATGAGCACTGGTGTCATTTGGAGGCTAAGAAAACCTGATTGGAAAGTTCCCGCCCATCTAAACCCAGATTTGGGAGATTCAATATCCCCATGTACTTTCACATCTCCTTTTTCACCATGCCCAAATCCAAATCCTTTTCTACATACTGCGCAGTTGCTTCGGTAATTTACCTCCCTAAACCAGTTATATGTGTTCTTCAATCCGTCATTTAGACTTTTTCAGTGATCTGGGTCATGCTGGAATTCCCATGGAAGTTCGTTTGTTTCCACTTTCATTATCTAGACTCTTAGAAAATATGGTCATAATATCCACAATGTTAAACATAAAGCCAACACCATTTGGACAAAAAGCACAACAGTTATTCTACAGGCACAGCCAAACTGTTGACGCCCACGACTACGGACAACTTATTTCGCATATTTAAGCCACAGCACTCAGAGGGATGCAACACTGGACCGCCCATTGTTGCGAACCAGAAATTACGATTGCCCTCATCAGCGTCCAGGGGGAAACAGCGACTGCAACTGCAGAAGCTGAAAAAGATGTGCCGCGTCCGTTTGACGGTAAATCAATGTTCCTTTCAGCCTTCCGGGGTGGGGAACCCCGGGGCGATAAAGTTGTCATAGGATTTTTTGTACTTTCCCCAACCGTCCGTAGACCATCTCTGAACCCCGAAAACATTGCCTTATCTCAACTGGGGAAGAGGGTTCCCGGGAGGTGGGGCTTTCCCGAGACTTTCCCTGCAAATCAAGTGGAAGTGTTAGTCGTCAGTCGTGTCCATCTCTGTGCGACCCCATGGACTGTAACCCGTCAGGCTCCTCTGTCCTCAGACAAGAATACTCGAGTGGGTTGCCATTTCCTTCTCCAAGACAGTAGGTAAACCAGGCTTTTCACCTATTCTTGTTTCTGTAACTACAACTCTTACAGCAGCAGATTCCCACGAGTTTGCAGCAAGGACACCTTACTCTGAACCATCAAGTGCCGCATAGTCCGGGGAACCCCATCTGGACTTCCTCTGGACGGAGCCGTCGTCGGGGAAGATTGTAGTCCGTTGAAAAACTGATGGGACGTGGGAGGGGGGTGTTTAAAAATGAGGACAAACCTCTTTCTGGGAAATTTGCCTGCGAAGGAGCAAACGAAATAGAGCGACGTCTTGAGACCGAGGCGCCGAGTGAAAGGAAGTGTTTTGTTATTTAAGACAGTAAACACTGAAAAGTGTTCAAAATACTGATGCAGAAGAATCAAGTATTAAAGAAAAGAGGGATCATGAGAGAGGAAGCGGGCAGTTTTCCTCTTCCCTAGAGACCACAGGGATGGACGCCAGTGTAACTTTAGTGCAGGTTTATGGGCAAGACGTTAAGGAAATTTTCCTTAGGTTGTGAGAAGTGGAGGTCATCAATTCAGAACGAGCGAGAACAGGCGACAATCCTCATCTGATGCAGGTTGTAGAAGCTGTTGCACTTGTGCAATACAGCTTTTCCTTTCCAAATTTTAAAGATAGGGAAATGTAGCTCAAGATCGAAGCTTAAGCAGAGTAAAATTCAGTGTTAAAGATATTTAATGAGCAGACGTGGTCATCTGCCTCCTTAGCGCAGTAGGCAGCGCGTCAGTCTCATAATCTGAAGGTCCTGAGTTCGAACCTCAGAGGGGGCAGTTAGCTTTTGCCCTCAGTCGTCAAAAAGTTAGTCTCACCAAAGTCTGCCTTCTGGCCATTGAGCTGAAAGTGCCCTCGAAGAGGTTAGGATTAAACTTTATCTTCTTCCCAACTGGTAGATACAAAAATATGCAGACATATGCCTCTCTATGTGTAGTGACTTGTTTTTCTTCATTTCTTTCCAATGGACAACCTCTTTTTTTTTTTTTTCCATTTATTTTTATTAGTTGGAGGCTAATTACTTTACAATATTGTAGTGGTTTTTGCCATACATTGACATGAATCAGCCATGGATTTACATGAATTCCCCATCGCGATCCCCCCTCCCACTTCCCTCTCCACCCGATCCCTCTGGGTCTTCCCAGTGCACCAGCCCTGAGCACTTGTCTCATGCATCCAACCTGGGCTGGTGATCTGTTTCACCCTTGATAATATACATGTTTCGATGCTGTTCTCTCGAAACATCCCACCCTCACCTTCTCCCACAGAGTCCAAAAGTCTGTTCTGTACATCTGTGTCTCTTTTTCTGTTTTGCATATAGGGTTATCGTTACCATATTTCTAAATTCCATATATATGCGTTAGTATACTGTATTGGTCTTTATCTTTCTGGCTTACTTCACTCTGTATAATGGGCTCCAGTTTCATCCATCTCATTAGAACTGATTCAAATGAATTCTTTTTAATGGCTGAGTAACATTCCATGGTGTATATGTACCACAGCTTCCTTATCCATTTATCTGCTGAAGGACATCTAGGTTGCTTCCATGTCCTGGCTATTATAAACAGTGCTGCGATGAAAATTGGGGTGCATGTGTCTCTTTCAGATCTGGTTTCCTTGGTGTGTATGCCCAGAAGTGGGATTGCTGGGTCATATGGCAGTTCTAATTCCAGTTTTTTAAGAAATCTCCACACTGTTCTCCATAGTGGCTGTACTAGTTTGCATTCCCACCAACAGTGTAAGAGGGTTCCCTTTTCTCCACACCCTCTCCAGCATTTATTGCTTGTAGACTTTTGGATAGCAGCCATCCTGACTGGTGTGTAATGGTACCTCATTGTGGTTTTGATTTGCATTTCTCTGATAATGAGTGATGTTGAGCATCTTTTCATGTGTTTGTTAGCCATCTGTATGTCTTCTTTGGAGAAATGTCTGTTTAGTTCTTTGGCCCGTTTTTTGATTGGGTCATTTATTTTTCTGGAGTTGAGCTGGAGGAGTTGCTTGTATATTTTTGAGATTAATCCTTTGTCTGTTGCTTTGTTTGCTATTATTTTCTCCCAATCTAAGGGCTGTCTTTTCACCTTGCTTATAGTTTCCTTTGTTGTGCAAAAGCTTTTTAAGTTTAATTAGGTCCCTTTTGTTTATTTTTGCTTTTATTTCCAATATTCTGGGAGGTGGGTCATAGAGGATCCTGCTCTGATTCACGTTGGAGAGTGTTTTGCCTATGTTCTCCTCTAGGAGTTTTATAGTTTCTGGTCTTACATTTAGATCTTTAATCCATTTTGAGTTTATTTTTGTGTATGGTGTTAGAAAGTGTTCTAGTTTCATTCTTTTACAAGTGGTTGACCAGTTTTCCCAGCACCACTTCTTAAAGAGGTTGTCTTTTTTCCATTGTATATTCTTGCCTCCTTTGTCGAAGATAAGGTGTCCATAGGTGCATGGATTTATCTCTGGGCTTTCTATTCTGTTCCATTGATCTATGTTTGCGTCTTTGTGCAGGTACCATACTGTCTTGATGACTGTGGCTTTGTTGTAGAGTCTGAAATCAGGCAGGTTGATTCCTCCAGTTCCATTCTTCTTTCTCAAGATTACTTGGCTATTCAAGGTTTTTGTATTTCCATACAAATTGTGAAATTATTTGTTCTAGTTCTGTGAAAAATACCGTTGGTAGCTTGATAGGGATTGCATTGAATCTATAGATTGCTTTGGATAGTATACTCATTTTCACTATATTGATTCTTCCAGTCCATGAACACGGTATATTTCTCCATCTGTTTGTGTCCCCTTTGATTTCTTTCATCAGTGTTTTATAGTTTTCTATGTATATGTCTTTTGTTTCTTTAGGTAGATATACTCCTAAGTATTTTATTCTTTTTGTTGCAATGGTGAATGGTATTTGTTTCCTTAATTTCTCTTTCTGTTTTCTCATTGTCAGTGTATAGGAATGCAAGGGATTTCTGTGTGTTAATTTTATAATCCTGCAACTTTACTATATTCGTTGATTAGCTCTAGTAATTTTCTGGTAGAGTCTTTAGGGTTTTCTATGTAGAGGATCATGTCATCTGCAAACAGCGACAGTTTCACTTCTTCTTTTCCTATCTGGATTCCTTTTACTTCTTTTTCTGCTCTGATTGCTGTGGCCAAAACTTCCAAAACTATGTTGAATAGTGGTGGTGAGAGTGGGCACCCTTGTCTTGTTCCTGATTTTAGGGGAAATGCTTTCAATTTTTCACCATTGAGGATAATGCTTGCTGTGGGTTTGTCATATATAGCTTTTATTATGTTGAGGTATGTTCCTTCTATTCCTGCTTTCTGGAGAGCTTTAATCATAAATGGGTGTTGAATTTTGTCAAAGGCTTTTTCTGCATCTATTGAGATAATCATATGGATTTTATCTTTCAATTTGTTAATGTGGTGTATTATGTTGATTGATTTGTGGATATTAAAGAATCCTTGCATTCCTGGGATAAAGCCCACTTGATCATGATGTGTGATTTTTTTAATATGTTGTTGGATTCTGTTTGCTAGAATTAAATGGACAACCTTTTATCCAAATTCCTCTGATTACTATTCCTTCTTGGAGCAGTATCTTATTGGTGCACTCTAATATATTGGAAAAAAATAATGTACAGATATATTAAAATCTGATATTCAGTTTTCTTAGTAAGTTTTTTGTTTCGTCTTCAAATATACATGCCGTCTCCTTGCCCTTGCCTCCCTATCTAATCTGGTTCTAACTGGTTTCCCACCTGTACTACACTCAATTGTTGTTGTTCTTTAGTAGATAAATCATGTCTGACTCTTTTGTGACCTCATGGCCTGTACCCTGACAGGTTCTGTCCATGGAATTTCCCAGGCAAGAATACTGGACTGCATTACCATTTCCTTCTCCAGGAGATCTCCCTGACCCAGGAATCCAACCTGCCTCTCCTACATTGGCAGGTGGATTCATTACCACTGAGCCACCAGGGAAGCCCACAGTATGGTGGTCCACAAAAACATCCCCACCCAAAACCTCAGGAAAGGACCTTATTGAAATTAGAGTCGTTGAGGTTGTCTTGGGCTTGCCTGATGTAAACAGGTAGTGGTAGAGAACCCGCCTGCCAACGCCAGAGACCTAAGAAAGGAGGGTTGGATAGCTGGGTTGGGGAGATTCCCTGGAGGAGGGCAGAGCAACCCACTCTGGTAATCTTGCCTGGAGAGAATACAGAGAAGCTTGGCGGGCTACAATCCATAGGGTCGCACAGAGTTGGACATGACCGAAACGACTTAGCACACATGCATGCATATGTAATTAGCTAAACTAACATGAGGTTGTACTGGATTGGGGAGTGGGGGGAGTACCTTAAATTCAGTGGCTGGTGTCCTTATAAGAAAGTGTGTTTCATCCACTCTTGTATTTCCAGTGCCTAGCACAGTATCTGACAAACAATAAAAGTGAAAGACGCTCAGTCGTGTTCAACTCTTTGCAACCCCGTGGAATGTACAGTCCATGGAATTCTCTAGGCCAGAACACTGGAGTGGGTAGCCTCTCCCTTCTGCAATAAACACTTGTCAAATAAGCCAGTGAGTGAATTAATTAGCATATTAAATGTTACTGTTTTTGTTTTGTGTGTGTGTGTGTTTACCATATTCCCTGTAAGAAAGGTTTTTTTCTATCAAAGGAGAAGTTATACAAA
Source organism: Odocoileus virginianus (assembly GCF_023699985.2). Taxonomy (NCBI): domain Eukaryota; kingdom Metazoa; phylum Chordata; class Mammalia; order Artiodactyla; family Cervidae; genus Odocoileus; species Odocoileus virginianus. The sequence goes on from NC_069700.1 coordinate 44,821,233, forward strand.
ATAAAGAAGTGATTCATTCTTAGAATAATTGAACAGAAAGGTATATAGCCAGCTTGTGAATAAGATTCCTAAAATGGTGGCTCATTGCCAATCCTCTGTTCTTTTCACTTCTTGATTCTCCTTCCTCATAAGAACATTTTGGCAGGCTAATTTTGCCGGCTTTATCCTGGACATGCGCAGAGTACTAAAAGAATGGGGAAAGTAGTTAATATAAATCCTCCAATCAGGAACTTAACAAGGGCTACTCATGGCCCTCATGGAGACCAATCGTCCAACAAAAACTTAGGTGCCCTCCAGGAAGGATTTTAACTCTGGTCCTCAACCTATGAGGAGCAAAAGGAGGGAAACTTCGTCTTTAGGATAAAAACCGAGTGGACTTCCCACTCAGTGTGTTTGCTAGTAAACTGTCTTATTCCTGAGACCCTGAGAGCATTTCCAACATTCCCTACCACTATATTACTCCAGGCAATCAACACCTCAAATTTGGATTTTTGCAATAATACCCACAAGGAGCCTTACCTACTGAAATTCATCCTACAGTTATACTTCTCTGGCTTAGTCTGTGCTGGAAAAAGAGAGCACAATACTTAGGCTTCTCCTGCTAACTATCTGGACCTCAGACAGTCTATATTTCAGTGCAATTCTCTTAACAGTTCATTCTGGTGCAGAATGAAAGAGATGTATACTGGGGAACATTTTAACCATGTCTTTGTGAGCCTCAGTCTCTGATTCCAGGAGCCTACATCTGCTACAGTTTACGCAATGCAGTTAAGGATTGCAGAGAGGCCAAAGGACTGGATTGTCTGGCTGTTAGGCAGTTCCTTAGAGAATATTGATTCTTACTGGAGCCACCACTATTCTGAATCTGTTCCTCTCCTTTATAGAATTAGAAGCTATTTTTTAATTCACTCAGATTTCTTCAGACTTGCAGGACTGATCACAATAGCCAAATATTAGAGAAATTCCAAGCCAGAGTATGAACATATTATAGCCATATTGATGTTTGATCAGCATATTCTTTCTCAGGTAAAATAAACTCTATAGTGGAAAGCAAACAATATTGGAAGATTGCTCTTGGCACCTGTAATCAGAGTAATGGATGTAAAAAATATTAATGACTATGGTATCAGGCAACAATGGTCCAGTGCACTCACCACTGAAATAGTAAAGCCAAGCCCCTCAAAACAATAGAATTCTGATCCTAGTATCTTTCTAAATAGGGCCACATTATCAGACGGATATTCTTTTTATCCTTACAGAGTTTTGCAGTCCGAAATGCCTTCTCAGCCACCCCTTATCAACCAACTTTTACTTCACTTTTAGGAAATTCTTTTGTTTTGGTACAAGGCCATGTATCCTAAGATTCTTCTTAAACGTTAGCTAAGACCGTTCTGGTCACTTAACACTTTTCCTCCGCGGAAATACACGCGGGGGTGGAGTCAGAGCTGGATACCAAAAGCCTAGGAATGCGCCCGAACAGGGACTTGAACCCTGGACCCTCAGATTAAAAGTCTGATGCTCTACCGACTGAGCTATCCGGGCTCCCTTAGCAGTAGCTTGTTTCTTAAATATCCTAACGTGAAAAAAAGTAAAGTACACGGACTTTAAAGTGCAAAGTTTAATTTTGTTCATATTCCTTTTCTTTATTCCTAAATCTATCTTTGCAACCTTGAATAGGGCTCACAACTACTTCTGCCCCCAGATCATGAGAAAAAAATAATTCTCATACCTTAGTGATAGTAACCAACTTCTTCTAAATGTTGTGTATAACTGGAGATGTCACCTGGACCATCTTGTGCTTCATCTTCAAAATTTGAGCTCCTAGTCTTCCCCTAGCCTTTACGAATGCCTAGCACAAAAAAAGGCCTCAATAAGTAGGTTTTAAGAACTTATTTTGAGCAAGCAGCCCAGCTTTGCCCTCGGCTTATAGAGTGGAAAGCCACCACCTCTGCCCTAGTGGAGTTCACTCTTTAGAAGGGAGTCAGCCTGTTAAATGACGAATCACACCATAAATGTTTGGTCACTGTGATAAATGTGCTTAAGAAAAAGTACAGGTTACTAAGATGTGTAGAGAAACAAACATATAATCTCATGACATGAGTTTCCAAATTAAATGAAGCAATACAAGTAAACTCTTGGAATAGTGTCTGGCATTTGCTAATGGTTCGGTGAAAGGTAAGTGTTATCATCATTAATACTTTTATTGTAAACTAGATGAATTAGAATATCATATTTAATCGTTTGGTCATGCTACAAATTACTTAATCTCTCATCCACTTTTCCTCCCTCAAATCCTGCAAGAGAAATTTCTTCCTCAACAGTTGCATTTAACATAACAATGGGAGGTACATTTCCAATCTTGTATTTATTCATGCCACTATTCAAAATAGATTTGAGGTAGTTTACACAATTTCACTGTAATAAGATAAAAAGAAAAACATTACTAGACTTAAATTAGGATAAAGGATAGAGGTAGAAAATTAAAAGTCTGCACAATAAAGTGCCCCCTGTCCCCAGATCTCCAAGACAGTGGATTATAAGAGGAAGTGACCTTTTCCAGGGGGTCAGAGAAGAATTTTTCCAGAACACAATGTTTAAACTGAGAGTCAAAGGCTTTGTACTGTAAAGTTTATAGTAATAAACTAGACATAAATGTGGCTCCCACATTCCAGGAAGTACAAAGAACAGAACACTTTGAGAACTTAATGAAGGCCTGTTGTACTTATGTGCAGATCTCTTCTTGGGACGGTATTGATAGAAGTGGGGCAAGTTGAACAGAAAGACAGAGACAAAACAGACTGACAGGCTCAGAGATTATGGCTAGGAATTCATCATACAGACTTCATTCTTGCAGCAATATAAAGTCATTGGGGATTTTAAGCAGGGAGGAACAACATGGTCAGAGATAATTTCAAATAGAGCATGCTGATTTCACATAAAGAACGTGGCAGCGTGGGACCAGAGATGATAGACTTGGCCTGCTGACTGACGGTGGCAGTGCTGGAGAATGGCACTACTGGGAACACTTGGGCCCAGACTCTTCCTTGGGACCTAGAGGAAGAAGCGTCAAAATCATTTCTCTCTGTAACTCATTGCCCTAATAAGCACTTTACTGGAAGAGGCAGAAATAAAAGAGAATAGGAAAGGGCACTTTGAATCTTTTGCGAATTCTCTGGAAAGCATGGAGTGTTTGCTCTGCTTTTGATCTGCCTTGTGGATACCTGAGGGTTTTGCCACCGGTTCTGATCAGCAGCAGGCAAGCTCTGAGTGATCAGAATATTGAAAGAAAGTGACCTTCTCCACAATTGTCAACATGAGATAACTGGATACATGCTGAAGGATTCCAAAAACATGTTCAGCTGATTGCATTCAGATCAGATCTCCTGAGGTTGCTGTTAAAAATCCAGATTTGTCTTGTCTGTCATGTCCCACTCAAACATAGCAAATAAACTCCATGAGATGAGGAGCATCTTCTGTTGTACACAGTGTGGTATCCCTCAGCCCCTATGTTATCAGTCAAGGTCTACAACTGGAACAAGAATTTTGGAGTCATTTTACTGAAAATTACTATTTTGTGTCTGAATATTACACGGTTCTGTAAAAGGAAAACTACCCGTTCGGTTTCATGAAAGCAAATTTCCTCGTTTTTGGTTTTTTTTTTTTTTTTTTTCGTAAGACCTGGGGAAGGAGAAAAAAAACAAACAAAAAAACCAAAACTCTAGGTTGCCCCCTCTGAGGTTCGAACTCAGGACCTTCAGATTATGAGACTGACGCGCTGCCTACTGCGCTAAGGAGGCAACTGTACCGCCCACCTCCACGAAAGGTCTACCAAGCAAGAAAAAAAAAAAATCTCGGATTCACAACGCCTCAAACTATGATTTAATTCGCATCTAAAATATCCAGTTTGGAAGGCAAAGCCATGCAGAACAAGATAAGGGTCCGACTGCAAGTCCAGCTCGTTTCCCCTGCAAACTGTCCTGCGAAGACTTAGGGGCGGTGAGGGCAACTGAATCTGGACTTCGCAGAAATTCTGTTTGCTGTAACCAGGACCTGTGGAGATGGGCTACTTCTGAAAAGCAAACAGGACTTCAATAGCAAGGACTGCACTCTCTGCCTCCCTCATGAGGTTCCGTGGAGGAGTTTGGTCTCTTGAGATGATGAAGAAGGGCGGGAGAGGCGGGACCCTCGAGATTCTTTCCTCGTTTTTTTGTCAGCCTTTCTCCAGGCTCAAACCAAACTCCCGGACTTGCTCACTCCTGTAGTCCGGGGTCTTACTGCGGATTCCAAGTGGATCTGGAGCCCACTGGAACTCTCAGTCTGCGTGACTCCTTTTCCCTATATTGGTGACAGATGGGGCAGGTGCCTCTTCCCGCGCCACCTGCGGCGTCACCATTCAATATGAACCTGGAATGAGAAAGTAAAGTGTCAGGGGCCAGGGGGTTCTTGGACTGAGGTGGGAGTGGGGAGGGGAACGCTGGAGGAAGGGCCCGGGGGACAGTGCAGAGTGGCGGGGGCGTGGGGGGCGGGGAGGGAGGAAAAGGACCTGAAATGGGTCACAGTTTGGGTCAGATGATATGCACGTAAAAGTGGAGTTTGTGGGAGGTAGCGTGGCCGAGCGGTCTAAGGCGCTGGATTAAGGCTCCAGTCTCTTCGGGGGCGTGGGTTCGAATCCCACCGCTGCCAAGGTCCTTTTGCTCCCCAGGCCTGTCTGGGCCTAATTCCAAGTCCAATGCACACAACAGTTCTCACAGGCTCCAACTTCAGGTAGATTCTTCTCCTCCTACTACATCTGTTTTCCCAGAGACCAAAGATGACACCTATAGGCACTGCCCCCGAAACAGTGTCCACCTCATGATAAGCCTTCAACTGATTATTCCAATGAACAAAAAGTTACTGAGCGTTTACTGTGCATGGTATTTACTCCCTCGTATTTTCACCACCCAGCAGCATAGAACACATAACAGACTTTCTTTAATTCATTCTTTTATGTAAAAAAGAAAAAAAAAATCAGCTCCTACTGTGTACCACCTCCTAAGTACTTACTTAGGCCCCGTAAATGCAGTAGTACTTATTATGGATGCATTATTCCATAAATGGTGGACTGGTGAACGGCCGTCAGTCTCCCTGAATCCATCTGCAATTGGAGACAGGTTCTGCCCGGCCGCAGTTCTCAGTATCCCTGCGGCCTTCTCATTTCACATCTTATTTATTTATTTTTTTCATTTCACATTTTAAATCCTATTTATGTTGATCTGAGGTGTGGCGGCTCTTCTTACACTCAGCTGCCCTTCACCTCACACCAAATAGAGGCGCTTTCCCCACTCCGCACGTGCGCCTGCGTCTTCTGTTGGGCGCCCTCTGTCTCTGCTCCAAGCAATTCTCTCTGCCCTCAAAGTTTCTTACCCTTCAGCAAGGTAGTTGCTGTCTCCTGCAAGCCTCCCTTGATCTCTCTCCAGAATTACAATTAGGCCCCGAGCACCTGGATGGGAACAAGGAAGGAAGTCCCTGCCCTGGTGCCTACAGAGGAGACAAGCAGTAGAGGCATAATGGCCACAAGAAAGCAGTTTCCACTGGTAAAGAATGCAACAACGGAACTATGAATGACCTTGTAATATATAGTTACCAAAATAAAGAACATTACCTCAGGACAATGTATAGAAGGACATAGTTCAAATTGTTTCCAGTGGTAACAGTGTTAGAGGACAGGGAGGTTATAAATTGTACTTTAGACACTTGTTTGAGTTGTTAGACTGAGTGGATATTTATTTCATAAGTCCAATAGGTGAATTCACAAGTCTGTAAATTAAAATTTTTTAAAAGCCCAATCTGATAAATATGGCATAGGAGAAATGGAACAAACTGGGGAGCTTGTAGCAGGCCTCAGCTCAGCCATCCCTTCCTCTGGCAGGTTTTCCTCATTGCTACCTGACCTTAATGGCGTATTCCTGTTATTTTGCATTGGCCATGCTCTGTTATCACTCTATCCATCACTTATTTTAGCATTTACCATAACTTTTGGAATTGGAAAATTTTGTGTAATTGCCTGCTTTTCCCTATGCATCATAAACTTTGTCAGGTACAGAATCGTATTTCTCTCACTTCTCCACATCATGAAAACAAAACAGATATTTCTGGTAAGTAGTAATGAATAAATAAATACATGAAAGAATATCTTCCTAATTTGTGACGTGAGTAAGGTATATAGAGCTCAGGTGCCAGGAAGACCTTGAGATCTTCAGTTTGAAGTAGGGTCATGTGTTCTAAAGCCCCATTTCTACAGGACACTCCAGCTGAACTTGGTTCTTGACCACTGATTTAGCCACACTGACTTGTTCTTTTTGGATTCAGCTCTGCTACCAGGTAAGTGTAAACCATTCCTGCTCAGATTATGAGGGAACAGATTGCTTCTGGATTGTTGGACCCAGTCATTTCTTGCCCTAGACATTCCTCTCAGTGGTCTTTGTTGACATTCACCTTGCAATATAAGGTTCACATTCACCTTGTGAACCAACCATGCATAATTCCAAGGGAAAAGAGCAATCTTCTGAACTCCAAACTCATGAATAAGTAAACCAACCCATGGCCAGATTGGAGAAGGCGATGGCACCCCTCTCCAGTACTCTTGCCTGGAAAATCCAATGGACGGAGGAGCCTGGTAGGCTGGCCTGGTAGCCTGGTAGGCAGTCCATAGGGTCGCTAAGAGTCGGACATGAATGAGCGACTTCACTTTCACTTTTCACTTTCATGTATCGGAGAAAGAAATGGCAACCCACTCCAGTGTTCTTACCTCGAGAATCCCAGGGACGGGGGAGCCTGGTGGGCTGCCATCTCTGGGGTCGCACAGAGTCAGACATGACTGAAGCGACTTAGCAGCAGCAGCATGGCCAGATGCCCTATCTTCCAGCTCCATAACCGCTATCCTTCCCTGAGATAAAAAATGTGCTAAGGTTGAAAAAACATTGATTTATGCCCCCTTTTTGCCTTGTCTAGCCTCAGAGAACAATTTAAAGGCTATTGCTGAAGAGTGGCTTTTGAGGTTCTGGTTTAATTTTAAAACCAACGGATATAATAGAATAGAGAGTTGATGCGCATGGAGGGAAGAACTTAGGAGAACTGTATAGTAACCTGGGCAAAGTCTTTGAATTTCACTGTTGCCCTCTCTACCTCTCCAAAGATATATTCACTTCAATCCATATTTACTGAGCACCTGTTTTGTGACAGGCACCTTGCTCAGTTGTAAAGCCAGCAAAAGGATGAATGGCAGAAAAATGATTCAGGAGTTCATAAGCAATTCATCCTTGGTAGATTACCAGAGGTCCATGAAGAATGTAGGGTCAGTAATTAATATTTAGACTGACTAAAGTAGCAATTTATACTGAGTATTTTTTCCAGGGATGCTACATATATGATCTCTTTATTATATGTTGTTCTTAACAATTACTAGATAAATAATCATGTTATGTCAATAAAATGAAAATTTAGAGAAATAAGTGACCATGCCCAGCACTATGACATCCTCTCTTGGCCATCCACACTCCAGGAAACGTTTGTGGGGCTCTATGGCTACTGGAATGTTGTACCTGGGAGCTAGAACCTGGAAAGGAACCCTCCACTTGGCAAAAAGCCACAATCATGTCCTTTAGACTTGTCAGATTTAGCATATGGAGAGAAGGGAAAAGAAAACCCTCCAAAAAAAGTCCGACTCTGGGTCATTTATTCACTCCTTTAATTCATGCATGCATTCATTGATTCATCCTTTAATCTATGTGTTCATGCAGCAAGCAGAGAAAGAAATGGCAACCCAGTCCAGTATTCTTGCCTAGAGAATCCCAGGGACAAAGGAACCTGGTGGGCTGCATCTATAGGGTCACACAGAGTCGGACACGACTGAAGTGACTTAGCAACAGCAGCAGCAGCAGCAGCATGCAACAAGCCATAGATTAAGTTTCTATTAATACTATGTACCAGAACCATCGGGTGTCAAAGAGAAACGAGAACCTGTTCTGTACTTAAGGCATCTCGAAGCGAAAGGACAAATTTTAAAATGGCAAACCCATAATTACACCTAAGCAGGAACCACCAAGAAACTGAGGTTGCTCTGGAGGCATCTGCAGGTATCCTAGAATGAAAAGTGAAGCTGTGGGAAAAAAACACATATATGTTAATTTTTCTTTTTTCCCTTTTGAAGGCAAAATGGAAATCGAGTTTGCTTTTGCATGTGTTGGAAATAAAGGCAAAATCAAAACCGCCAGGGGTGACCATTTTCTCAGATCGGGATCCTGCCCTTCCCCAGACATCAAGGGAAAGAAATTTGGGGAGAAGGCTCAGGGGAAACAACCAGCAACCTCCCACAACCTCCCACCCTTGAGTTTGGCTTCTCTATTGTCCTAAGAAGAAAAAATCAATTAGGAAGAAGAGCAGAGCTTTCGGTTAAAGTGGCACGTTTAATTTTAAATTGTTTTTTATACATCTCTGTTGGTTAAAAAAAATAAGTAAATAAAAAGCACAAGGATAGAATAATTTTAAATGAAGTGCAGTCTATAAAAATTTTGGATCACTATGCTGTGTACCTGAAACTAACATTATAAATCAACTATACCTCAATGGGGAAAAAAAAAAAGGAGCACAAAGAAAGAGATATCAGATGGACAGTGTATCAAACCAACAGTAACAGCGGTTCCATGGTGTAATGGTTAGCACTCTGGACTCTGAATCCAGCGATCCGAGTTCAAATCTCGGTGGAACCTTTCCTATTTATTTCCTTTTCACATTCCAATCCCTTAACAGAGTGAACCAAGCTACTTTCAGTTTCTGCACTTTTAATTTTTGATAGGTTCGTTCCGCCAGTGAGAAAGGGCCTGAGAGTACGATCTCAATGGCCCGCGAGCTCAGGACAGTTTGTGATCACCGAGTCTGTGTACATGTCTTTCCGTTCCCATCAGGTTCTTTTTCCTCCCAGGACGCCCCTAGGTTAATGAGCGTTCGGTGAAAAGCGCCTTTGATGACAAATCAGAGCACAGAGGAAAACGGGATCCATGATAAGAAGCAACGGAAAAGAAACGGGTCGGACCTCATTAGGCGTCCGTCGTTAGGGCTGAAAGGGGGGAGAGTAGAAAGAAGAACGAATGCAATGGCTGAGAAAGTGTTCGTGATCAGGAGAGAAAAGAAGTTCTGTCAGAAGTGGGATTCGAACCCACGCCCCCATTCGGGGACCAGAAACCTCTATCAGAGGAAGCTTGTTCAAGCTTGAGTCTGGCGCCTTAGACCACTCGGCCATCCTGACAGGTTGACATTCCTGGGTAAACAAATAAAACCTTCAGATTCACTGGACATGCATTCCTCACGCGCTGTTAAATTCTTTAGTAGTTTAAGGTTTATCCGGAAGAATGGGAATCCTTATAAATTAACTAAACCTTCTTTCTCAGTAGAGTCAGCAACTTTGACTGAACCTCTCAATCCCGGAGGTTTGACGTTTCTTCCCTCTCCTTCCCTCTGCCCTCCCCTGTAACCCCAGGATGTTGAAGCTCAAAGATCCTAATGACCCGGAACCGATCCCCAACTGGACAAGCGCGAACTCCCTTTCTTCATTCCCAGAAAAGACACAGAGCGCCGGCTCTATTCCCGAGAAGCTTCCTGGCAAACCAACCGAACTGCCGGGAATTCAGTGGGAAGTAGTGATGGAGCCCGTGTAGACCTGGGGAGAAAACTGGTGAGTTAGTATACATCAGAAAGGGGCAAGGTGAGTGGGTTTTACAGACCTTGAGCACGAAGACTGGATATGGATGTGAGTTTCAGAAAGCAGTAACCAAAAACAGGAAGTAGTAACCAAAAAGAAAAAAAAAAGTTGATAAAGTGGAATCCATCAAACCTAAAAACTTTTGTTCATAAAGCTCTCTCTTGGCTCCATCTTCATGGTAGCAGCAGTAGTCACGGTTCAGTCACCAACTCTCAGTTCTTTGTCCTCAGCCAATAACTACACACACTGGAGGTGACAGGCCAGGAGTTGTGGTTGTTTAGTCTCTAAGTCATATCTGACTCTTTGTGACCACATAGACCAGCCCGCCAGCCTCCTCTGTCCATGGGATCTTCCAGGCAAGAATCTGCATCTTGTGCATTGGCAGACCAGGAGATGGTCACCTATCTAAGTTCGTGTAGCCTCCATCAAGGACATCACTCAAGTCGTGCCCCCTGGCAGGGATGCCCCTAGAGGATGAGACTACCCTGGGCCAGTGTGGGGTGCAGGCTCTGAGCACTCAACAAGTAGCCGGCCACATGCTTAGAGGTGAAGTCCATAGTCCCTGGCTGATGCTGGGTCAGAATCCCACAGCGGCCAAACAGGAGAAAAAGAAGATGGGCTAGGTCAAGAGGTATATGCAGTATAACCAGAGCTTTGTCAATATTGTTCCCACCTTTGGCAAGAAGAAAGGCCCCAAGGCCAATTCTCAAGTCCTTTGTAATCCTGGCTTTCTCTAATAAAGCCACTTAACCCAATCAAAAAACAAAAAACCACACCATTAGAAAAGTGAGCACAGAGGAAAGGTTGTGTGAAAACCAGAAGAAGGTGACTGTTTGCAAGCCAAGGAGAGGGACCGTAGGAGAAATTGCCCTTGCTCACATCTTGACCTTGAACTTCCACTCTCCAGAAAATATACTGAAAAAATTAATTTCTGTTGTTTGAACCACACAGGCTGATGTTTTGTTACCGAAGCCAGAGCACACTAATAAAAACATCTTCCATAGTAGCTGAAGACCCTTAAGGGTTCAAGACAGAGGATGTCAGTCCTCTGTAGGCCAGGCCCAGCATCATGTAGAGTCATTCTGCCATACTCTGTGGGTCAGAACATTCTAGGCAAGTCCAGGTTCAAGAGAAGAATAGAACTGTACCTCTCAATGATACAGTGTCACTATGGAGAGGAAACTGATGGTGAGCCTCTTGGAGGTAGCTAACCATCCCTGCCCCCACCTAGCCCCAGTGGCCTGTGAGCTTAATAAGGGCAAGAAGCAGAGGGTATTTACCAATCATTCAATGAAACCCCCCAAAGTCTTGCTGTTTGAAAAAATGGGTCAGATTAGCTTTCCTCCGCAATGTCTCCAAAGATTTTATCCTCAGGAAATGGAAGACAGTTAAGTTTGGGGAAGCTAATTGCCAACTCAAAAAAAATCATATTTAGAGAATTCCCTGGTGGTCCAGTGATTAGGACTTGATGTTTTCAATGCCAGGTCTGGGAACCAAGATCCGACAAGCTGCACATCAGGGCATGGCCAAAAAAAAAAAAAGACTAGAGGAATCACATTTTTCAGTATCAGCATTACCTGAGTATGCCTTGAATCCTCCTATCCTATATCTTGTCTTAGATTGCTCTTTAATCTAACCCTTCACACTGGTTGTTAAAAGCCATAACCTACACCAGGGAATGTTGTTAAAAGAACTAAATGACAGCAATACTGGTATTTGATTTTTTATTTTTTTAATTGTCTAGCAGATACCTGGGACAGCTAGAGAGGACACATATTGTAATGGTTAGAACTTACTCTCTGGAGCTGGTCTACCCAGATTCCAGTCCTGGCTCTATCATTCACTGACTCTGTGACCTTAAGACAATTTAGTTGACAACTTCCCCAGTCATAAAATGAAGATCATGATACTAGCATCACCTTCCAGGATCTAGAAAGATTTTGTGCTTTAATGAACAGAGTGCAATATATAATAACTTATTAATAGGTACTTATTAAATGAAAAACTCACCTCTCCTTCCCCTTCAACCTGGAAGAATAAGAGGAAGAACTGGTACAAATCAATTATTCTTTAAAAATTTCCTGAATTTCCACACCCCACCCCACCCCCAGTCTTCCTTTAGATCCATAGTAGTCCATTCTGAGAGTTTGTCCTGTGGGTTCTCTTTTGGTGGGGTTTCTGGGAGATGGTCAGAAAACCACAAAGCCACACTTGTTGAAAAGGAGAACTTCTATCTCTTTCCAAAATGCAAGCAAATCCCTCTTTCTTTTTTTTCTAAGTTTTTATTGGAGTATAGCTGCTTTCCAATGTCATGTTAGTTTCTGCTGCTGCTGCTAAGTCGCTTCAGTCATGTCCGACTCTGTGCAACCTCATAGAGGGCAGCCCACCAGGCTCCCCTGTCCCTGGGATTCTCCAGGCAAGAACACTGGAATGGGTTGCCACTGCCTTCTCCAAAGCATGAAAGTGAAAAGTGAAAGTGAAGTCGCTTAGTCGTGTCCGACTCTTAGTGACCCCATGGACTGCAGCCTACCAGGCTCCTCCATCCATGGAATGTGTTAGTTTCTACTGTACAGCAAAGTGAATCAGCTGTACATGTACATATATCCTCTCTTTTTTTTTTAATTTCCTTCCCATTTAGGTCACCACAGAGTATTGAGCAGAGTTCCCTGTGCTATACAGTAGGTTCTCACTAATTATCTATTTTCCACACAGAATCAGTGATGTATATATGTCAATCCCAATCTTCCAATTCATCCTCTACCCCCAAATCCCTCTCCTTTATCAAATGTCTTACTCTCCTTTCTCTTTTCTGCATACTTCACTACTACACACTTCTTTATTGCTCTGTCTTAAGATGCCTCTCTCCTCCTTGCCTGTTTCACCTTCATTTTCCTTAGAAATAACTGAGAATGGCACTGCGTATCCTGATTCTTTTCTAGCCCACCTGCCCATTCCTCTGTTCCTATCAGCTCTTATTCTACTAATGCCCTCTTGTGTCACTATTGCATTAGTCTCTAGATGGATCCGCCTAGTTGGTATTGCCATACTATGACCTGCACCATCAATTTGTCACTCCTGTGTTCGCAAAGCATCAATGGAACCTCCTCCCTCCTCCCAGACACAGAGTCTGTCCTCCACAAGCAATTTTATCACCATTGCTTTGTTTTCATGACTTTATCTAACCAAATTTATCAGTACTGTCCATCCAAATTTTCTTCAACGTATTCACTCCTAAACATTCCAAATCAGATTCTCTTACAGTTTGCCAATACCATCCCAATAGTTTACTTATTAATGCTCTTACCAACTCAATGGACATGAGTTTGAGTAAACTCCGGGAGTTGGTGATGAACAGGGAGGCCTGGTGTGCTGCAGTCCATGGGGTCGCAAAGAGTCACACACGACTGAGCGACTGAACTGAACTGAACTACAGAAAGAACTGATGCTTTTGAACTGTGGTGCTGGGGAAGACTCTTGAGAGTCCCTTGGACAGCAAGGAGATCAAACCAGTCAATCCTAAAGGAAATCAATCCTGAATATTCATTGGAAAGACTGATGGTGAAGCTGAAGCTCCAATACTTCGGCCATTTGATGCGAAGAGTTGACTCACTGGAAGAGACCTGATGCTGGGCAAGACTGAGGGCAAGAGAAGGGGGCAACAGAGGATGAGGTGATTGAATGGCATCACCGACTCAATGGACATGAATTTGAGCAAACTCCAGGAGATACTGAAGGAAAGGGAAACCAGGTGTGCTGAAGTCCATGGCATTGAACTAAGCCCATGACTTAGCAACTGAACAACTGTGATAACGATAAGAAGTATGCATAGAATTTGACCCTGGAATCATTAAGTTAATTTTTAGTCTAATAATCCAATAAATATTGAAATCCTCTCATTATAATTATATACAGGGCATAACAGCAATCAAGGAGGTCTGGAGAGACGTCTCTGTCCTCACAGAGTTACTGAGGTATCTGATCTCAGTTTCTTTGAAGCATTGTGTAAATAGGTTAGAGAAAAAGAAGTACAAACAGGGAACCTGGTGGAATAGGTCACATTCAACCAGTTACTAACTCATTTAAAAAAGATTTGTAAACTGACATTGTTGAAATCACTTAGTTCAAAATACAATAATGGAAATTAAAATAAACACAGGCAAGGCTGTCCAAATTCAATAAAATTTAGAGGATGAAGGACAATATCGAGAAAATAGCAAAGGAAAACAGGAAACACCAAAGTAGCGATGGGCGAACAACGCAAAAATTTTGTTTGTTGGATAATGAAAACAGCCTGTATTACCCACAGGATTATCATTCCCCCTGTATTTTGGAAGGAGCAAGCCTGTTTAGGTTCTACTCAATACAGCTCTATGCAGTAGGTTGAGCAAGCATGTTTAAGTTCTATTCAGTACAGATCTAGGCAGTGGGTATTTTATTATTTTAATGGTAAACCTCCTTAGAGTTAAAAAAGCCAAAGTTGTACGGAAGTCTCCCTCTTCGCTGGGGTACAATCACTCCCATTTCACCAGAGAGGAAACTGAAGCTCAGAATGGTAGACCACTTTGCTTAGGCACAGTAGGAAGTAGCAGAACTGGGCTTGCCTGTTTCTGTCACAGAAATGTTTTCATCTGATAATTAAGCCTTTCTTTTACGAAACAGAACTGCGAGCGCCTGTCAATGGGGCTGTTTGATAAAGTTCCTCGCAGACTGGGTGGGGCTCAGTCGGCTACCCTCAGCCCTCCGGCCTACCGGGGAAGCCAGATGTCTCTCCTTCCCACACCAACACAAAGCTAGCTTTCTCTCGCCGCGGCGGAGGCCTGAGCACCAGAGAGGAAACCCAACAAAAGACCCGGGATCCAGGCCCAAGGCCCAAGGCTCTGCGGGGTCGCCCGGAGCGTGCAGGCAGGGGTTGCCCTGGCCCAGCCGCACCCGCGGACACTGCCTGCCTCTAGGACCCGTACCCAAGGAGCTTCCGCCCGCGCGTTCCGCCCTCTCCCTGGCGGCGAGGCCTCCCGGGTTCCCAGCGAAAGAAACGGTCCAGGCCTGAGGCCGGGATTTCCAGCCTCACGCAGGAGGTCCGGCCCAAGCCCCGCCTCCGAACCGCCCCTTCCGCTCGCGCAGGGGTGGGGTCTGCGCGGCCGCCGGGATCCGCTCGGACGCGGCCACGTTGTCCTGCGTGTTCTGAGCGTCCGGCTCCGGGAGTCTGGTCGGCGGCGATCTTGCTGTCCGTTCGCATAGCCGCTGGGCTCGGTGGGCCCGCGGTATCCCCATACTCCCTCCGCCAGGCGCAGCGGCTCAGGGAGCGGCCCGGCCACCCCGCGGTTCCACCGCGCGGGCGCGTCTGGGATCGGCCCGGGAGGCGTCGCCCTCAGTCAGCCCGGCTGGCCTTTCCGCACCGCCCAGAAACAGCGGACGGGAGGGAGCGCAGTCGAGTTGGGCTCCGCGCTGGGCTGGGCACCGGGGCCCATGCCCGTTCGCCCCCGCGGGCCCGCGCCATGGCCTCCGGGAGCGTGGCCGAGTGCTTACAGCAGGAGACCACTTGCCCGGTGTGCCTGCAGTACTTTGTGGAGCCCATGATGCTCGACTGCGGCCACAACATCTGTTGCGCCTGCCTCGCCCGCTGCTGGGGCGCGGCGGAGACCAATGTGTCGTGTCCGCAGTGCCGGGAGACCTTCCCGCAGCGGCACATGCGGCCCAACCGGCACCTGGCCAACGTGACCCAGCTGGTGAAGCAGTTGCGCACCGAGCGGCCGTCGGGGCCCGGAGGCGAGATGGGCGTGTGCGAGAAACACCGCGAGCCTCTGAAGCTGTACTGCGAGGAGGACCAGATGCCCATCTGCGTGGTGTGCGACCGCTCCCGCGAGCACCGCGGCCACAGCGTGCTGCCGCTCGAGGAGGCGGTGGAGGGCTTCAAGGTGAGGGCCGGGCGCGCGGGCCGGGGAGGGGCCGGAGCGCGAGTCGGACAAAGGGAGGAGAGAGCCAAAGGGGCTTCCTTTTTTCCGCCTAGAAAATGGCTGAGCCGGACGTGTGGTTCACAGCCGTCATTTCCTCTGTCCGCTCCAGAGCCTCGGCACTCAGGTTTGGGAGGAAAACCTGTAGCTGGTGAGGAAGCCAGAAGTCTCCCCACCCTCATTGCCTTATGTGCCTCTGTGTTTACCCTCTCACGGGCATATCATACATGACGGCCCATGGAGACCCTTCTTGACCATATATAAGATATTTGTAAAACCACGTACGCAGCGACAAGCTTCAGAGACGCTCGCGTTCCTTCTGGCTCGTAGATGATCTCAGACAAAACACAGTCGGACGTTCCCAGGCTGTATTCACATCAAATAGGTGCCCATCACCTCTCCTTTCCCCCAACACTTCCCTATGCTCCGTCCTCTTCTAGAACCTCCCGGAAAAGAACAAGTTCCTTACTGTCTAAGTCATTTAACCACTGTGAGACTCATAGGAGATAAGACTTACGAAGACTGAGTGAAATAAAATGCTGTGTGGATCCCCTTGTGAACCAACAGATTGGGACAGCTCAACAATAACATGGAAATAAAGTATTAAATATAGAACAGTTGTAAGTCAACATTCAAAGCGTGTACATAATCTGTGTTTGAGGACTGCAAGAACATGCACACAATTATGTACATGTGTAAATGTGAGTACTTTCATGCAAAATTATTCACTGAACATTTATGGTGCTTTCAAAAATATCATTTTACTCACACTGGTGATAACATTCTAGTAGGTTGAGAAGGTGGTGTTGGCTTATGTCATACCAGGGGGAAATAGAAGTTAAGTCCTTTTCTCCATACACGTCCCTGAAAGCTCGACAACTGAAGCCTTCTAGTCCATTCACCTTTCCACTAAGCCATGCGGTATCCTTCCAAAGGCAGGTAGGTGACCCACCATTTAAGATACAAACTACCAAAGGAGAGGTGTGTCACGGTGATGGCAGTGTGATCCAAGGACAGGCTCTCACCAAGAACTTAGCATCACGAATGTGGGTTGCACAGGTGATAAGCAGAAGAGTCACACTGCTGAGGCCTGCCTTATCTTAAACTGTACGCCTGTTTTTGCTTTTTCAGGAGCAAATCCAGAACCAGCTGGACCACTTAAAAAGAGTGAAAGACTTAAAGAAGAGGCGACGGGCACAGGGAGAGCAGGCTCGAGCTGAACTCTTGGTGAGGTTCCTGGAAATTCACAGTTAATATCAGTTCTGCTGGTCACTCTCTCATATTGTAAGACTTGTAAACTTCCCTTAACCTTGTGCAGTCAGATCACCCAGAACTTCTAGGTGCGGGTGGAACAACCTTACATGGCAGTTGGGAATTCACCTGGAGAAGCAAAGGATTCCCACATTTGTGGGGAAAAGGATGGAATAGTCGACTTAAAAACCCCTGGAGATCTGACCTAGCAACAGTTTAATCTGCGAGCTTTGTGCAGATCAGGGTTGAGCCAGGTGAAATTCTTGGGCATTGGTTAGCAGCCTTTTGTATGGTTCTACAGACAGATGCTGACAGTGGCTTTCTATAAACTTCAAACTTGCTTCTTGCTGGAATGTTCTTTTTCTTGGCAATGATTCTATTCTGAACTTTTCTCTTTGTTCCCTTCCCCTAGTTTCCCAAGGCCTTTGTGGTAGGGATATTTGGGGGAGAGGGTGGTTGTTCTGGAAAAAATAGTCCCTTACCTTTCTATAAAGGACTAGAGAGTAAATATTTTTGGCTTTGTGGCCCATATCTCTATCATAATCAGTCAGCTCCCTTGTCGTAGTTCAAAAGCAGCTAAAGACAACATTTAAATGAGTGGATCTGTTTCCCAATAACATGTTACTCCAAGGGAGTAAACATGGGAGTTTGCTGACTCTTTATTCAGAAACAAGCTTTTGTGGAGTCCCTCAGTGGGACAAGTGGTGGAGAAGGAAGGACAGATAACCTTTGGCAAACAAACTGAGCCAGTAGAGAATTACGCTCAAAGCCAGTGAGACAGAAGGCCAGATAGAGGGAATGGATTACATGTGAAAGGTTTAAGGAAACTAATCAAGGTTATTATGTGAGGATTGTTGTAGAAGTTTTGCTTGTATGTTCCAAACCATCCTCCACAAGGCACCCATCTGATCGTGTGACTTCTCTGACAGTCTTTCATGGCTCCTACTTGCAGTAAAGTCCTGCCAGGCTTCTCGTCTCTTACTTTATCTGCCGTCTTCACAAGCACTTATGTGTTCCAGCCAGACCCCATCATTTGCCTTCTCACTCCTTGGTCCATGGCATTTCTTCTGCCTGGAAAGCTCTCCTGTTCTTTGACCATAAAGTGAACTTCTGTTCATCCTACAATACTCTGTGAACACTGCTTCTGGGAACTGTATCAACTTCTGTTGAATGCAGTCACCCTACTTTTGCTTATCTAGCCATGATGACATGTATCACATGAACCTGACTCTCACTTGACTGAGTTCCTTGAGAGCAGAGACTGTGGCTTTTTTTTTTTTTTAGACTGTCTTGATTATCACTGGGGTAATTCAGTTCTCTGCCATTGTATATCCAGTCAATAAAGACTGGAAAAAAAATAAGTGAGTGAACAAGATTCTTGGTTTAGTATACTGGGATGAAATAATGAGGTCTTGGGGTAGATAGACGGGGGAGAAATGTGAAGGGCTCTAGAAGCAGCTTTTCCTCTCTTCACTGCTCTTCCCTGTGGTCTACACAGAGCCTGACCCAGATGGAGAGGGAGAAGATTGTTTGGGAGTTTGAGCAGCTGTATCACTCCTTGAAGGAGCATGAGTATCGCCTTTTGGCCCGTCTCGAGGAACTAGACTTGGCCATCTACAACAGTATCAATGGTGCCATCACTCAGTTCTCTTGCAACATCTCCCACCTCAGCAACCTGATCGCCCAGCTGGAAGAGAAACAGCAGCAACCCACCAGGGAGCTCCTGCAGGTAAGACCGAAAGCCCCCTGCCAAGACAGCTCCTGCTCTGCCAAGCAGTATCCAGGGCCCCCTACTCCCTAGTTGAAACTCTGATTGTAGCAAGGGCATGTTGGAAGGGAAATGTACAATAGAGGCCCGGTTGGCACAACTTGGTCAGTCAGTTGCACTGTGTCGTGGAAAGCTTAAGAGGAAGACCTGTCCTGCCCAAGCCTGTGGTCTGATCACAGGCGAGGCTCTTGACCTCTCTGGGCCTCAGTTACTCATGTAATGAGGAATTTGGCCCACATGTCATTTAAAGATTCTCCTCACCCCAGTATCCTATAATTGTAACATGTATGTGTACGCTATGACAACCACAAAATAACAAGTACCACAGGAAGTGGTCAGCCCAAGCAGTCTTGGTGTTTAATCTTGGTTGTACGGGTGATAAAGCTGCAGTAGACCCAGCCCAGCAAGACCACAGGAAGTGAGCCGATTTTTTGTCTCTTGTTTGTTTGTTCAATGCATATGAATTTTCTGTTCTGTGTCAAGCACTGGAATTAAGTGGATAAATAAGCTCTCCTGAAATTTAAATTCTGATGTTGAGATTACATGATAATCTCAATAAAGAAGTGAACAAAACAAGTATCATCAGTGTTGCCATTAAAAAAGGGCTGATGGGTTTAGGGTCAAGAAACTATGGCCCACCACCTGTGTGTGTCCTGCGAGCTCATTGTGCTTTTTAGTTTTGAATAGTTGGAGAAGAAAAATCAGAAGAACGCTTGTTATTTTGTGATATGTGAAATTGCATAAAATTCAAGCTTCATTGTCTATGCATTTTTATTGGAACATAGCCACGCCCATTTATTTATTTTGTATTATCTGTTGTGCCAGAGACTGTATGGCCTTTTTCTTAGAAAAAGTTCACCAACTCCCACTTCAGATTAAAAAGAGAAGGCTTAATCTTGAGCCTTAATGAACACCAATGTTTAATTGCCAGAGAGAGAAGGAAGAGCTTGCAGGGGGTACAGTTTACCAGAGAGGCAATATGTGATCAGGGAGGAAGAATGTTTCTGGAAGGAGGGAGTGGACAACAAGAGTCTAATGCAGTTGAGGTGAAATAATATGAAGGCTGAGATCCATTTGGTTTAAAAACATGAGCATCCTTGATAAACTTGGTGTACAGCTGCCCGAGTGGAGCAATCTGGGCAGGAGCCACGTGAGGAGAAGCAGTAGTGACAGAGTGAATGGAAGCTGCGAGAGTAAATGACTATTTCAATAAATAGGCTGTGAAAGAGATATAAAGAAAATACTTGGAGATGAGGTAGAATTGTGGAGCTTTATGGGGAGAGGATGCTTAAAGAAAGCAGTTAAACATATCTTTTAAAAAAAATATGGAGAGGAGTGTCTGTTGTAAAGATTCAGGTGAAGAAAATTTACTGAAGCTCTAAGGATGAACTCATCTCTGATGTGCTGTTTCTTTCTTTTTTTTTTTTTTTTTGTTAATAAATTCATTTTATTTTTTTTCTCATTTTTTTTTTCATTTATTTTTATTAGTTGGAGGCTAATTACTTTACATCATTGCAGTGGTCTTTGTCATACATTGAAATGAATTAGCCATGGATTTACATGTATTCCCTATCCCCGTCCCCCCTCCCACCTCCCTCTCCACCTGATCCCTCTGGGTCTTCCCAGTGCACCAGGCCCGAGCACTTGTCTCATGCTGATGTGCTGTTTCTGAAAAGGCAGAAGGAAGGGTAACTGAAGCATGTAGGTGGGACTTAGCTTTGAAATATCTTCTGTTGTATAAGAAGAAAGGAGGGTAGGGACAGGTAGATGCAGCAGGTTGTGAGGTTTGGTAGCAAAAACGTCTTGGCTTCTATCCTCTTTTGAAGTTGGAAAACGGCACCATCTGTTGCCATTGAACAGGGGGTGGAGAAAATAATGAGTTTGAGGATTGTGGGAAAGTTCTGAAATTATTGTTTCATAGTATGGGAAAGCAAATTGGTTTGCAAGACGTAGTCGAGTTATTTGGTCAGTGAATGTCAGTTTATATCAGAATTTGTCTGTCCCGTTGTGTGACTTTTTCCTGTCCCGGCTTTGCTTTTTCTGATTGTGACTGTTCAGGTTCCAGGCCTAGGGAAAGCTGGTAGTTGGGTTCATCCAGGATTAGGGCTTTGCAAGATGTGAGGGTATTTTTGTTTTGTTTTTGGCCTTGCCACACTACTTGTAGGATCTAAGTTCCTTGACCAGGGATTGAACCTGGGCCCATGGCAGTGAAAGCACAAAATCCTAACCACTGAACCGGTCAGGGAACTCCCCCTGTTCTGGCTTTTTGATTATGATAAAATATACATAAATTAACCGTTTTAACTATTTCAAAACGTACAACTTGGTATATTTAGTAAACTTAATGTTATGCAACCATCACAGCTGTATAGTTCCAGAACACATTGATCATCTCAGAAGGAGACCTCGTACCATTAAACAGTCACTCCTCATCCCTTTCTACCCAGTGGCAACCATGGGTTTGCTTATTTTTTTAAGGTATTTGTGAGAATATTTCTGAACATATGGACCATGAAATCAAAACTGAATGATAAAGAAAAGCCGAGAAAGAAGAGGGCAAGTTTTGGACCCCACGGGGGAGAGTGGTCATGGTAGAAGTCATTTGAAAAGTAAACTGAATCTTAATGTGGAGAATGAGAGCATTCCCACTAAGGTCAGGAAGAGGGCAAGATGGCCACTGTTGTCTAACTGTATTTTAACGTATGAGCACACACACACAGAGGAATGTTATGCAACTGTAAAAAAAGAAAAAGGAAGGTACCTATGATATAACTGATATAGAGGAATTTCTATAATGTATTGGGAAGTGAAAAAAATCAAAGTGCGAAACATAGATTATGCTTTTTGTGTAAGAAGGAAGAGATAATTAGAAAATACATGTATCTGCAGGTATTTGCAAGGGAAACACTGGAATGATAAACCAGATAATAGAATGGGATGAGAAGAGATAGGAAAAAAGTGACAGATTCTCTGACCAAGTCTCAGATTTTTTGAGCACCGAAATAATTAAGCATAGTGATGAGTTATAACCCATTAAATAAAGTAGGAATTGATGGGTCCATACTAATAATAAATAAGGGAAAATTTTTCCTTCCAGTAGACTGTCAACTAAGTAATGTACAAGGAATTTTGAGGCAAGAAAGTGATCATTTGGCAGCTATCATAGTGAAAGGTAATTTAGACAGTAATTATCTACAGATGCGAAATCTGAGGGGGAGTTCGATAAGGGCTGGAATATTAATTTCAAAGTGTCACTTTGAGATTACTTTTTAATTACAAAAGGAAAAATAGTAGCTATAACATACCACCAATAAAGGGAAAGTGAATAACAAGTATTTTTAGAAGGAGACACAATGTAAGCCTGAATTTACTCATGGGGCAATACCTGGGAAACCCAAGTGGAGAGATATTTTAAAAATAATTAGCCTGTATTAAGGCAATATCGGGTTCTTCCCTGGTAGCTCAGTGGTAAAGAATCTGCTTGCCTGTGCAAGAGACATGGGTTCGATCTCTGGGTTGGGAAGATCCCCTGGAGGAGGAAATGGCAACCCACTCCAGTATTCTTGCCTGGAGAATTCCACGGACAGGGGAGCCTGGCAGGCTACAGTCCATAGGGTTGCAAAGAGTCGGACACAACTGAAGCAACTTAGCACACACACACAGTAATAGGTCAAAGAAAGCAAGCTAGGTAGGCAGTTGTGGTTCCAAGAGTGAGATGCTTGAGTTAGTAAATTTGAAATCTTGAGGTCTTTGACCAGTGTGCAGGGAGGGAATGCAGGAAGGTGCTGGAATAGCAAATAGTGTGTATCCCAGTTTCCTCTGCCCAGGTTTTACACAGTGTGTGCTCCTTGTCTCCGTGGCTTCTCCTAGGAGGGCCAGCCTGTAGTTCAGTTTCTAACAAACATCTATGAGAGAAAACTGACATTATAAATGATTTCTCATGGTTTTCATTTTCCTTTCTCTTATAGGACATCGGGGACACATTGAGCAGGTACAGTTTTCTCTTTCCCCAGTGCAAAATCAAGTCTGAGTAGACTTTCCCTCATACTTAGAAACTCTGGAAGGAGCCCAGAGCCTGAGGACGTCTTACCAAATTTGACCCATATCCTGTCTGTCCCCGAACTGAGTCACTACTGTGCAAAGAACTAGATGGACTGCAGCTCTTCTCAGTAAAACTAAGGAGTTACTGACAAATAATGAGGGTGAGGAGTGAAGTGGGGGGCCCACTGGGGAGGGTGCTGGTAGTTTATGAGGACACTTCTACGGAGAGGGTGGAGACTCACAGGGCCTTGGGCAAAGTGCAAGGGTATTTGATAGTTTTTATTTCAGAATCCTTTCTCTTTTGTCATCTCTGTCTTTGTTTCTGGCTCTCTTTTTTCTGTAATGGGGAAAATATAGGCTAAGAAAAGTGTGACCAGCTCAGAGTTACATAATGAGTCATGAGTTACCTGGATTCTGGCTCTTGTTTTCATTATTTCTCTACTGTATCATCAGATGGACAGTTAGGAAGAGCTACCTGGAAGTTGGAACATGACCAAGCGGGAAAAGCCCAGAATGGGCAAGAAGCCATGATTAAATTGTGTTTTCAGTGTTGGATGGCAAGGACAGATGGGATAGACCTTGGGGAACATCATGTTTGTTGTAGGAATGCCTACTGGGGTAAAGCCTGACTTTGAGGAAAACTGAACTTTGAAGCTAAGTAAAACCCTGAAGGGTGAAAACCCTTCAGAGGAAGTGCAGCTTGATTGTGTGAGACCATTTGAGGAGATGGGCTAGAAGGGCCATGTGAATAGAATTATTGATAGAGCTGAGCTCTTTGAGGGCTGCTGAGATGGGATGGTATTGAGCTGGAACTTGTACTAGTCCCTGCCAAGTGGCCCTAACAAATACTGCCCTCACTTGCTGCTTTTACTTTTTGATGCCAGTCTAGTTCTGAACTAACAGAGAGATAGATCCTTTAGGTTCTAGCATTTGTGAACGTTAAGGTTTGGGTTTGACTCTGAAAATTTTTTGACTTAATCTTTGACTTAAGGCTTAAACATAACTAAAACATTTTGCCATCATTAAAGAAATGTGCAGATAGCTAGCCCAGGGCTGGTTCGGTGACTCCAGTGATTATCATCGGACTCTCAGGTTTCTTTCCATTTACTCTTCTGCCTTACATAAGCTACACTCCTCATTCTTACAGCCCAAGAAACTTCCTAGAATGCTAACCAGCAGGAAAGAGATAAGTCATATTGCATTCCTTTTTAAGCAGACTTCTCAAATTAGTGCAAGATACTTCTTAGCTCTCATTGGCCAGAGCTTAGTCACATGGTCACATTCAGACTAGGCAGGCATGAAGGTAGTAAACTTTGGAAGGTGAGAGAACGGATATTGGGTGTGTGATTAGCAATCAGTGTTTGCCACAGACCCTTTGAGGGGGTTTGTGGGTAACTGGATATTGTCCAGAGAGTACCTTTCTGTCTGAAGATGTCATTCTTGCCATACTTGGGAACCTGAGGGTTATGGGTCTTTGCCCACCATGAATGTCAAGGATTTCATCATGGAATCTAGTGCTTTCTGGTAAGGTCAGGCTTATATTCAGTTTAATTCAGCGAATCTTTCAGAGGGCATATGCCATTTGAAAAGCCAGAAGCTAATGCTGTGGGAGAATATGAAGGTAAGATGACTCCCCTATTCTGGTCCAGAGGATCACAGTCTAGGAAGAGAATAGGAAAAGGGCTCTGCTTAAAGACTGTCCACCAATCCACTGGCTGGCCAGTTTAGCCCAGGCTTTGTCCTAGACCCTGAAAGAAGTTGGGGGTGTGGGGGTGGAAGATTCACTCATGGATTTTTTTAAACTTAGGGCTGAAAGAATCAGGATTCCTGAACCCTGGATCACACCTCCAGATCTGCAAGAGAAAATCCACATTTTTGCTCAGAAGTGTCTGTTCTTGACTGAGAGTCTGAAGCAGTTCACAGGTAATGTGAGAAGAGGGATCTCTGAGGGTTTATGATCTGAATAACTATACTGCCTGAGAGGAAGTGTTTTCCAGCTAGATAATGGAATGCAAACTGAATATCTTCTTTTCTCCCCATAGAAAAAATGCAGTCAGATATGGAGAAAATCCAAGGTAAATTTATCTACTTAATGGGCTTTTGATGTTGAAGTTTTCTGGAAGGATAAACATCTGCACCAGAGTGTGGGAAAATAGGAAATGAGTGATGTTCAGTGGCCGGCTTCCCCTGATGTTTCACATCTTTCTTTTGGCTTTGTTAATTTTTTCAGTTAATAGCCTCTTGTTTCAATTTGAAGTCTTTTAACTAAATACACTCATTTCTCAATCTACATTAATGGAGGAGAAAAATATACAATCCAACAATTAATGCAGAACTGATTTGATTATTTAAAAATTATTTTTAATTGAGAAGGAGAATCAGGAGAAATTATTCTAGCTATATTCCATTTGTAGTTATAATTTATCAAGTTTCTGCTGCATGTGGGCACTGGCACTGACCGGGAGGAGGAAGAATTGAACATCGTTGGTTGAGGCAACACCTTGAGGGCAGGAACAGGGAACAGGGATTCAGGAGTCTGGCTGCCTGGGTCCTGGGCCTACCTCTGCTACCTGATAAGCATTCTATACTGTATCTTCCTCATTTTACAAATGAGGAAGATAATAACTCTTACCTCACAAGGCTGTAAGGATGAGGTTTACTTATAATTTCTGAAGTGTTCTAGAATGGAGCCTTCATGTATATTTATTCATTAAAGTGTTCTAGGTATTTAAGGGGCACTCTTCAAATACAACATCTTCTGCTCATGGTAACTTATAAGCATATAACACATACGTGTGTGTGCTGAGTCACTTCAGTCATATCCAACTCTTTGTGATCCGATGGACTGTTGCCCACCAGGCTCCTCTGTCCCTGGGGTTCTCAGGACAAGAGTGGGTTACTATGCCCTTCTCCAAGGGATCTTCCCCACCCAGGGATTGAACCTGCAGCTCCTGCACTGCAGGTAGATTCTTTACCAGAGAGCCACCAGGGAAGCCATAGCACATATGACTGTGTACAAAACGTTGAAATTCCTAGGCAGCCTGATAGAATCGAAACCCTTATATGTGTGTAATCACTTTTCATATTTATTATAAATTACAAATCCCCATAATTTTTATAATTTCCTATATGTGCTAAAACTTTATTTGCATGGCATCTTTTCAGATACATACATTTTTCACATCTGGCAACATAGATTTAGGGAATGCTCACAAAGAGAACAGGGAGAAACTCCACTTAATACCAGAAGTGGTTAGCTCAGACACGACATTCCTTGATCTGACTCTCCTTTATTTTTCCTGCTCTTCTCCTGCACTTAAGCAGCCCATTGAGAACATACCTGTGAAAATGCTTTGTCAACTGTAAATGCATTTTGCTGCAAATGGTGTAATTTGCCCCAGCTTGGTAGTGGGTGTCACTTGAACCACACATCCCCTAGAACAGGTAGCTTATGAAAACCAAGAGTTATGTATGATGTGGACGTAGAACCATGTCTCTCCCTGCAGAGCCAGCTGACCCACTGAGGAGTGGAATCCTTAATCTTGCCTCAGTTTGACCCCATATGCTTCCAGTGTTGAGCTTGTGTTATCTTTGTGCTCAAAGTTCCCAGCCCCTCTTCCTTTTGAGCTCTTGGCTGGAAGATGGAGTCTTATGTTATGCTATATGAAGAAATTAATGCAGGACTGACAGCAGGGGTTCTAATGGAAACCATGGCTTTATGATGACTCCTAAAGCTCCTTCTGTTGGGTACTTCCTAGAAATACTCAGATAACTTCCATAACTTCTTTTCTCTTTTGTTTTTTTTTTTTTTTTTTTCAGAATTGAGAGAGGCCCAGTTATACTCAGGTGGGTGATAGACAAAAGCATTTGGAAAAAGGAGTAAAAATCCCTATCAACCTAACTACTATTGTGAATGATTTTGGAAAGTGCCTTGATTTGAATCCTTTAGGTTACATTTTTTTTTTTAATGATAATAATCACAAAAAATTTGTTATTTCTATGTGTTTATAATATTTGCTTCCTAAAATGCCTCAGATCTGAAACCATGGACCTATGAAATAGGAGGAAATTGAATTCAGGTGCTAGGAAGGATTATAGAGTTGAAACTACGGTTTTCAAAAATTAGCGCACTACCACTGCTAATACACTGGTCCACTGCTGTACCCGCCCAGCCTTGGGCAGTGTGTGGTTTACAAAAAGCATCCTTCCGAAAAGATTGAGCTTGCCTCTTATTCTGAGAGCTAGGGAAAGTCTAGGAAAAATCTTGCACCATACCTTCTCTGTGTCTCAGATCTAGAGTTGAAACTCTCCCTCCCCTTGACAATCACCTTCACCTGAGGTTCACAGACTGGGTAAATCTATGATCTCAAAACTCAACTGAGGTTTGTATTCACATGACCACCTGTTTCATGGGATCTTCTTCAGGGACAAATATGTGTGTTAGTTGCTCAGTCGTGTCCTATTCTTGTGACTCCATGGACTGGGGCTCGCTGGGCTCTTCCATCCGTGGGATTCTCCAGGCAAGAACACTGGGACGAGTTGCCATTTCCTTCTTCATCATGAACAGAGACTCTACAAACAGCGGGTCTTCTTTCATTAATGTCCCCTGGTTGTGATCCATATTTAATTCTTTCAAGATTGAATATGTTGCTTATGTCTTGCATGTCCTAATATTGCACAGGGTACAGTAGAGGGAACCAAAGAGCATAAGGCACTGCCCTACCCTTGGAGTTAAATGTCTGGTTGGAGGTATGAGGTCTACCCATGACATGAGGGAATAAATGGGCAACTGTTGTGAACAGATTGTTGAACCAAGAACCATGCCTCTGAGGTTCTTGGTCACCTCCACCAGTTGTCATGAGCCTTTTGTGGAACCCAGTCAGCCTACCTGAACTATGGTTCAGAGAGATAATGTTAGGGAATCTTCCTTCTGAACAAGATATGAAGAACAAGTGAGAGAATATGTCAGTGATTTTAAAACTGGAAACCATCACATGATTGTAAGATGCATGTGGCACTATTTAGTGTCTTTATCTGACATAATGTGAATATCCGTATGTTTCACAGCAGATGTTAATATTGGTTGTAGAGTGCTACACCACACCCTGTCTATCTAAATACTGTATTCTGTGAAACTTCCAGCCTCTGAGGCATTCAGATTAAGGGGTTGGACATACACATAAGAAAACCTTAAATTCAGCTTATAATGGATATTGTGGTTTAAAATGTGGAAAAGCAAGTGGAAGTAAATTTTCAGTACTTCCAATATATCCTAGCTAAACAAGATAACTGGCTAATCCACACAGTAATTTTGGGAATGTCAGCTTCAGGGTGGACTTGAATGTATAAAATTGAACGTGTCTTTGCTGGAGAGCTCTTCCTCTCTTCTCAGGGCTAGGAGAAAAGCTGGGTGTTCAGAGTGGGCTGTCCTGGTGCTCGGCTAATGCTCCTCTGCCCCTGTGTTTCTCTGCAGTGGATGTGACTCTGGACCCGGACACGGCCTACCCCAGCCTGATCCTCTCTGATAACCTGCGGCAGGTGCGGTACAGTTACCTCCAGCAGGACCTGCCCGACAACCCTGAGCGGTTCAATCTGTTTCCCTGTGTCTTAGGCTCTCCCTGCTTCATCGCTGGGAGACACTATTGGGAGGTAGAGGTGGGCGATAAAGCCAAGTGGACCATAGGCGTCTGCGAAGACTCGGTGTGCAGAAAAGGCGGGGTAACCTCGGCCCCCCAGAATGGATTCTGGGCAGTGTCCTTGTGGTATGGGAAAGAATACTGGGCTCTCACCTCCCCCATGACTGCCCTCCCCCTGCGGACCCCTCTCCAACGGGTGGGGATTTTCTTGGACTATGATGCTGGCGAGGTCTCCTTCTACAACGTGACAGAGAGGTGTCACACCTTTACTTTCTCTCATGCTACCTTCTGTGGGCCTGTCCGGCCCTACTTCAGTCTGAGTTACTCTGGAGGGAAGAGCGCAGCTCCTCTGATCATCTGCCCCATGAGTGGCATCGATGGGTTTTCTGGCCATGTTGGGAATCATGGTCATTCCATGGAGACCTCCCCTTGAGGAGGTGAACTCGGGCCAGAAGGGTTGCTGGCCGTACTCCCACCCCAGGCATGAGGCATCTTGTTGCCTTGCCACTTCCTGCCCATCACAGCTGGATGTTCTTACCACTTTTCATGCCCTGCAGTGCAAGACAGGATGTCTGTGTTCTCTGCCATCCCCTCCCTTCCCATGAAAATTGTGAGATGTAATAAGTTATCGAGATTGCCCAGAAATAAAAACCAGATATCCACCTCCAGTGTTCCACACTTCTTGGTCTTACACATTACTGGAGGGGATAAAGAATATGGATAATCTTGGGTTAGGAGAGCCATTCAAGATATTTACACCTGGGCTCAGCCCCATATAGTGATCATGGGTATTTGCTGTCATTTCTGAACCAGGGCTTCTTTCTGAGAACCCACAGCTGGACTATAAAGTCCTGTCAGCATGGATCCCTTTGTCCCAGTTTTTCCTTCTGGGATTAGTACCTCTAACCTTGATTCTCAATCTGCTGTAGTTTTATTAACTCCATTAAAGAGGCCTGTATGTGTTTTGATTAGTTACAGTTATTTTACAGTAATGGTGGGAAATAACCCCACCTCTGTTATGAGATAATGTTCTAATCAATGTGCTCTTTGCCTCTATCTTTTTGAGGGCTTTGTCAGCTCCCTTCATTCTAATGAAAAGTGTCATCCGGGATTATTTACTGCTCAGCACCACTCATTGTTCCTACCTCCCCTCCCACTTCCATTTGTGGACTGATGGTCAGTCATACCCTATCCCTGGAAGGATTCTGGGGCAATATTCCAGGGGATTCATTGACTTGTCTCCATTTCTCCCTTCTATTTCGAGGGAAGGGGGAGTTTACCTTTCCAATGTGTGTACCAACAAGGGGCTATTCCATCCCCATGGCCATTGGATCATGAGGCATTCTGAGGTCAGAAGGCCAAGGCAGATCACTTAGTGCAAGCCCCCATGATGGTTCTTAGTCTTCTCTTCCTTTGGGTACATGCTCCTCTGTTTAAAAATAAAGTGAGTATGGATGTTGTTTACACTGTTGTTGTTTTCTGGGTCTTGGTAGGATTGGGTTCATAGATACTGGAGGAGGAAAGGCATGGTTAATGGTGTTGATTTCCTCTGTGGGTCGAGAATCTCATTCTGGTCAATATTTTACTTCAACTAGATGATAAAACAGTACCATGTCACTACTTTCTACTGGTGCTTGGAAAGTAGTGTTGGACTTCCACAGCCTACAGCTTTGAATTGGCTAATCCTGTCACTTCTCTGGGAAAGTGTTCTCTCAAGTCCTTATTATAACTGACAGTGGGGTATGCAGCAATGCTTGGTATAGATCAGAGCACCCAGAGCTTGCTTCCCACCTCAGAAGCAGCAGCCTAAGCCCTTAGGGTCATGGAGGTCACCACATTCTAAGGAGGAAAAATAGGCTGAGAGGACAGCTCTTTCCCAGGAGGTTTTCAATCTTTTCTGCTTTTGGAAATGACCTCAAGACGACAGGATTTTGTGGTCTTAGTCTTGTACCCAACATTGTGGTTCATGGCTGAAGATCATGCATTAGTGATATGTCTTGATTCATTTATTCAAAAGGTTTTAAGAGAAATAACCAGGAGCTGAAGAGAGGGGCTTCCATGAGGCTAGGTTAGCTTTTGCTGAATAGTCTCAATAGATATAAATACATGTGCTAACATATTATGTATATAAGATGTGTATATACTACACAGATTTAGACCAAGGTGAAATACATGTCCACATACATGATATCCTGCCTCACAATATCTATGGATTATGCTTTTCTGCATGGAAAGGTAGAGGCTGAGGCCTTGGGGTGCCAGTCTGTTGACCTGGGATACCTGCCTTTAACAGTAAGTCTGTCTACTCTAGATTCAAGAATTCACAACTGAAAAACTGGGTGAAGAGACCCAGTCAGAATCGCATTTCAGTTTCACTTAATCTAGTCCTTTGGGACAAGGAGGAAGAGTAAGAACCCATAAAGAGGGCACCTTGCTTGGTACCAGTCCCAAGAAAATGTGCCCGTAGAAAAGACTCCCTGATCCTTGCTGCAGGACTGATGGAGCTGTCTCTAGGCTAACAAAAGGTCTCACACTGGGTCTGCTTTATCTCCAGTAGACTCAATGCTAATAGGAGCAGCATCTAAATGAATTTTTAACAGCAGCAGCTGGAGCAGCGGTAAGCAACCTCTTTGGATTCAGCAAAGCTACTTCCAATTTGAACTGGGATATACTATATACTACAAGACTGAATCTTACTAACAATGCTGAATGAGAAAAAGTCTAATAAAAAACTGTATACTTTACCCTTTCTATGATATGGACAAAAGGTTTGTGGTTACCAGTGGGCCACGTGGAGGATAGGGGGAAGAAAAAGGGTGTGAACTGACATGTTTTATACTGTTTATCTTATGATTCTTATGGGTGGTGGGTTTAGAGGTATTTTGAATGAAGTTAAATGAACTCTGCAAATGATCTGCAGAAAGGTAAGCATTTGGATTCATCAGGTCACAATATGGACCCCTTTAGGCAAACATGGGGTCCAGTTCTTTTGGCTCCTCTCTGGTCCTTTCCTCAGAACATTTGAAGTTAATTACATATTCATACTTCAACCACTCATTGTTTTGTTTATTTGTTGTCTCAGGAAAATTGTGTTTGTCTTCAGCTGCTCTTGTTTTTTCTGATACTGACCTGGTGGGTACAGAAGAGCATCTTCCCCGAGAGCACACAAGGCCTAGAAGGGAAAGTTTCAGAGAATGAAAGGGAACTGCCATCTAGGATAGGCAGTTGACAAGATGAGAGAATGCACGTGACAGTTGCCTTAAAGGCAACACTTAAAAGCACTAAGTAAGAGCAAGAGCTAGCATATAGTAAATAGATCCATTTGTTAACATCTTCATCAGTGATCATGACCAAAGTACGGATGGAAATCACACATCTCCCAGCAAAATAAAACTAGAAAGATTCTTACTGTACCAATTATTTATGGATTGCTTCTTCACAAATGCATAATGACAATTCACTGATTCAGAAAAAAAGTTAAACAGTGTTAGGTGCCCCAGATGAACTTGATGTTGAGAATACAAGAGAACCTAACTCTGTCCTTGGAAAAATTAATAAAGTCAATTAAGAGAAAAAAATAACATGAAATAAGTGGGATTAGACAAAAGACCATTTGTGGATAAGGGAAACACTGTGATTTCAGGAGACCTCAGTGCCGACCATGGTGGTCAGGAGAAACTGAAAGTCTAGATCTGCATTTCTTCCTTAGTGCACTTTTTCTTGAGGTTGACAGGTTACTACAAACTAACATGGCCCTGCAATAAATTTTGACTTGATTATGCAATTAAATCACTACACTCTTTCACCTCCTTTAACCCAGTAATTTCTTTGTGAGGTCTTTGCAAAGAATAATGAGAAAGTTCAGTCAAACCAGTGTAGATTATTCTAGGGAAACTGACTTTACTAGAATACTAATAAAGCATTAATAGCTTAGATTTCACATTGTGCAAACAGTACTTAAATATGACAGTATTGCCTCAAGTACATTTCCACATAAAACAGTCAAGAGATTAATTTCAAGGTTGGAAATTAAATCCTGTTTTTTAAATTGGTATAAACAAACACAGTCATCTTTTTTTAGTCCCCTCCACTCTTTAAAAATTTGTTGTTGTTGTTGAGCCCCAAGGCATGTGGGATCTTAGTTCCCCTGTCAGGGATGGAACCTATGCCCTACGCAGTAGAAGTACAGTCTTATACTACTAGACCACTAGGGAAGCCCCACCCTTTTAAATTTTGAGGCCTTTCAAAACCCTTCATGCAGGTGTTTTCAAAAAATGTACACTGGCCTCTGGGAACTCCTGTTGCACAATGCTGCCTGCTGCTGCTAAGTCGCTTCAGTCGTGTCCGACTCTGTGCGACCCCATAGATGGCAGCCCACCAGGCTCCCCCATCCCTGGGATTTTCCAGGCAAGAACACTGGAATGGGTTGCCATTTCCTTCTCCAATGCATGAAAGTGAAAAGTGCAAGTGAAGTCGCTCAGTCGTGTCTGACTCTTAGTGACCCCATGGACTGCAGCCTACCAGGCTCCTCAGTCCATGGGATTTTCCAGGCAAGAGTACTGGAGTGGGCTACCATTGCCTTCTCCATGTTGTACAATAAATATCGTTAATAAATTGTAGAATTGTTTACATATTTAATTATACCTTACCTATTCCAGAAAGTACTTCAAATCATTTAAAGCATAAAATCAAAATAGCAGGAGTTTAATATTCCATAAAGGAAGAAAATGATGGAACTAAAAAATGACCAGGAATAAAAGTAAATGTTAGCACGGTAACATTGTAAGGACATTAAATTTGGGCCACAGTTTGGTTTTTAAAGATTGACATGAGAACCTTGTAAAATTTATAGCTCACTATAAAACTAGAGTTTTATATCTATAGTTTCTATACATGGAAAGTAGTGTTTAAAGGACTTAATAGGATTGTTGTTAGTAAAAGGAATTTCTTCTTGGGTTCTTAGTAAATAAAGACTATCAGAAGGGTTTATTTTTTGTAAAATGAGTTTCACAAATCAAGGATGGATGAACACCTCAAAGGTTGGGTAACCAATTTACAGAATATAAAAATCCTTGAAACATGAATATTGAACCTCTCTAATAAAACTGTGTCACCCAGCAAAATGTTTTGTTGTTAACCGTTTAATCATGGTATTCTGTTGGTCATCTCTGGGTTATCTTCTGCAATGTGGGAGACTCGGGCTCGATCCCTGAGTCGAGAAGATCCTTTGGAGAAGGAAATTGCAGCCCACTTCAGTATTCTTGCCTGAAAAACCACGGACGGGGGGGCCTGGGGGGCTACAGTCCATGGGGTCGCAAAGAGTCAGACATGACTGTAAATTGCTTCAAAATTTGGGGGAGGTAGGTGGGCAGTGTGTATTAAAAGCTTTTAAAACTGGATAAACTTTAAGAATGGCTATATGTATATATGTAACTGAATCACTAAGTTGTACACCTGAAACTAACAAAACATTGTAAATCAACTATACTAAACTGGATAAAGATCTAGTGATTCCACTTGTAGAATTTAAGGTAATAATTATGGACATCTGAAAATATTTAGCTTTCAGCCTAGTTGGAAGAATAATTTCTTACTGTTTACCCTTCAAGGTTTCATTAAAATATGTGACCTTCCAGACTCAAAGCTTATATTACTTTGCACAAAGCTGAGAAAGAGCTGGAAAAGTCTGAGTCAGGAAGTGTGGCACGTTCCCCTTATTTTCACTCCGCCATCCCTCTTAAAAATCGCCATTTTATCTACTACCTGGCAATGGATGCCATGGAAACTTTCAATCTGGAATATCTGAGAGTGACCAGGAAGGCTGGGAAGCAAGAGTGTCACTGAGTTTCTCTGGACCTGAAACAGGTCAAGCTCTTGCGTAGAAACTGGTCTCATCAAGTCTTGCATCGGCGGGAGTTGTCGCCCTACAAGGACTTTCCAAGGCTGTTCCTCGGCCGTCGCTTTCGGAGCCCAAAACAAACACTTCTCCAGTGGCAAGGCAGATCTGGGGACGAAAAGGAATCAAACAAGAGACAATAAAATGGTCTATGCCATACAATCTGGGGCTTTTGTTGGATTTTTGTTGTTCCTCACTGTCTTCAAAAATAAACAAGCCTGGGGCAAAAACCACGCTCAAGGTTTCGGTAAAGATGAGAAGTTGGAAAACCCACCAAGCGACTTGGGCTAAACGTTGTTCGGTTCTTCTTTCCTTCCCTCCAGAAACAGAAACCTTTTTCCTTTTCAAGCCACGGGTGGCCTTTTATTTTCGACCCGGAAGTTAACTCCTTGGACTATACGTCACAGAGACGCTGATCTTTGTATCTATTTTAGTGGAAAATCTTTCTCCTTTTCACGAAGTGTCAGGATGGCCGAGTGGTCTAAGGCGCCAGACTCAAGCGAAGCTTCCCCGCCTTGGGGCTTCTGGTCTCCGAATGGAGGCGTGGGTTCGAATCCCACTTCTGACACATCCTTTTTTCCCCACCCCCTAATTTCTAAAACAAAATATCGTGGGAAGAGCAATGTGTATATGCAATTTACCAACACATAGTGTTAAAAACGGACTTTAAAAAATTTCTCACAGGGACTGCTAAGGAAAATAGTAATAGCTGAAACATCGCGATATTTTCGGAAGTCACGAGATTTGGGGCGAACGATTGATAACGACGGGAGAGTACGAGAGGTTGGTTTATCTGAAACAGCGCGAGGAAATGTTAAAATAGCGAGTTTTGGGACTCAGATAGTTCCCTTCCCCTTGGTACTGGAAGAGAAAGTGAGCGTGGCCCAGTTCCCCGCCTGCTTCTCTTGACTGCTCTTCCGCTTCGTCCCGGACAGAGGCCCTGCCCTGGTTGCTATTCCAGGGGATCTTCCCCACCCATGGGTGGAATCCGCGTCACTTGAGTTTCCTACGGTGGCGGGACGATTCTTTACCACTGCACACTACTGTCTGCAAAGATATTTTATATAGATGTTTAATATAGATCGATTGGATCTTTATTGCTTTTAATAGAGATCTGTGGATCTATATTATTTATAAGAAATTGAAGCATATATAGATTTATGGATTTTGTGGATCTATAAATCTTATATAAATATATATAAATTTATGGATTTTAATATAAATCTATTTATTTTATATTGAACATGGTCTCTCCATGTTCAGAAGTCATGAACTAGTTCTCAAACATTTCCTTGTAAATCACACCCTCGCTGGCATCTAATAATTATTGTTTTGTTTCCTAGTCAAAATTGAGTGCCGTTTTACCTCCTGAATAAAGTATGAAAGTTATAGCTTCCTCCTCCAAATGTAACCACCAACAATATTTTATTATATTTTGTACACTCCTATTTTCTCTGAATTCATGTATGTATAATATATAAATATTTTTTTTTTACAGAAATGCAGTCATACAAAGTATACCATTCTCTGACTTTTTTTTTTTTAACGTAATGTATCTTGGGCTCTTTCCGTGTAAACACTATCTTTTTCCTTAGAAATTAAACGTGGCAAATCAGTCCACAGGATAGATATATCCTATTTCATTTATCCACTTTTTTTCCCCCTAGACATTTAGGGTATTTTTAATCACCACTCTTCCAACGAGTATATCATGAGAGCTTTTTATGTACCAAGGAATGTAGTTCTGGAGCCATGGCAGTAGAAGTATAAGAATAAAATGGAATAGGATAGAATTAAAATTAAAATTTAATTTTTTTAAACTAGTGAAATAAATTTATACCCTATGTTGTTTATATTCCAGTCAAATGATTGATTCTGCCTCAGGAACACCATATTCCAGGATTTCCTTATCTCTCAAGAGAAGAATATACATATCCCAGATCCCAAGACTAATGAACTATGATCTATGTGAAGATCTATGATAATGAAGATTCATATATGCATGGCAATGTATTTCTGTCATTATGACCACTCATGACTCTACTTGTTTGATCGTTGATTTTTATCCTGAAATAGTCAAAATGTAAGCGACTAGGCGGGTGAAAGAAAGCTGGTTTATTTGAAAATTAAAGCCTGTAGATATTTGAAAACTTTGAAAACTTAGGTGAAATATTGGAAGTATTCATTTACTTGGAGACTTCCCTTATAAAAATAGTTGTTGTTTGTATTACTCATGATTCCTGCTTTCTGTTTCAGAAAAAGATGCTCGTTATATCCAAGAAGTTTATAAAACACATGATTGTGTACTAGCTAAAAATTGTTTGCAAGGTAATCGGGAATGAGTGCCTGACTTGTTTGGCTTTTAGTTCAGTTCAGTTCAGTCGCTCGGTCGTGTCTGACTATTTGCGACCCCGTGAATCGCAGCATGCCAGGCCTCCCTGTCCATCACCAACTCCCAGAGTTCACTCTAACTGTGAATAAATAATGCAGAATAGTGCTCGCCTTGGCAGCACACATACTAAAGTTGGAAATGATTAGCATGGCTCTTGCTCAAGGATGACATGCAAATTTGTGAAGCATTCCATAATTTGACAAGAAATTAAAAGTTAAAGTATCAATAAGTGAAGGTTTGACTAAGCTATTCTTAGAATGATAAACTTCATCCTAGTAACTGATTTCATATGATTGACCTAACCAATATTGACGAGCATAAAACCAAGTCTAAGATTTTTAAAGTGAAGTTAAAAATTCAACTAAATTATGGATAACTCCAGCTGAAATTTAAAAAAAAGATACTTTAAAAAAATGTGGAATACCCAATACAGAAAGTAGGTCCAAAAGTGACCAAACTATAACCACTACAACACAGGCCTATTGATGAGTGGATATACAGTTGTCTCTTTGCATCCATGATGTTCCAGGACCACCAGCAGATGCCAAAGTCCATGGATACTTGAGTCTCATATAAAGTGGCATAGTTATTTGCTTATAGCCTACACACATTCTCTTGTATACTTTTAAATCATCTCTTGATTAAATACCTAGTACAACATAAATGCTATGTAAATTGTTGGTGGTGCATGGTAAATTCAAGTTTTCCTGTTTGGAACTTTCTGGAATATTTTTTCTGAATATTTTTGATAGGGAGTTGTTATAATCCGTGGCTGCAGAACCTGCAGGTATGGAGGTCTGACTGTAAATGAGATGAGTGTGGTTTACTGTCAGAGGGTTCCTAGGAATGTCATAGTACAAGTCTGATTTCTCTATGAAATTTACTAGAGAAGTCAGTTAACTCATCAGCTCTAGTATCCTTCAATTTCTTATAAATGATATAAAAGGGTAGCACTTGAAATGACAGTATTCCTATTTTAACCCAACTTCATA
Organism: Odocoileus virginianus; assembly: GCF_023699985.2. Lineage (NCBI taxonomy): Eukaryota > Metazoa > Chordata > Mammalia > Artiodactyla > Cervidae > Odocoileus > Odocoileus virginianus. The sequence continues at coordinate 44,858,896 of NC_069700.1, forward strand.
CATTTTTATTACAGATATCTCCATTTCATGGAACGTGAGGTGAGAAGCAAACTGTATTTCACCACTTAAAATATCATGCCCTTCTTCAGTATGATGAAGAACATTTATGGAAAAAACTACAGCTAACATCATTCTCAAGCAATTAGACAAGAAAAATAATCGAAGCCATTCAAATGGAAAAGATAGAAGTAATACTGTCTCTATTTACAGATGGCAATATCATGACAGGATCACAAGAAAACTACAACTGATAGATGAATTCAGCAAAGTTGCAGAGTATAAGATCAGCATACAAAGTCAGTTGTGTTTCTATATCAGCAATGAACAAACCGAAAAGAAAATTATGAAAGCAACTTCAATTATAATAGCACATAAGGAATAAAATACCCACGAATGGATTTAACCAATGAAATGAAAGACTTGTACACTGAAATCTACAAAACATTGCTGACAGAAATTAAAGAAGACTCAAATAAGTGGAAAGAAATTCCAAGTTCCTAAATAGGAAGACTTAATACTGTTAAGATGTTAATACTATCCAAAGTGATCTACAGATTGAATTTCATATCTATCAAAATTCCAACAACTTTTTTTTACAGAAAAGAAAAAGCCATTCTTCAAATTCATACCAAATTGCGATATGAACAAACAAACAAAAATCTTAAAAAAGAAGAACAAAGGTGGAGAACTCAGATTTCCTCAATTAAAAACTTAGTATAAAGCTATAGTAACCAACATGATATGGTAGTGGCATAAAGATGGACATATAATGCAATTGAGAATCCAGAAATCAACCCATACATTTATAGCCAACTGGTTTTTTAAGAAATATTTATTTATTTATTGCAAAAAAAAAGTCTTAACCATTGTAAATGTACTGTTCAGTAGTTTTAGGAATATTCATATTGCTGTGGAACAGATCTCTAGAACCCTTATCTTGCAAAATTGAAATTCTGTACCCATTAAATAGCTGTCATTTTTACCTCATTCCCATAAAATGGTAATCATCATTCTACTTGTTTCTATGAATTTGATTATTTCATATACTCTATGATGGAATAGGATTTAAGTTTTTCAGGCTGCACAAGAAAGTTTGAACATAACATAGTTCCTGTCTGACAGGGCCCTCTTTAATGTACAATGTACATCTGTACAAAGATAGGAATGTCTGCTTGACCATGCCAGCGGTGTAATTCCTTAAAGGATAGTATTGTTTTCTTAATTCTGTGAGGGGTAATGGTGACCTGCTGTTTCCTTCAAACCTGTAGATCTGGACTATGTATCTTTGGCGAACTAAAGAGCCTCTTGATTAAAGTGAAAGAGGAGAGTGAAAAAGTTGGCTTAAAACTCAACATTCAGAAAACTAAGATCATGGCATCCGGTCCACCATTTCATGGCAAATAGAATGGAGAAACAGTGGAAACAGTGGCAGACTTTTATTTTGAGGGGCTCCAAAATCACTGCAGATGGTGACTGCAGCCATGAAATTAAACAACGCTGGTTCCTTGGAAGAAAAATTATGACCAACCTAGACAGCTTATTAAAAAGCAGAGACATTACTTTGCCAAAAAAGGTCCGTCTGGTCAAAGCTATGGTTTTCCCAGTAGTCATGTATGGATGTGAGAGTTGGACTATAAAGAAAGCTGAGCACTGAAGAATTGATGTTTTTGAACTGTGGTGTTGGAGAAGACTCTTAAGAGTCCCTTGGAGACTTGGAGCAAGGAGATCCAACCAGTCCATCCTAAAGGAAATCAGTCCTGAATATTCATTGGAAGGACTGATGCTGAAGCTGAAACTCCAGTACTTTGACCACCTGATGCTAAAAACTGACTTATTTGAAAAGACCCTGATGCTGGGAAAGATTGAAGGTGGGAAGAGAAGGGGATGACAGAGGATGAGATGGTTGGATGACATCACCAACTTGATGAACGTGTTTGAGTCAACTCCGGGAGTTGCTGATGGACAGGGAAGTCTGGTGTGCTGCAGTCCATGGGGTCGCAAAGAGTCGGACACACCTGAGCGACTGAATTGAACTGAACTGAACACTTGTGTCAGTGGGATCATACAATATTTGTCTTTTTGTGACTGGCTTATTTCACTTTGAATAATGTCCTCAAAGTCTATTTCTTTCATTTATTTAAGACAGTAATATTCCATGGTATATACTACATTTTATTCATCCATTTATCTTTCTAAGGATATTTAGGTTCATTCTACCTCTTGGCTATTGTGAATAATGCTGCTATGAACATGGGTGCAAATATCTCTTTGAGACTCTACTTTCAAATCTTTTGAGTATATACCCAGAAGTGGGGTTTGCTGGATCATACCATAGTTCTGTTTTTAAATTATTTGAAGACCCTACCTGCTGTTCAGTTCCATTTGTGGCATTTACGCTCTTGCTAAAAACTAAAGGTCTCATGACTACACAGAAGTTGCTCCAGAGGACAGTTCAATTTGAATAAAAGCCTTTGGTGGCTTCTGCCTTTACGCTGTTCTAAAGGGAGGAGGTAGAGGCAATTATGTTTATGGTAGCTAAAGAAAATCTGGAGAACATCTATTTCAAACCATTCAGAGCTACAGTGATAGAAATCCTAGTCAGATATTTGTTTCCAGAAATTTAACTCGCCGTTTCCCCATTTAGTTGATTTTTAAAGTGATCCCTCCCCCTTCAAAAGTTCAGTATTTCAACTTTGTAAAGACCAAGTGCCTTCATATTCTCAGCGAGTTAGCAGTATTATTCCTTAAGCCAGGAATAATAAAATTCTGTCTAAAGAAGGCCCCATCCCTAATTTTTTATTTCAGCCTCTAAATTATTTCTTTCATAGGACGTGAAAAAAGTTTCAGTTCTTTTGTTTCTGTTTATTTCATTTGTCGGATTCAGTAGAAAGTAAGCTCCTTGAGGACACGTGCTATTCCCTCCTCGTTCATGCGTAAAGCACTCGTCAAACACCAGGCCTCCAGTATATAATTGTTAAATAAGAACGAATTGATCGATTAATTGACTGAACTCACAACCGGGCAACAGCATCAAGAGGTGAGAGGAAGTAAATCAGATTTTAAGCCTCTCTAACCTGGCAGGGAATCAGACCAGCAAATGCAAAAAAGCGACCACGAAGGGACTCGAACCCTCAATCTTCTGATCCGGAATCAGACGCCTTATCCATTAGGCCACGCGGCCAACCGTGGGAGACCCTTCTCACGTAAAGTACAAAAGTTATGTAGACAGGGGTGGGCGGGGGGCGGGCCTTTCTATTGACTGAATTGAACTGAACTGAAGCGGAAGAAAGAATGCATCTTTTTTTTTTTTTTTTTTTTTTTCCCAGAGATCTAGGTAATGGTCAGGCTTCCTTGCTCCAGATTTCACCTTCACACATTCTCTCTAAATCAACTCTGTGCCTCCACTACTTTGACTGCTTAACAGATTTTTCTTCCCCTCATCATATTTAGAAATCACAGTATTTGCACTGCATAAAAAGAACTTTAGAGTTTAAAACCTTAAAATTTACATTTCAGAGAGGTAAAAAAGAAATGGAGTCAGATATAAAGCTCAACAAGCTACAGACATGCCATTTTCAGTTCTGTTATGGACGATACTGCAGAAACAAAACCATCTTGACACATGATTTTAAGAAAAGAGCATTTTAGAGTTTGTGATCTTATTAATAATCGTTTGGCCAAGAGTGAAAATACAGACTGAAGGAATCTCAATACCCTCTAACAAGCAAATTTAGAAATTTAAAGGCAAACTATTGATGCTAGCTGGAAATGAGTTCTGCACAAGTTGCACTCTTTGGAAACAGGTGACTATATTCCAGAGGAGAAAACAAACTTTTGAAGTCTAAACTCCTTAGTGGATCTCTTGGATTTTCATCTTGGCATCCATTCCATTTGCAAGCAAAATTTGATCTCCCGAACTCAATTTTGTTCCTTTTTTTTGGTACTTTTTATTCCTTCCTCCTCTTCATTGTTCAAGTCTTTAATTCATTTTTAAAATTTAGATACTTTATCACAGTGTCACTCAGTCCTTTTCAACTCTTCGAGACCCCATGGACTGTAGCCCACCAGGCTCCTCTCTCCTGGAATTCTCCAGGCAAGAATACTGGAGTGGGTCTCCATTCCCTTCTACAGGGAGCTTCCCCCCAGGGATCAAACCTGGGTCTCTTGCACTGCAGGCAGATCGTTACCCTTGAGCTAGGGAAGCCCTTAACATTAAAAACAACTGAATTGTATCTTTTTGGTGCACTGGACCGGGAATCTTTAGTTCCCTGATCAGCTATGCCTCCCTTCCCCCTCCCTTCTCCCCTCCCCTCCCAGGAAGCTTGGAGTCCTCCCTGGAGGACTACCAGGGAGATTACTGTGTGTCTTTTTTTATGCCAATACCTTGCCATACTGTTTTGTTTACCATAGCTTTGAAAGACCCACTCCTCAGCAGTCTTCCTCCCACCTTTCTGTCTCCTGCTGGCGGGTGCCCTCTTTTCCCTTCTTGTTTTCTCCTCCTCCTGTATTAACTTTTCCAGGATCCTAGTTCATGTCAGTTTCTGTTCCTAGAGTCTCAGGTCCAGTTGTTCCCAAACTAGTTTTTTTAAGTTTATCAGGTTCAGTTGAGGGACATTTATAATTTTTAAAAGTTTATTGAAGTATACAGTTGATTTACAATACTAATTTCTCCTGTACAGGAAAACGATTCATTTATACATATATATATATACACATTCTTTTTTTATATTCTTCTCCATTATGGTTTACTACGGAACATTGAATATAGTTTCCTGTGCTGTACAGTAGGACCTCGATGTTTATCCATTCTATATAGAATAGTCTACACCTGGTGGTGGTGGTTTAGTTGCTAAGTCATGTCCGATTCTTGAGACCCCATGGACTGTAGTCAGGCTCATCTGTCCATGAATTTTCCAGGCAAGAATACTGGAGTGGGTTGCTATTTTCTTCTCCAAATCTGCATGTGCAAATCTCAAACTCCCAGTCCCTCCCCGCTCCCCCATAAGTCTCTTCTCTATTTCTGTGAGTCTGTTTCTGTTTCATGGATACGTTTGTGTGTCATATTTTAGTTTCCATATATAGGTGATATCATATGATATTTGTCTTTCACTCTCTTACTTACTTCAGTTAACATGATAACTTCTAGATCCATCCATGCTGCTGCAAATGACTTTCTTTATTTCTCTTTTATGGCTGAGAGAAATTCCATTGTATATATGCACCATATCTTCTTTACCCATTCATCTGTCCATGGACATTTAGAATGCTTCCATGTCTTGGCTATTGTAAATAGGGATGCAGTGAACCTAGGGGGTGCATGTATCTTTTTGAAACATAGTTTTGTCTGGGTATATTTTCAGAAGTGGAATTGCTGGGTCAAATGACAACTCTGTTTTAGGTTTTTGAGGAATCAACATACTGTTTTCCATAGTGGCTGCACCAAGTTACATTCCCACCAACAGTGTAGCAGGTTCCCTTTTTCAGTTGAATAACATAAGAACCCAAGATTCTGAGAGCACTCAGCATCTAGAGAGTGGGGCCCAGAAATCCACAGCTTTATTCAGTTCCTCCAGGTGATTTTCCATCTCTATGGATCCCCCCGACAATCACCTCCCACGATCCGCACCCCCCCCCCCACTCCAGTGTTGTCTAAAAAGCATTCATATGTCCCTTTAGCCTCTCTGAGAGTCGCCTGTGGCCCAGGCATTGTATACCCAAAGGCAGGAGGAGAAGGGGAAGACGAGATGGTTGGATGGCATCACAGCCTCGATGGACAGGCATTTGAGCAAACGCCGGAAGACAGTGAAGGACAGGGAAGCCTGGTGTGCTGCAGTCCACTGGGTCGCAAAGAGTCCGACACGACTGAGCGACTGGACACCAAAATCCGATGACCCCCGCAAGTCCTCTGGGGCTCGGCCGGGTCGGATCCGCCAGGACCGCCAGATCCGGAGCTGGGGAGGAGCCGAAAGGGAGGTGGTAATGTCAGGTCTCCAAAAGAGTCCACAGGAGTGAGAATCAGAAGAAAGCTTAGATGGAAAAGGATTTAGGATTTGCTCCCAATACTCATTTCTGGGTTGACCCTGGTACCCAAAGTCAGAGAAAGGCGGGGAAGCGCCTGAGGGTTGCCACTCGGAGGGCAAGGGGTCTACCTACCGCGGGCGCCTGGAGGGTTTACACAGCTGAATCATTTTGCGGATCAAGCCTACGCCTTAAAACGCCTTCCTTCTGGGTAAAGTTCAGTTTCGAAAGGGGGCGCTCTAAGGCTGCTCTGTTTCTTTCTCGGTTCTTCCTCGCGCAAGTCTCGGTGGTTCTCGAGACCTGAGGTTCAGAGCCCGGGAGACGCAGCCACCACGCGTGTCCCCGACTCAGTCTTGACGAGGGAGCTTACCCGAATGAGGGAAGCGACCGACGCGGGCCTGTCACACTTGCCTCCCAGTCTTCTCGCCTACCTGGACGTAAATCCCCACGGCGCCGTTCAGGGTTTCTTTTTATCCTCCGGCATTATACTTTCGATTTTCTGGCAACCTGTTTAAGCAGAAGTCTTATCCCAGACTTCTCCCTGGGGGCGGCCAGTCAGGAGCTCCCCCTTCGCCACAGGCAGGTGGCCGTCGAGCTGGTGTCCGAGAGGGTGACCCGTAGTGAGAGAGCTCAGGACCAGACGGGACTTTCGGTATAGTATTTAGTTTTCGTTTTTATAGCCTAGTTACAAGACAGTATTCAGTGGAGAAAATTCAAAGATTGAATTTCATTAGGTAAAATTTCTTTTGCAGAAGATGTATTAGGTCATAGGAATAATTCTGAGGAAAACCAAGCGGGAGGGGGTGTAGCTCAGTGGTAGAGCGCGTGCTTAGCATGCACGAGGCCCCGGGTTCAATCCCCGGCACCTCCAGTTTTCTCGGTAGAGGTGTGGAATAGTTTTGGGATGTAACAGGCCTCTAGACGCATCCTCGTTTGCTAAGAACGTCCACCGCCTGCCCTCTTTTCTGGTTCTTTCGTTCTTTCAGGCCTTTTAAGTCACACAGAAAACAAGAACTGTTTTGTTTTTAATATGGACCGATTTTTGCCCTAGGGCCTTAACGGTAGCTGAGTCAGCTGGCAAAAGACATGATTAAAGAGGCTGAGGGAGTACCAAGCCGCTCAGGACTGAGGAAACCGAAAAACAAACGAGGTACCAAATTAACAAGTCCAATTACAATAGTTAGATTTCGCAGTATCATCTAAGAGCAAGAAACACAGAAAGCAGAAAAAACAAGAGCAAATGTGAAGTCCACAGGAAATTTTCTTTAAATCCCCTCTTTTTCTGGACGGTTTCTGGGTCAAGGAATAGGTTTGAGGAGAGGAAGGAAAGCTTTCCTTTATTTTCCCCTACCACTCTTTCCCCATTACAGCCTCCCCTTCTTTCCCCGCTCCCTCCTTCTGTTTTTATATTTTGTATGCGCTTCTTTAACTCATTGTTCCTGAGTAACTTTTAAATTATAATATAAGCTTATATCTAGATAGAGTTCTTATTGTGTTAAATAAGTTCTGCCCTTTTTACCTGACGAAGTAAAATGTGAAACATATTTAATTTTTTTTTAATGTGGACAACTGAATGAAATTTATTTGTAAATATCCAAACAGTTTTCGAGATAAAGGACTGAAACCTTGCCATAACTTGCAGTTTTGTTTTTTTTTTTTTCCTTTTTTTGGAAGGGGAGGTATGATAAATACAGATAGAAAAGATTCAGCTACCCAAAGAGCTTATTGGTAGGTATTCCTAATAATAACTTTGAGAGTTTGGAGGAATTCGTCCTTGCTGTTGTAAATGCTTTCCTGTACATGATGAAAGCATCAGAGTTCTGGAGAATGACTTAGGTGCCACCAAATGGTCATCTTGGGGACACTAAAATCCGTTGCTATGTATGAGAGTTCTGAGATGGTCAAAATTTCCCTGTAATGGTAGATTGTTGTTTTTGAATATGTCCTTCTAGATTCTTAAAATCATGTTTCTTGGCATTTTTCTTTAGCTTCAAAATTCTGCCGTTAGAGTAGGATTCAGTATTCATAAAGTGAAGTGAAGTGAAGTCGCTCAGTCGTGTCCGACTCTTTGCGACCCCATGGACTGTAGCCTACCACGCTCCTCTGGCTATGGGATTTTCCAGCCAAGAGTACTGGAGTGGGTTGACATTTCCTTCTCCAGTCAATATTCATAACTGAACTAATTTTCCTCTAAGAAATCTTTAGCATTTTCCTTTCTTGAGGAGAGAGCCATGCCTTCTTTCAGTTCCTCGACCAGGGATTGAATCCAGGCCATGGCAGTGAAAGTCTAGAATCCTAACCACTAGGCAGCCAGGGAACTCTCAATATTTTTCAATTTTTAATTGAGGTTGCCAAGACAAATAAAAATCTCCATGTTTCTATATTATAGCATTCCAAACTCACAAAAAGCCAAGATTATATGTACTCTCAGTATAGATGTTACCTCCTAAATCTTTAGCAAAGATCCTCACATTAGAACTATTAATGCAGTCATCTGGGTAGATATTGGCAAAGGGGTAGCTTCCTTTACAGAGCGTTAAGAAGTTACTGTGTCTCCAGCACAGTGTAACTTGAATTTTTGAAGATATAGACCATCAACAAATCAGAGTTGTCTAGGAGGAACATTAGTCAGCGTATGGAAGTAGGGATATAAGTCCCCTTTCTCTACCTGACAGAGGGCTCCGAGGAGACTCATTAATATAGTCATATCAATAGATAACTCTGGTGATCTCAGTCTGCTTCATCGGCTTTTGAATACACACATATCTGACCTCACCAGACTCCTGCCTCTGAAATGTTTAGCAGTCAGCCTAGACAACTGCCTCCTCTGGCCTGCATCTTTTTTGGATCCTGTTTTAGAATTTCCACATTGGTAGGTTCTTGCTCACATGATCCATGTCTTTTCAAAGCTTACAAAAACTGCTGAGACAAGCAACTGTGCCCACGTGAGAAGAACCATCGGTTCTAAGTAAATATGACTGCTTGGTCTCTGGGACAGTGAAGTGAGAGTGTATTAAAAGCAGTTCCCCACTTTAAATCATGCTTCCAGGCAAAAGCCTCAAGAGGACCTCTTGGGATTTAAATCAGAATCTCCTTTCAGTTTTTAACCAGAAAATAAAAAGGCAACAGAACTCTTACCACCTATGAATATTTTCTGTCTCTCTCTCTTTTTTTTTTTTTTTTGGTTGAAAACAGCTACCTCGTACCAAAAATAGCACATGGCATCAATAATTTCTCTCTGTCCTCAACCAAATTATTTTGACTTCTATTCTCATTCCTGATTTTCAAGAGATTTAATGTTTATTGGAATGAGAGGGGCTTGTTTTAGAATACATGAGGATTCTGTTACAGCTGCTGCAACTGATTGAGATGGACATGCTTTGATTTCCTTCTCATTTCCCTTTGTGTATATTCTATAGCTGTTTTCTTTGTGGTTACCAATGCAATTACATAAAACATCTGAAAGTTATAATAATCTTTGCTCTCTCCTACTTTGTTATTGATGACATAAAATATCTTTTATATGGTGTAATCATTAACTTAGAGTTATAATTAAGTTTTATGCTTTTTAAATTCTATACCAGATTCAAAGATGACTTATACACCTACATTACAATTTTACAGGATTCTATATTTATCTGTCTGTTTTCCTTTACCAAGAAGTTGTATATTTTTCTTCAGTTTTGTATTGCTGTTCATCAGCTTCTTGCTTCAACTTGAAGGATTCCCTTCAGCCTTTCAGCTGGGGGCAGACAGTAGCATACTTCTTTCTGAGTAACACTCCTGTTATAGTAGCTGGGTGCTGGGCACGAGGCAACACCTTAGGTCTTCTTGGCATCTCTCTCCTGGCCTGGAACCTCTGTCTCATGATGGGCGTGAAGGGGCCCCAGTATTTTCAGGACATGATAAAATAGAATCTGTTTTCCATGAGTGGAAAGATGAGAGCCCTCACCTCTTGGCTGCACTTTCCCAGGACTTAGTGTCTGCAAGAAGGAGCTGAGGGTATGATTAGAAATGGAGGAAAGAAAAAGAAAAGAAAAGAAATGGAGGAAAGATACCAGAGCTTTCCAAATGGAAATGGGTTGGGGGAGTGGGAACTTTGTTTCCTTGGCTGTATAGTTTGGAGTAGAGTTTCTGTCAGCTTGGCTTGGGAAGAGAGAGGGAGGGAGTAGGTTGTGATTCAGATGACACAGATTCTCATTGTTATTACTGAACTTTAGTATGTTTTCTTGAATTAACCTTTCTTAATATGACATATGCCCTTAGAACCATTTCCGGATAATTTATAAAATTTCCACAGTTTCTCTGATGAGCACATCCATGGAGTTCTTCCTGCTGCCATGCTTCTGAGTTGTGTGTGTTTTTTTTTTAATTTATTTCTGAGTTTTTAATTAACCAGATTTACCTTACATCTGTATCTCCTTTCAAATAATGCCTCATCTTAGTTTCTGGTGACTCCTGGCAATCCTTGGATTGTAGCTGCATCACTCTAATCTCTGCCTCCATCGTCATATGACCTTCATCCCTCTGTATCTCTGTCTCTGCATGTTCTCCTCTTGTAAGGACATCAGTCACTGGATTTAGGGACTCACCCTAATCCAATATGATGTCTTTTAAACCAATTATATCTTTAAAGACACTATTTCTAAATAAGGTCACATTTTTCAGGTTCCAAGTGGACATGAATTTTTGCTGGACATTATTCAATCCTCTATAGTGTTGAATATATGTTGACTTTTGTCAATGCCTATTGTGCAACTATGCAGATAATCATGTATAGTTTTTCTCCTTATGTTTATTAATTTGATGGATTATATTAATGTTGTCAAAGATAAACCAGAGCTGGACAGTAGATAAGAGGTAAAAATGATTTCATTCAGGAATATTGTGATAGGGGAAAGGCCTATACTGAAAAGGCCTGTACTGAAAAGGCCTCAGTACAGAAATAGAATCAATTTCAAATACAGCATAGGCAAGTGGGAATTTATAGCTAAGAAGCAGGGGAGGGTGGGTGAGGGTCAGTGGATAGAAAATTACTAAGAGGTAACATCTGAGGTAAGGCAGAATTCTGGCTAAACCAACCAAACAGGATTCCTGCTGAAAGTAGTCCAAGGTGATCAGACATTACCTAGGGGATGGTAGAGGATGAGGAACACAATTAGATATCAAGGGTAACCAGATATACAAATAGAGGATTCTAACCAAACCAACCTAACAGGATTCTTGCTAAAAGTGAACAACACAGAGAAGAAAACAGAAATCCAAAAGTCAAGTTCTATGAGGAAAAGAGTTCAGGGAATCCTGAGTAGAGATTGGTAGAGGAGAGAATCTTTGTTAATGTCTTCCTTGATAATGAGTGATGCATTTCTGGAATAAACCCCACTTGGACATTCTGTATTATATGAAATTAGACTATATTTTTCATTTTCTGTGCAAACTGAAAAAGTTTGTGATGAACATTGTACTCATGTTATAAAATGAACTGGAAGAGCTCCTTCTTTCTCCATGCTTTGAAAATTTTAAGTTGCATCATGATTTTCTGAAATTGGTAAAATTTCTTTGTGAAAGTATTTGTGCTTGGTTCCCTTTTGGGGGAGTTGCCTGTTCAACTGTTTTTCTATAGTAATGACATGTTTAGACTTTCTGTCTCTACAAGAAGTAATTTGGGTATAGTGCATTTACAAAATCCACTTCATCGAAGTTTTCAAGCCATTTGCTGAGTTGTGTCTTTATGATTTTTTTTAAAGTTTTTGTTTGATAGTTATTTGATAGATATTTCCTCCCATCAGTTCTAGTTTTGTGTGTCTGCACTTTTTTTTTTTTCCTTTTCTTGATTATAATGGTTAGAGCTTTGTCGACTTTTCAAATATCCAGTTTTTTTTCTTTAACTAGTTCTACTTAAAAAAAAAAAAAAAACAAAAAACAAAACTCATTTTCTTTTCGTCTTTATCAGCCCTTCCTTCTTTTTGGCTTATTTTGTTCATTTCTAACATCTTGAACTGAGTTCATTATTTGCTATTGTTATTGCATTATTTGCTATTGTTATTTACCGCAGTACCTTATTGTGCCTTTTGCCTATTTAAGAAACTTTCCCAATGTTACCTGAGGCTCTGTTGGTTTATGGGGCTGGACGCGGGAGACTCAGAGCCTCTGAGAAGGATGCGGTGAGTGAACTGGTCCAGCATCAGTGCGAAGGGTTTCTAACCGAGGGTTAAGGCGCATCACATTAACCTTAAATGGCCTTCTATTCTACCCCTAAGGGGGTGCGATCGTAGCCAAGGAGCCCCCTCTCTCGGCGGCCGAAACAAACGGCTCTCCATTTGTCCTTCCATCTTCTCTTCTGGAGCTAATTTGGTTGCTTTCCACCGCATTATACTCTGTGACTTTCTGGCAGTCCTTTAAAGTATCTAGGAAAGAGAAAGTGAAGAAAGGAGAGAAAATATTTCATCAAGCTCTTCTAACTGCGGCAGGGAAGTGATTCCAGACAGACAGAAGCAAAAAGGTCCCAGGACCACCAACGGGGGCTCTTCGTCTAGAATGCAATTTACTCTTCTTTTAGCAAAGCATCATATAGGGCCTATATTTAGATTCTAGATTTAAGGTTTTTGGAAATAAGTGAAATTTGACACCCTAGACTTTAGCTTAATGTTAATTCTTGTAAAACTGACCCAAAACTGTCTTCTGTCTTGAATATATTCCCGAGGGTTTGCTGCGGGCTAGGGGGTGTAGCTCAGTGGTAGAGCGCGTGCTTAGCATGCACGAGGCCCCGGGTTCAATCCCCGGCACCTCCACTTTTGAAAGGCCTTTGTTTCTTTCACTTTTTACTCTTTTCCTTGCTCAAAAAGAAAGTAAGCCTATTTCGCAACTATTTGCTATTAGTATTAGTGCTGCTCTTTTCCTGCTCCTCCGGTTTGGCAACACTCATGGTGACTGCGTAAGGAGGAAAAGATGACACGGAAAGACAAAGCCTGGGCTCATTCAGCAGCTCGAGATTCCGAACAAAAAACCCGTCACCAAATTGACGAGCCTTTTTGCCTTTGGTTTCACTTTGCAGTATTATTAATATTTAAAAAGCAGGAAAGAAAAAAAAAAGCAGGAAAGAAGAGACAAGGATGGCAGAATTTAACAAAAGAAAAACACACGATCTCAAGTCAATTTTTTTTTAGCGTGTTTTGTTCTCTGAGCCGTGTTGGCCATGATTAGACTGCAGATTGAGCAAGAAGACAGCGTTCCAAACTTGGAAATCGAGAAATTTATTTTCATCAGTGGATGTGAAGAAGTCACAGTTAGGCATCAATAGCTCCATTGGGAAGTACCTTGGGCTGAAGATCTCAAATGTCAGAAACTAATTTCCAGTTTGGGTCTGTTTTTACTCTTACCGGAGAATAGGACTTAACTAGATAATTTAGTTGGAGAAGGCAATGGCACCCCACTCCAGTACTCTTGCCTGGAAAATCCCATGGACAGAGGAGCCTGGTAGGCTGCAGTCCATCGGGTCGCTACGAGTCAGACATGACTGAGCGACTTCACTTTAACTTTTCACTTTCACATATTGGAGAAGGAAATGGCAACCCACTCCAGTGTTCTTGCCTTGAAATTCCCAGGGACGGGGGAGCCTGGTGGGCTGCCATCTATGGGGTTGCACAGGGTCGGACACGATTGAAGTGACTTAGCAGCAGCAGCAGCAAATTTAGTTGTTACGGAAGTAATTTTATCTGAGACTGTTGCGCCCTCTATCGGAAAGAAATTTTCCAGACCCTGGGTCCTTGGACCAAAGCAGTTGGTGGTACCTTGTTAGAATGCAGGATGTTAGTTCCCCCTCAGACTTATGGAACTAGAACCAACATTTCGACAGGATTCCTAAGTGTTTCCTCTGCACGTTAAAGTTTGAGAGTCACTGGTTTGAGTGTTCCAATGTGGGTTAAAATGATTATATATTATAAATATATGGTTTATTTTATTAACAATTTTCCTACTTCCTATTCTAATGTAGTAAAAACAATTGCAAAAATGTATTTCTATTGTTGAACCAGTTTTGTATTCTTATAATTGACACTGTCTCCCCTCTCGTGGTAATATGATATTTACTAGTATTTTTAAATCAGTATACATAATTGAATTAGATGTCAAGTTTCTTTTAAATAAAATGTTTTGCTAGTTTTGCAGTCAAGATGGTGCTAACTTCCAATATGAACTAGGAAGCTCATATCTTTGTTTCTGCTCAGCAACTTTTTAAGAAAACTATTTTGTATTGGGGAATAGCCTATTAACAATGTTGTGATAGTTTCAGGTGGACAGTGAAGGAATTCAGTCATACATATACATGTATCCGTTCTCCCCCAAGTCCCCTCCTGTCCAGGCTGCACATAACATTGAGCAGAGTTCCATATACTATCCAACTGGTCCTTGTTGCTTATACATTTTAAATATAGCAGTGTATACATGGCCATCAAAAGTCCTTAAGTATCCCTTCCCCTCATCCTTCCCCCGGCAACCATAAATTTGTTCTCTAAGTCTGTGAGTCTCTTTCTGTTTTGTAAGTTCATTTGGATCCTTTGTTTTTTAGATTCCACATATAGGGGATGTCATACAATATTTCTCCTTCTCTGCCTGACTTACTTCACTCAGTTTGGCAATCTCTAGGTCCATCCATGTTGCTGCAAGTGGTATTATTTCATTTTTAATGGCTGAATAATAGTCCATTGTATATATGTAGCACATCTTTTTTATCCATTCCTCTATTGATAGACATTTAGGTTGCTTCTGTTACTGTAAACAGTGCTGCAATGAACAATGAGGTGCATGTATTCTTTTAGATCATGTTTTTATCTGGATATAGACCCAAGAGTGAGATTGCAGGGTCATACGATAGCTCTATTTTTAGTTTTTTAGGGAATCTCCATATTTTACTCCATAATGGCTGCTGTACCAGTTTACATTCCCATCAACAGTGTAGGAGGGTTCCCTTCTTTCCATACCCTCTCCAGTATATATTGCTTCTGGATTCTTTTAGGATAGCCATTCTGGTTGGTGTGATATCTCATTGTACTTTTGATTTCATCAACATTTTAAGTAGAATAAGATCTTTCCCAAGTTAAATGTCTTCATTTTAGGATTTACCTCTTCAAAGAAAAAGTAAGAGCTAGCACTCAGGAGCCAGACTTTCTTTAATAGGAGTAATAGGTCATTTTCTATTCTGTTGACATATTTTTTCTCTTTTTGTTTTCGAAGTACAATTTTATGGTGTCTTTTTGCCACTTGTATCTACTGTGTTAAGAGAAATGTATTCACATGCTCCAACCATAAGACTGTGTGGACCACAACAAACTGTGGAGAATTCTTCAAGAAATGGGAATACCAGACCACCTTTCCTGCCTCCTGAGAAATCTGATGCAGGTCAAGAAGCAACAGTTGAAACTAGACACGGAACAACAGACTGGTTCCAAATAGGAAAAGGAGTACGTCAAGGTTGTATATTGTCACCCTGCTTATTTAACTTATATGCAGAGTACATTATGAGAAATGCTGGACTGGATGAAACACAAGCTGGAATCAAGATTGCCGGGAGAAACGTCAGTAACCTAAGATATGCAGATGATGCCACCCTTATGAAAGAAATCAAAGAACTAAAGAGCCTCTTGATGAAAGTGAAAGAGGAGAGTGAAAAAGTTGGCTTAAAACTCAACATTCAGAAAACTAAGATCATGGCATCTGGTCCCATCACTTAATGGCAAATAGATGGGGAAACAGTGCAAACAATGACAGACTTTATTTTCTTAGGCTCCAAAATCACTGCAGATGGTGACTGCAGCCATGAAATTAAAAGACACTTGCTCCTTGGAAGAAAAGTTATGATCAACCTAAATAGCTTATTAAAAAGCAGAGACATTATTTTGCCAACAAAGGTCCACATAGTCAAAGCTATGGTTTTTCCAGTAGTCATGGATGGATGTGAGAGTTGGACTATAAAGAAAACTGAGCACCGAAGAATTGAAGATTTTGAACTGTGGTGTTGGAGAAGACTCTTGAGAGTCCCTTGGACTGCAAGGAGATCCAGCCAGCCAATCCTAAAGGAAATTAGTCCTGAATATTCATTGGAAGGACTGATGCTGAAGCTGAAACTCCAATACTTGACTACCTGATGCAAAGAACTGACTCTTTGGGAAAGGTGCTGATGCTAGAAAAGATTGAAGGCAGGAAGAGAAGGGGATGACAGAGGATGAGATGGTTGAATGGCATCACCAACTCAATGGTTATGAGTTTGAGCAAGCTCCAGGAGTTGGTGATGGACAGGGAAGCCTGGCGTGCTGCAGTCTATGGGGTCACAAAGAGTCAGACATGACTGAGCAACTGAACTGAACTGAAGCACAGGAATTCATCAAGTTGCAAAAGGTGAATAGACTAAACATGTAGAAGAATATCATGAATTTTCACCATTGGTTTTATGTATTACATTAGGGCTCAGGTCCAGATGGAATTTTTCCCCCTTTCCAATCATAGACTTCTCCAAGGAAATTCACCTCTGCAATTTAAGGGAGAAGAGGATTGAGTGGAAAAGTCAGAAACTTAGTATGAGAAAACCATAGGAAATATAGGGTAGAAATTTCAAAAGATTATATGCCATTACAATAAAAGCAACATGTGGTTAACGCAGGGTGCACAGCTTGGTCCTGTTTTTAGGGCTCCTTACTTTCATTGCCAAGGGTGCAAAAGAACAACTAACTTCTTTTTTGCTTTTCTTCCTATTTCTTGAATGATGAGGCTCTCATTTATGTGCCTCCCACTTTGTTTCTTGCTCTGTAAATCCAATAGGTCTCTCCAACCTATATCTAACTACCTACTAACTTGCTTTTAAAATTCCACACTTCTTTCCATCCCTGAATCTGCCCACTTAATTCATACCTTGAGCACTATTCTCCTAGACCATTATATGAACCTTCTTAGTTGCCTTCAGGATGTAATAAAAATGAATAGAGTGTTGGGAATGAATCGCTGAACTAATTGATGGTGATTTTTATTTTCACCTGGGGTTTTCCCATTAAAATCTTGTTCTTAACATTCCTGTAAAGCAAACATCAAATAGCAAGAAGTGTTTTATCTAAGAAAAATTCGGTCAATTTTCTGACACGTTTTCAGTATTTTTTGTTCCACTTCAAGTTTTGTTTGCTAAAGAAAGAATCAGTATCCTTCACAACTCCCTGACGTCTCCTTTGTCTTAAAAAAGTCATAAATCCTGCTGCAACACATAATACTGCTAAAACAACAAACACCAGTTGGGGGAGAGGCCCACAGAATGTGGTGAGGTATTTCCTGAAGAACCCTCACAGATAGTAATTCAGTGAGGGGGTGTAGCTCAGTGGTAGAGCGCGTGCTTCGCATGTACGAGGCCCCGGGTTCAATCCCCGGCACCTCCAACTGTGACTTAAACTGTGTTTTTTCTTTATTCCTTTACTCGTTGCCTGCCCACAAGAGCCTCAGTGGTGCGCTCTTTAGACTTCATGACCCTCAAACCTCTCAAGGTAGCTGGCAGAGTACAAGTCTATTAGTATCCGACAGAGGCCATAACAGGTTAGCATAAACCTGGTGGCTTAAAACGACAGAAATTTGTTCTTTTACCCTTCCAGAGGCCAGAAATCCAAAGTTAGTATCACTAGACAGACATCAGGGTGTTGTCCCAGTGGTGCTCCCTCCAGAGAGTCTGGGGTGTGTGTGCCCAATCTTGCCTTTTTCAACTTCTGGTGGCTGGTGGCATTCCTTAGCCTGTGGCGGCCTTACTCCAATCTCTGCCACCATGGTCACACTGCCTTCTCCTATCTATATGTGAAATCCCTCTGCCCTTCTCTTTTAAAAACACTTGTGTGGAGAAGGAAATGGCAACCCACTCCAGTATTCTTGCCTAGAGAATCCCAGGGACAGAGAAGCCTGGTGGGCTGCCATCTATGGGGTCGCATAGAGTTGGACACGACTGAAGCGACTTAGCAGCATCAGGGAAGCCTGGCATGCTGCAGTCTGTGGGGTCACAAAGAATCAGACACGACTGAGCAACTGTACTGCATAGTTAAGTAACAGCAATTTTGTCATCTACCAATGCATAGCAAAATTAATATGGTTTCTTATGTATGTTATAAGGGATATGTAATTTGATACCAGCACATGTAAATATAGAAAATTTCCTCTAGCATGATTAAATACTTAGAGAAAGAAGTTTTAAACACATAGAAAAGTTAAAGTAATATATCACCTGTATTGACTCTTTGTGAGCATACTTTTTTTCATTC
The DNA here is from genome assembly GCF_023699985.2 of Odocoileus virginianus. NCBI lineage: Eukaryota > Metazoa > Chordata > Mammalia > Artiodactyla > Cervidae > Odocoileus > Odocoileus virginianus. The sequence continues at coordinate 44,877,192 of NC_069700.1, forward strand.
TGTATATATTTCATTCATATATTGTATATCTGAGATTGTAGAAACTTAGCATATACTATTTTCTGTGTATTGCAATAATTATCTCAGATTCATCTTCATTCTGAATTGTTAGAACTCTTTAAGTGGACAAGTCTAAAAAGGTTAATCCAGTTACTAATTTAGCATGAATCAAGAACTGTGATTACACTATACATAAAAATGAGCTGTCCCATTTCCAGAAATAATAAAGAATTGACTTTGAATCCTCATAAGCAACTGGTTGATGCTTTCAGGAAAACATCTCATATATATAAAATTTTTATAGACATTGTCATTAAAACCTTTAGTTCAGCAATTAGAACTAGTTGCTTTATTGAAATGGACTTCACTTTGTGTGCTTTATACTGCTCTGACATCTTAAAATTTTCAGTACACCAACCTTTTGATCTATAAAAATGTAGAGACTTTTAAGCTCAGCAGAGAAAAAGTAGGGCATTTTAGGAAAACTGTAATCCTCCAAACATTTCTTTTTGTTAAAATAACGATAAATGTTTTAGAAAACAAAATGTTTTAGAAACCTTTTGTAAGAGCTACTGGATATCTATATGTTCTCCATGTCTTCACTCTAAAAGAAAAATAAAAATCAATGATATACAAAAATAAAAAAACAAAAAACACTTGTGATTACATCAGGCCTAGCCGTATAATCCAAAGTAATCTCCCCAGTTTAAGATCGTTAATATAATTAAAGCTGCAAAGACCTTTTTCTATATAAGGTAACATCCACAGATTCTGGGGCTTGGGACCTGCTATCTTTGGGAGCCATTATTCAGTCTACTCTGCAGAGATCCCCCAAACTCAAAAGAAGTGTGCCATCATATTAACAAGGAAAATAAGGCAAAACATTTCCTAAATTCAAATGTAAATTGGGGAATTTTCATCTTTGTCTCTGCTTAGCAATGTTTTCAATATGATGAGAACCACTAGGGAAGCACATACTGTCCAAATCTTGGGGTCATTTCAGAACACTGGGTTGCCTCTCTCTCAGTAACCAACAACTGTGGAATATATAATTACTCAGACAAAGTATATTTTTCTAAACTGAGAGCAATTTTCAGGTGTTATATCTTTTTATCCACAATCTTCTTAAATACTTCCATCATAATCTTTTTTATTTTATACATCAGTATATAGTTCTTTTTTTAACATGGTTATTTTAAAAAGACTTTTTTGGAGTATAGTTGATTTATAATGTCTTAATTTCTGTTGTACAGCAAAGTAAATCAGCTATACATATATCTACTCTGTTTTAGATTCTTTCCCCATGTAGGTCAATACAGAGTATTGAGTTTCTCATGCTATTGAGTTTCTTATGCTAACTAACAGTCCTTGATAGTTATCTATTTGATATATAGTAATGTGTATATGTCAATCCCAACCTCCCAATTTACCTCTTTCCCCTATATATCTTAATGATATTGGGGGCTTCCTGGTGTGTCAGACAGTAAAGAATCTGCCGCAATGCAGGAGACATGGGTTTGATCTCTTGAGTATTTCCTATATATCTTAAAAGCAAGCACACTTCCTTGCCACAGCACAGTGATCAAATTCAGGACCTTTAATGCTAATAAGAAGTCTTGTCTAATATATAGTGCATATTTAACTAATTTTACCAATAATTCTTTTTAGAGATACCTCTCCCAAGCTAAGGTCCATTCCAAAATCACATAAGAATTTAGTTAGTCCTTAGTCTTCTTTAATCTGGAATATTTTCTCAATCTTGCCTTTTGTGAGATTAACCTGTTTTGGAGGTACACATGCCAGTGATTTCATAGGTTGTTCTTCAGTTTATATTATGATTAGACTAAGTTCAGGTTATGAATATTTGGGAGGAATATCACAGAAATTATGTTTCCCTCTATCACACTAGGTGGCATGTGATGTCAGTTTTTCCCATCATTAGTGATGTCAGCTTTGATCAGTTGGTTAAAGTTGTGTCTAATAGGTTTCTTTCCCTGTAAACTTATTTTCCCTCTTATAATTAACAAGTAATCAGGTAGGGATACCCTGAGCCTATATAAATATTCTGATCCTTATCAAAATTTCTCCTATGCTTTTAGCACTGATTTATGTATTTGCCAGAATCTATTATTCTGATGGTGGCTAAATGGTGATTTTAAAACTTCATTATTTCCCTTGCATTTATTAGTTGGCATACCAATGTAAGGAAAAAATTCTCTTCTTCCATATTCATTCATTTAAGTATCCAAGGGTTGTAATCATTTATTGTCATTATTCATCTCAAAGTGCCCCTGATCTGACCAGTGAGAGGAACTTCAGGTTGGTTTCTGGATCCTTTTGAATTATCCTGATGATTTTTGAGCACTTATAGTATGAAAAGGTATCTCAGGTACATGTTATACTATCTCTGGTCCAGCCCTAGAGTCTGTGAATCCTACTAGTAGCTCCGTTTCCTTTTAGTGGGGATCAGTATTCAAAAATCAAGATATTGGGGTAGCATTACTTATTGATACTGAGGTATTAGCTTTCCTAGCCCTATTAGATCTAGAGGGAAAATGACAGATACACATACATACGTGCATGCACACACACATATACATTTCCTATCCAGTGCCAACAGTTACTTGTTACTTACCTCTTCACCCCATAGTGAAAGCCCTGAACTTCAACAATATATGTATTCATTTCCCCAATCACACAAAGGTAAATTCACACATACCAAATAAAAGTAAAATTCACACAAAATATCAGAATTGGCATACCCTTAACACTACAAACAATAACCCTTCTACATAGAGGTTACAATTTATTTGCTTTGTTTTCTTGTCTTTACAATTGGGATAAAGTACTGTGTAAAACATTGACTTGAATGTGTTCTCTATTTTTCTCTTGGATAAGGTTATATTATCCTTTTGAAATACAGTTAGATTTTTTCTATTCATATTCAATTTTGGAGTATTTTCACATGCACTTAAGTAAATTTTATTTTATTTTTTGGACTGTGTAATGTATCCAAGAGTCAAAGAATACAGAGAATAATATTCAAAAAGATTGCAGGAGAATGCTGTGTCCCAGGACTCACCCAAGTGATGGAATGGAAGTTCAATTCAGGCAATCTAATTTGATGGGAATCCAACTTTGAGGCAAGTTCCTCACACGCTGACTGCAAATCAGGAACAGTGCCTTTCTTTCTATCATTAAGGTTTCTTTCTCCTGGAACAACCATGCCTGAGAGAGGATAAAGCGAAGGAGTTTAGAAATAGCGGAATTGAACTTAAGGTTGTTTTGTTTTGATAACTTGGTCTTCAGATGCAATACTGATCACTAGAAGGTATGAAAAGTCTTCTGAGAACTCAGTGAGGACCTGGGGGTATGGCTCAGTGATAGAGTGCATGCTTAGCATGCATAGGACACTGGGTTCCATCCCCAGTACCCACATTTTCACATATTCTTCTTGCCCACATACCCTAAGACCTCTTGCTGCCTGAAATATCTTTGTCAAACTCAGTCTTCTTGGCTATGGCAATTCTTTCTTAACCTTACACAGGAAGGAATCGTGCCCATTCACTAAGGTTACCCATTGTTAGCTCTGTTATTGATCGAATCTCTCTAAGCATTCTCAGCAGTCACCACCACCAAAAAGTTATAAAAAGCAAGTAGCAGTTTTCCCAACCATCCAATTCCCACTTGTATGGAATCTGAAAGTATCAGCAAATGGTGGTCTGTGTTGACCTAATGGACAAACCGCCTGATTCCTTGTCAGAAAGTTAATCACTCAAGTTCTTTTGTGGTTCTTTTATTCTAGTTCCTTCCTAACCCAGGTTGCAGGAGGCTGAAGAAGTTTTCACTAAAATATTTCACTAGACTTCACTGCCAGTAGTTGACAACTTGATGCACTGGTGGTCACTTTTTCCATCAGAGACCCTCAAACTCTGGAGCTTACATAAAAGTTGTTTAGCTACAAACAAATGATAAATGAGGAAAAGATGGCAGTCACCTCAGCAGAAATCTCTAAAGGGAAATAGTGTTTTTCTGGGTATTCTAAGGGGCTTCCCAGGCGGCACTAGTGGTAAAGAACACTTGCCAGTGCAGGAGTCATAAGAGACGTGGGTTTGATCCGATCCTCTGGAGGAGGGCATGGCTACCCGATCCCAGTATTCTTGCCTGGAGAAGCCCATGGACAGAGGAGCCTGGCGGGCTACAATCCATGGGGTTACAAAGAGTCTGAAGAGACTTAGCACACACGGGTGTTTTAGGAAAGTTTGCAGTCTGAAATGGCAAACATTCTGAACTCCAGGGTCCAAAATCAATCCAGGGGAAAACTCATTTCTTTGTTTTCTACAGATAGATAATGAACTCTTGTACTCCCAATCCCAATACATCCTTTTCAACCTCAATCTACGTACTCTCCAGGGACACCCTCCTTCCAAACTACTGAACAATGCATATCTCCAGGTTAGAGCTGTTTGTACAGTTTCAGATTCTGGCCTCACAATGCCTAAATAGATCCACAGGAGGATGCACTTAAAAAAAAAAAACAGATTTCAGCCACACAAGGGAAAACCAGGCAAGAAATCTGCTAAATGTTCAGAAAGCAGTCTCTTTTTCCATCTACAGAAGCCAGGAAACCTGGAGGTCTTCCATAATGCACCCTCTCCTTTTCTTAATCTCCAGAGGAAGCTGTAACTGTCCATCAGTTGTCACAAGTCACCTGCACAGCCAATTTTGAGGTCATCCCCTTGGCTTGTGAAGGAGTCCTCTACATTGCCTTTGTGCCTGTACTAGGAGTGAGGGGAGAGTGGTTTCCACTGTAGGTATCACCCTTTGTTCTGTGACTGGCTTTCTGCAACCAAGGTCTTCCGTTCCTGTTCTGCTCTTCAGACTCCTTTGAGACTCCTCCTAGCATCATGTAAGGAGTAAAGGAGCCTGTTGCAAATGTTAGGAAGAGTTTCTTCAGGAGAAAGATTTGGAAGTGTGTGGAGCGAGCAACAGAAACTTTCTCATATTTCGCGTTTCAAACAAAACCTTAAGAAGTAAGACGCTTCCTTGGATCTCAAAGCTGCAGCTGCCACAGGTCGACTCTCCCACAGTGTCCAAGCGTGAAAACCGAGGCATCTGTTCAGCTTCCAAGCTACCCATCCCAGCGGTTCCGGAACATTAAATGAAAACTCACCTCAAGTACGTCCCCAATGCACTCCACTTGTCCATCCGACGATGCAAAGAGCTGCGAGGCGCTCCCAAAGCCAAGATAGGCTTGGACTAGAGGAGCCAGATCCTCTTCTGCGACAAGCCTACATCCCTTGAGAGAACAATCTCTCCTCTCATACCTGGACAAAAAGACGGAAAGATATGGAGCCTGGACCACCAACCTCCCTCAAATCCTAATAATTTTGAGGATGCTTTTCCTCTACCCACTTCCTTTCTGTCCCTTTTCTCCTTTTCTTCCTGCACTTCACCCCACTCCGCCTCTTCCTTCTTGGGTCAGCTGGGCTCCTCTCCTTCATCCTATGTGCTCCTCGATGGAATTTGCACAGTTTTGCGCACTTATAGTCGCATTTCCAAGCATTTTAATCTCTGCGTTGAGACACTCATGTGTAAATTTCCACATTGCATTCTAATTTCTTTACTTAAGTTTCCAGCTCAGCCTTTCCCCTGCATAAGCTGAGCCTTGGTCTGATTGGGGACGAGGTGCACTGCTGGCCATGGGGGTAAAACCCTGGATTGGTAGAGGAATGCTGAGGGAGAAAGAATCTGTAAGAGAATCTAAAATATTTTTTTTTTTGGCAGGTGCCTCTCAGGTGCTGTTACTTTCTTATTCCAGAGATTATTATTTCTGAAATTCTGAAAGCCCCTGAAATTGTTTCTACTGTATTCAACAAAAGGAGTCCTATGTCCTGGTACTGTCCATTTTATATAAAAAGTTCCTCATGCCCTCAGATGGGTAAGAAACAATTCTTAGCCAGATACCAGCCTGCAGACCACAATCTGAAATTCAAATACTAATAAAGAGATAAGATGTAATGATGGCAAAGAGGTATCCAAGGAGATCTTTTTTTCTTCTCTTCTTTTTTTTTTTTTTTTGGTTATTTAAATTGAGGCTTAATTAATATAAACAAAAATGGATGAAATTTAATTATTCAGCTTGATGGGTTACATGCCATGTAACCAATAGCTCTGGCAAAAATAGATGATATTTCAATCCCCAGTAGCTTCCTTGTGACTGATCCCAATCAATACCACTCTCTAACTTCTATCACCATAGTTTTTTGTGTGTTTTGAAATAATATAAGTAGAATCATACAATATGTACTGATTTGAATATGGATTTTTCATTCATTTTTTTAAAGTTGGATACATCCATATTGTTGCTAGTATAGGTAGTTCTTTTTTCACTGTTCATAGTAATCCATTGTATGAATACTATGCATCAAAACTTTTTAATCCATTTTACTGTTGATGTATATTTAGACTGCTCCTAGTTTTGGTCTGAAATGTCTAATGTGGTCACTAGCATTCCTGTATATGTCCTTCAAGGAAAATACTCATGCGTTTCTCTTGGGTGTAAATGCAGCTGAGGAGTTTTTTTATTGGGGGGGGCATAGCTTATATGTATATTTAATTTTAGTCTATATTTCCAAAAAGTTTCCTAATGTGTGTGCACCAGTTTACAGTCTCATCGGCAGTGTGAGAGTGACTATTCCAGTTGCTCCACATGCTCAGCAGCTCTTGATGTTATCCGTTCTCTTAAGGTAATTGATTCGGGTGAAGAGAAGTATTATTTCATTCAGTTTTTAAATTTATGTTTCCCTCAAAGCATATTATGTTGGGCACCTTCTAAATTGCTTATTGGTTATTTTGGGTATTCTCTTTTTGTGACCTGCCTGTTAATTTGTTCTTAATGAGATTTTAGTCTTTTTCTTAGTGTTTTGTAAAAGTTCTTCACAGATAATGGTCTTTCCTTAAACATAAGCATTGAAATACCTTCTCTCAGACTGTAGTTCATCTTTTCTTAAGGAGGAGAAGAACTGAAAAATTTTATAAGAATAGGAAGGAGAAAAGGAGAGAGGTTGAAGTCAGGGAAAAAGTTCCACTCGGAAATCTTTCCTGGTGGTTGCAGAAAAAATGCCTCCAGGCAGTTGGGGTTCCTGCTGGGGAGGGAACCTTGGAAATAACTGATGGGATGAAATGTCTTAAGATCAGAAACGGTGTTATTTGGTTTGCTACCCTTCCATTTCTCCCAGGGTCGCAGCTTGCTGCTGCTGCTGCTGCTAAGTCACTTCAGTCGTGTCCAACTCTGTGCGACCCCACAGACGTCAGCCCACCAGGCTCCCCCGTCCCTGGGATTCTCCAGGCAAGAACACTGGAGTGGGTTGCCATTTCCTTCTCCAATGCAGGAAAGTGAAAAGTGAAAGTGAAGTCGCTCAGTCGTGTCCGACTCTCAGTGACACCATGGACCGCAGCCCACCAGGCTCCTCCGTCCATGGGATTTTCCAGGCAAGAGTACTGGAGTGGGGTGCCATTGCCTTCTCCGGGTCGCAGCTTAGGAGGATATAATTTAAAGGTTTAACAAAGAGTGGGATTTGAGACAATGGCTTTTGTATCCGGCCAACTATCCAATCTTTGAAGACTTCCTCAGAAATATGATTACTATTTCAAAAAGGATCCTCGGGATCTTTCTGTTGTGAGAGGTGTCGTTCAGCAGTGGTGTATCCTTTCTTTATGAGAGGATTGGAAACCATACACATGCATCTACTTTTCTCGTTTTAAAAACACGTTTTGCTTGCTCACATGGAAATAAACACATCCGACGGATTGCCTTTAAGTGGTTCCGGTTTCTATTCTCTGGTCCCCGCACTAACCGGCCACGTGTCAGCATAAGGAAAGCCAGGAAAAGAGAGTGGATAAAAGAGAAGAATTGGCTCCTTCGGAATTTCTTCCAGCCGAAGCAAGGAGCCGGTCTCCACATTAACGTGCCCAATGATCCTTTTAGCCTTGTCATTGAAGAGCAAGACAGAAAAAGAACTGAAAGATGAGTCGATAATTTCATTCTGAATTCCCTCAGTTTTCTGAGCAGTCTTTTAGTTAGTGGAGTAGCCGAAAGAGACCAAGCAGAAATATATGCAGCTTTTTTGTTTTTCATCTCTTTCTCTCCTTTTACTTCCCTTCTTTTCTATCAACCCATCCACCGTCTCCTAGAATTGGATTCTATTTTTAGGCATGGATTTCAGGGGAGCCAGGATATATGGGGGCGAATGAATGCGCAATATTGAACAAGATAAGTTTAGCCCTCACGAATGAAAACTCCTCTATTTTGAGGAAACAACTAAGTACGTTATTCGTAAGTGGCCGAAATAGCTCAGTTGGGAGAGCGTTAGACTGAAGATCTAAAGGTCCCTGGTTCGATCCCGGGTTTCGGCAGTTCGGTTTTACCTTCGTGTTGTTACCACCTCGTCAGGTAACAGTTGTATTGCAATCCCTAGAGTCTATATCTGACAACAATGTTTACGGCATTTTCACAAATGCAATCAAAGAATGTATGTGTCTTGCTGTCTTTTGGTTGCTATTGCACTGAGGTCTTTTATTTAAAGTTTTAAAACCCAGGAAATTATTTTCCTAGGAGCTAAGAAATTACGATATGCTACAACCTCTTGCACTTACAATTCATTTTTGCTTTCATGTGTGTGTGTGTGTGTGGGAGACGGGCCTACTAAAAGGCCTGGCAAAAGAATTAAACAATCTTGCTGAGAGGACATGACTCAGTATATGACTCCTGGAGGAATCCAAGAAGGAACAAAAACATCTTGAAAGTAGGATGTACGCCTTGGGATGGAAAGCCATCAATAGACTGTTCCTATCTTTGGTGGCTGGGAGGCACATAAAGATTAACTGGGTCTTTGTTCCTGAGGCAGAAAAACAAGGATACAAAAATGTTACATTGTTAACTGAATAGGATTATCATTGAAGGCCACCTGGCCTGCTATGCTCATGTAAACACTTACAAGCAGGTCTCAAAAAGTATAATAAAGCAGGCTTGAGATCAGTCTGGGCACCTTCACCTCGTGGTGGTGTTGGTCCCGATCCCCGCTATAACTTTCTTGAGTGTTTCTCATTCTTTCGTCATGCGACGCTTTCAGGAACCTGTGCTGTCGAGCTGGACTCAACATATGTGTGATCTTTTTAATCACAAAAATTGGTGGTGGTGGTGGTGGTGGTGGTGGCGGCGGCAGGGGGGGGGGGGGGGCTGTAGAAAAAAAACTACTACACTGTATAAGTGTATATATGTGGAAGTGGTATACACAAGAAAAAATTTCCAATCAGAAAATATGATTTTTCATCTTGAGTCCACTCCCTTTTTAAACTATTGGAATAGGAGCTTTGGTGAACATTCTCAAACCTTTAAACAATTACAAGACCATCCCAAGTTTTCTTTTTAACAAAGACATTGAAGACATTTCTTCAATCTTGTGCCTCTATCTAGAATTTGCACATCTTATTTCTATTTTATTATCCAGGAAAGAATGAAAATAAGCACTTCTTTAAGAATTATTCTGTTGAATTTTCACAAAGGGACCAAGAATACTGAAAAATGGAAGCAAATGGCCAGTAAAGTCATCAAGACTCAGATACAGATACATTTTTTCCTTTTTATTTCAACTTTTTTCCCTTGAAACTCTGTTATCCCTTGTGTCATTTTGAATTATTTTCTTCTTTTTGAACTTCTGTTTCAGTTTCACAGTGTCTGTTTTCTACTAACAATTCTTGGACATTACATCAGAAGAAAATAATCAACAATATTTCAAGATCAGAACTGCATCAAGTTGCAAATGGAAACTTGGTACAAACTTAGAAGCAATAGGGGGCAATATAGGGACATTCACTATACAGGAACTTGGTGTTAGAAACTATCCATTAGCTACCTATCCCTCCTCAGTTCAGAAGCTTGCATTTTATCTCTTTAAGAAACATTTGATTGGACAAACAGCATCACTGAGTATTTTATTGCCTAATTCAGTAATGATCCCTTTATATTGTATTGAAGTGAGAGATCTTGGATAATTCACAAAACATAATTAGTTTTCCATTCAATATCTTAAAAATAAGGCTAATAATGTCTATGTCAAAAAGGATACTGTAACTATCAAAGGAAATCATGCAAGTAAATGCTTCATGTCATGTCCACACATATGGTTCTGGGGTTCTGCCAGAATAGCACCTAAACATGTAATATCTTCTTGTAGCTATGGCTGTCCAATAGCAATATAATAAAGCCATAAGTGAGTCACTTTTATAACTTTTAATTTTGTAGCAGTCACATTAAAAATAAAAATAGATGGTCTTAATTTAAGAAGACTATATAAATGACTTGGTATATCAAACATCACTTAGATAAGTAGTCAAAAAAAATTATTAGTGATATAGGTTAAATTTTAAATATCATATTAAGTCTTTGAGATCTGGTATATATTTTACACTTACAGCACATCTCATCTTTTCAAGTGTTTAATACTCAAGGTGGCTAGTGGCTACCATTTTGGACAGTGCAGTATTAAACCGGGGCAAGGCAAAAGATTCTAACTTGAATCTTGTCATTGATTTTCAGCTTTTCTGAATTGAGTATATGTGGCATGAGTGTGTTCTGTCTCTCAATTTACAAGTTTAATTCCTAGAATTCTGTATTAAATGAATCCATAGTCTATATTTTTTTAATTGAAGTATAGATGATTTATAATATCATATTAGTTTCAGGTGTACAAAATAGTTATTCAACATGTTTATAGCTCTAAATATTTAATTTTTAAAATTCCCAACTTGTTCATGGGCAAAAAGAAAAAAAATATACCTTATTATTATGAATCCCTAAGACTCCAATAGACAGGCAGTTTTCTCCAGGTGCAACACATTATGACCCAGAAGTGTTTCTGCAAACCTTCTTAATATTGGAAAGCATCATATTTTATAGCACCAGTCACAATAATCCTCCTTAGCAGTTCACGAGCTAAAAACTACTGAAGGTACAAGTCTGTCAGGCAAATTATATTCTTCCAATTTCAAGAGGAACTCAAAATTATTTTCTGCATATTGGCAAAAGTTCATTAATGGGCAAACCAGAAAAAGAAGGTGTTAACCACTAGAAATCTTCTGTCAGAAAATGTGTTTTCTTGTGGTCGTCTTGTGTAGTTCAAAGAACACGGTTTTAATCATAGTAAATCCCAGTATTCAAGAAATGTCCAGGAACGAACTTATTTTCCTACGAATATCACTAATGAGCACACTTTTCTGTCTTTATCCACCATCCACATCCTTGTGTCTACTGATTACTCACAAATCCAAGGCTGGGAGTAACTGAGTTTGCCATGTAATATTCTCACAAGTGTGCACCACATAGATCTTGAGTTTAACAAGAGCAAGTCTTGCTCATCTTCTCCATTTCCAATCTCCCATTTCAAAGAATTTTTAAAACATTTCCTGCAGTATTTCCCATTTGTAATGACATGGCTTTTCCTGCCTTCCTAAATAACTGAATGACTGAGCCTAATATCTTGTGGCTGTTTGTCTTTGGTCTCACTCTCACAGTCTAACACTCCTCTCCATTGCTAAAGCTGTTGTTTCATTCATGCCTTATGAAGAAGAGATTTTGGATTATTGGTGGGTCTGCTGAATTACCCCAGCGCATAGGTTAGAAGAGGGGGGAAAAAAAAAAAGCCCCTTACATTGCAAGGCTGAATGTTTCACTCTAAGGTGTTTTATTGGTTGTGGTTTTCCTCCATCAAATCTAGTCCTTAATATTCCAATGGAACAAACAAACAGCAAATACCACGGAGCGTTTTAGGCTAGAAAGAAGCTGAATTTCAATGGCCTTGGATGTCTCAGTTTAAGATATTTTTGTGCATGTGTACTCAGTCATGTCTGACTCTTGGTGCCCCGTGGACTGTAGCCTGCAAAGTTCCTTAGTCCATGGAATTTTTCAGGCAAGAGTACAGGAGTAGTTTGCCATTTCCTACTGCAGGGGATCTTCCTGACCCAGGATCAAACCCATGTCTCTTGCACCTCCTACATTGGCCGGCCGATTCTTTACCACTGAGCCATTAAGACATATTTGGAGGAAATCTAAGCGCCAGATACTGTGACTTGGTTTGATTTCTTGTCAAGCGTAATAGGAGACCCCAACCATGTTTTAAGGCCACGGTGGAAACTTCTTGTGGTTATCTGATAAGTTCCAATCTTTTGCCTTGCCCCGGGCTTGATCCCTGGCACAACTTCTATACACTAGAGCATCAATATACTTCTTTGGTTTCTGAGGGTCTCTGGCCTAAAACTTGGCATTAAACACTACTGTCAAGACGCTCAGGAATCCAGAGCCTTAGGAAGAGTATTAGCAAAATACTTCCAGAAAAGTATTAACAAGAAGGTAGCCAGGAGGGGGGTGTAGCTCAGTGGTAGAGCGCATGCTTTGCATGTATGAGGCCCCGGGTTCAATCCCCGGCACCTCCAGGTATTGGTTCTGTTTTTCTTTGGAATACGCTCAAACTGTTCTTCAAGGAATACAGATTTAGCTCTCCTAAGCTTTTCCCTTTTATAGTCCTGTACACATAGAAAGTGTGTACAAAGGCAATCCCAAAGTATGCTCAAACTACCGCACAATTGCACTCATCTCACACGCTAGTAAAGTAATGCTCAAAATTCTCCAAACCAGGCTTCAGCAATACGTGAACCATGAACTTCCAGATGTTCAAGCTGGTTTTAGAAAAGGCAGAGGAACCAGAGAACAAATTGTCAACATCCGCTGGATCATCGAAAAAGCATGAGAGTTCCAGAAAAACATCTATTTCTGCTTTATTCACTATGCCAAAGCCTTTGACTGTGTGGATCACAATAAACTGTGGAAAATTCTGAAAGAGATGGGAATACCAGACCACCTGACCTGCCTCTTGAGAAACCTATATGCAGGTCAGGAAGCAACAGTTAGAACTGGACATGGAACAGCAGACTGGTTCCAAATAGGAAAAGGAGTATGTCAAGGCTGTATATTGTCACCCTGCTTATTTAACTTATATGCAGAGTACATCATGAGAAACACTGGGCTGGAAGAAGCACAAACTGGAATCAAGATTGCCAGGAGAAATATCAATAACCTCAGATATGCAGATGACACCACCCTTATGGCAGAAAGTGAAGAGGAACTAAAAAGCCTCTTGATGAAAGTGAAAGAGGAGAGTGAAAAAGTTGGCTTAAAACTCAACATTCAGAAAACTAAGATCATGGCTTCTGGTCCGATCACTTCATGGGAAATAGATCGGGAAACAGTGGAAACAGTGGCTGACTTTAGTTTTTGTGGCTCCAAAATCACTGCACATGGTGATTGCAGCCATGAAATTAAAATACACTTACTCCTTGGAAGGAAAGTTATGACCAACCTAGATAGCGTATTAAAAGGCAGAGACATTATTTTGCCAACAAAGGTCCCTCTAGTCAAGGCTATGGTTTTTCCAGTGGTCATGTATGGATGTGAGAGTTGGACTGTGAAGAAAGCTGAGCGCCAAAGAATTGATGCTTTTGAACTATGGTGTTGGAGAAGACTCTTGAGAGTACCTTGGACTGCAAGGAGATCCAACCAGTCCATCTTAAAGGAGATCGGTCCAGGGTGTTCATTGGAAGGACTGATGCTGAAGCTGAAACTCCAATACTTTGGCTACCTCATGTGAAGTGTTGACTCATTGGAAAAGACCCTGATGCTGGGAGGGATTGGGGGCAGGAGGAGAAGGGGACGACAGAGGATGAGATGGCTGGATGGCATCACCGACTATATGGATATGAGTTTGAGTAGACTCTGGGAGTTGGTGATGGACAGGGAGGCCTGGCGTGCTGCGATTCATGGGGCCGCAAAGAGTCGGACACGACTGAACTGATCTGAACTGAAGCTTTTCCCCCTTATAGTCCTGTACACATAGAAAGTAAAAACATAACCCAATGGGTTTCGGTGAAATCCCTCATCTCCTGCTGTGAACGTCGACGTCACCGAGATGACTGCAACAGCAGAAGGAAGACAAAAACCAAGTGGGACAAAGAACGGGATTCTAACTGGAACAGAGTCTGGACCTCTTGGCCCTGAGATTAAAGTGCTGACAACTGACACACCAAATTATTTAGAGGGAAGTTAAGTGAGCTTCTGAAAACCATTTCAAGATACTTGGTTACTGGCTTACCTTTCATATCTTGCATTCCAAGCTCAACACAGGAAAAAAACACTCACTCCTACCTATACCTTTGGTGCTGAAATCTAAAGACGCAAGCAGATTCTATTTCTATTTTGACCGCTTCTCCTACCACTGGCGCGTGGATATCGGGACCCTGAGGGGCCGGCTGCCCCGCGATAGGAAACCACCAATACTACCCGGATTCACCGAAAACAGAAACTCGACGCCAGGAAAGAGCAACGAAGTGCTCCGAAAGCCGCGACAGTCGAGCAAAACGAAGGGGATCTTCCAGCGGAAAAGTGCCCGCATGCTCTCTTTTTTTATCGAGAATAGACCTGTGAGCTTTCCGTGTACCCAGAGGAAGCGTAGCAGAGACGGGCAGCTCAGCGCCTCTCCTCCCAGACAGACGTTTTGTCAACCTAAGCGTTTGTCCGATTTTTTCCTCCTCCACCTTTCTGTGGCCGCGGCAGCCCCGGACTCTACCTTGTCTCAGCCTGCCTTTCCTTAACGTCCCCTGCATTCTGCTCTGAAGTTTTTAGCCTTGACCCACACTAATCGCCCTCCTGGCATTAACTTTCCCAAGCAGCTCAGCTCGCTCCCTCAAAGGCTGAGAACTGCCAAACCTGCCTGACTTTCGGAATCAACGGGGGAGCTGATAAACAAGGTCGATTTCTTGCTTCGCCCATCAAGGATAATTTAAAATTTCCTCCAAAGCTAGCACCTGAGTTGGCTGTCGCACCAAATTTTGGCTGAAAGTGGGAAGCTCTGCCCTTTCCACAAGGAAAATGGGATCTCAAGAAATAATTTGTCATACAATCAACTCCTGCAGCTCAATTCCAGAAAAATACATGACCCAATCAAAAAATGGGCCAAAGAACTCAACAGACATTTCTCCAAAGAAGACATACAGATGGCTAACAAACACATGAAAAGATGCTCAACATCACTCACTATCAGAGAAATGCAAATCAAAACCACAATGAGGTACCATTACCCACCAGTCAGGATGGCTGCTATCCAAAAGTCTACAAGCAATAAATGCTGGAGAGGGTGTGAAGACAAGGGAACCCTCTTACACTGTTGGTGGGAATGCAAACTAGTACAGCCGCTATGGAGAACAGTGTGGAGATTTCTTAAAAAACTGGAAATAGAATTGCCACATGACCCAGCAATCCCACTTTGGGGCATACACACCGAGAAAACCAGATCTGAAAGAGACACGTGCACCCCAATGTTCATTGCAGCACTATTTATAATAGCTAGGACATGGAAGCAACATGGAAGCAACCTAGATGCCCATCAGCAGACAAATGGATAAGGAAGCTGTGGTACATATACACCATGGAATGTTACTCAGCCATTAAAAAGAATTCATTTGATCAGTTCTAATGAGATGGATGAAACTGGAGCCCATTATACAGAGTGAAGTAAGCCAGAAAGATAAAGACCAGTATAGTGTACTAATGCATATATATGGAATTTAGAAAGATGGTAACGATAACCCTATATGCAAAAGAGAAAAAGAGACACAGATGTACAGAACAGACTTTTGGACTCTGTGGGAGAAGGTGAGGGTGGGATGTTTTGAGAGAACAGCATTGAAACATGTATATTATCTAGGGTGAAACAGATACCAGCCCAGGCTGGATGCATGAGACAAGTGCTCGGGCCTGGTGCACTGGGAAGACCCAGAGGAACTGGGTGGAGAGGGAAGTGGGAGGGGGGATCGGGATGGGGAATACATGTAAATCCATGGCTGATTCATGTCAATGTATGACAAAACCCACTACAATATTGTAAAGTAATTAGCCTCCAACTAATAAAAATAAATGGAAAAAAAAAAAAGAAATAATTGTCAAATGGCGAGCTCATTTTGCACATCGGGCCCAGTGGCCAAATCTCCTCCCTAGTGCTCTTTCATTCAGTAAAGGATTCCGGATTTCGTATATACTGAGGGGCAAAAAATCGCTGGATCATCCTGCTGTCTGTTCTTGTCTTCAGCTTGGACCCTGTGGGTCTCAGAACCAGAGCTACAAGATCTTGGGAGACAAACCAATACCGGATTTCCTAACCTTGGTGCTGGCTCCCCTATGTCAACAGGCTATTGTTTTTTTATTATTTTTTTCCTTCTGCTTGCCTTAGGTTTTTTTCATTCTTTTTCCCTTTGCCTCTCTCAATGAAAACTTAGATGACTAATATGACACTTTTTTCTTCTTTTCTTGTATCCATTGAGATTCTGCTTTGTTCTATGGGTTATTTAGAATTATGTTGTTTAGCTTGCAACTGTTTGAAAATCTGCCTCATCTTTCTGTGACTTTTGGTTCGATTCCACTGTGGTCAGAGAACATACTGTATCCTTCAAGTTTATTAAATTTGTTGAGGTTTGTTTTATGTCCCAGGATATGTTCTATGTTGGATATTTGGTGGATTTGAAAAGTGTCTGTACTCTGCTGGTATTGGATGAACTATTCTATGTTGATTGGATTCTGATGGCTGAGGGCATTTTCAAGTTTTTCTATATCCTTGGTCGTTTTCTGTTTAGCTGTTCCATCAATTATTCTGAGAGAGACACTGAAGTCTCTAACTTTACTGGTAAATTTGCCTATTTTCCCTTTCAGCTCTATCAGGTTTTTGTTTTTGTTTTTCCTTCTTCGCAAATTTTTCAGCTCTGTGGTTTGGTGCATACATATTTTGAATTGCTATGCCCTTCTTGCTGAATGGGCACTTTTATCATGTGATGTCCTTCTTTGTCTTTTCTTTGTTATAAAGCTTACTATATCTGATATTGATATAGCTACTGCTTTCTTTTCATTAACATTTGCATGACATATTTTTTAAAAATCCTCTTAATTTCAAAGTACTTATATATTTACAGGTTATGTTTGAAGTGAATATTTTTATAAACAGACAGCTTATAGTTTGATCATATTTTCTAATCTACCCTGTGGATTTAATTGGTGCCCTTAGACTATTTACATTTAATGTAATTATTGGTATGTAGGGCTTAAGTCTGGGATTTTAATTTTTTGTTTTGTTTGTTCTCTGTTATTTTTATTTTCTGTTCTCTTTTTCTTGCCTTTTTATGGACCACTTATACATATTTTAGAATTTCATATTAATTTATCTATACTATTTTTTATTGTATTCTTTGTATAGATGTTTTTAAAAGTAGTTACTCTAAGAATTCCATTATAGATATTTAACTTATCAGAGTGTATTGGTGTCACCATTTTACCAGTTCAAGTGAAATGTAGCAACCTCACCTTCCTTTTTTTTTTTTTTTATTTTTATTAGTTGGAGGCTAATTACTTTACATCATTACAGTAGTTTTTGTCATACATTGAAATGAATTAGCCATGGATTTACATGTATTCCCCATCCTGGTCCCCCCTCCCACCTCCCTCTCCACCCGATCCCTCTGGGTCTTCCCAGTGCACCAGGCCCGAGCACTTGTCTCATGCACCCAACCTGGGCTGGTGATCTGTTTCAACCTAGATATACATGTTTCAATGCTGTTCTCTTGAAACATCCCACCCTCGCCTTCTCCCAGAGTCCACAAGTCTGTTCTATACATCTGAGTCTCTTTTTCTGTTTTGCATATAGGGTTATCGTTACCATCTTTCTAAATTCCATATATATGTGTTAGTATACTGTAATGGTCTTTATCTTTCTGGCTTGCTTCGCTCTGTATAATGGGCTCCAGTTTCATCCATCTCATTAGAACTGATTCAAATGAATTCTTTTTAATGGCTGAGTAACATTCCATGGTGTATATGTACCACAGCTTCCTTATCCATTTGTCTGCTGATGGGCATCTAGGTTGCTTCCATGTCCTAGCTATTATAAATAGTGCTGCAATGAACATTGGGGTGCACGTGTCTCTTTCAGATCTGGTTTCCTTGGTGTGTATGCCCAGAAGTGGGATTGCTGGGTCATATGGCAGTTCTATTTCCAGCTTTTTAAGAAATCTCCACACTGTTTTCCATAGTGACTGTACTAGTTTGCATTCCCACCAACAGTGTAAGAGGGTTCCCTTTTCTCCACACCCTCTCCAGCATTTATTGCTTGTAGACTTTTGGATAGCAGCCATCCTGACTGGCGTATAATGGTACCTCATTGTGGTTTTAATTTGCATTTCTCTGATAATGAGTGATGTTGAGCATCTTTTCATGTGTTTGTTAGCCATCTGTATGTCTTCCTTGGAGAAATGTCTGTTGAGTTCTTTGGCCCATTTTTTGATTGGGTCATTTATTTTTCTGGAGTTGAGCTGGAGGAGTTGCTTGTATATTTTTGAGATTAATCCTTTGTCTGTTGCTTCGTTTGCTATTATTTTCTCCCAATCTGAGGGCTGTCTTTTCACCTTGCTTATAGTTTCCTTTGTTGTGCAAAAGCTTTTAAGTTTCATTAGGTCCCATTTGTTTATTTTTGCTTTTATTTCTAAAATTCTGGGATGTGGGTCATAGAGGATCCTGCTGTGATTTATGTCGGAGAGTGTTTTGCCTATGTTCTCCTCTAGGAGTTTGATAGTTTCTGGTCTTACATTTAGATCTTTAATCCATTTTGAGTTTATTTTTGTGTATGGTGTTAGAAAGTGTTCTAGTTTCATTCTTTTACAGGTGGTTGACCAGTTTTCCCAGCACCACTTGTTAAAGAGGTTATCTTTTTCCATTGTATATCCTTGCCTCCTTTGTCGAAGATAAGGTGACCATAGGTTCGTGGATTTATCTCTGGGCTTTCTATTCGGTTCCATTGATCTATATTTCTGTCTTTGTGCCAGTACCATACTGTCTTGATGACTGTGGCTTTGTAGTATAGTCTGAAGTCAGGCAGATTGATTCCTCCAGTTCCTCACCTTCCTTTTTGTCACTTTACTTTTCCTCATTTGTAAAATAATTGTCTTAAACATTTCTTTCACATATACTTAGAACCACAACAGAGTTATACTTTTGCTTCAAAACTGTTATACCTTTGTTTCAAACATAATTAAGAAAACTCAAGACAAGGAAAGTTTACTGTACTCACCATGTTTTTTGTTTGTTTGTTTCCTGATATCTAATATTTTTTCTCTTATTTCTTTTCTATTTGGAGAACTTACTGTAGCCAAAGTTTCAAGGTAATTCATTGGCAGCAAATTACCTTAGTTTCCCTTTATCAGAGACTATCTTGTTGTCCCCTTCATTTCTGAAGGATATTTTCTCTGGATATAGTATTCTGGACTGACAATTCCATTCTTTAAGCACTTGGAAAATGTGCCATTCTTTCTAACCTCTATCATTTCTGATGTAGCTGCTGTCATTTGAATTGATTTTCTATATGGCTGGCTGAAGTGTCTTGTGTTTCTGGTTTCAGAGTATCTTTGTTATTAGAGTTCAGAAGTCTTGGTTGATTCTTCCCCCTGGTCAGTTGAAGAGACTCTCTTCTAAACACTACATAAAACCCAAACCTTTGGGTCTGCAGTCTATAGTCTGAACAATTTCCCAAGACTTTCCCTTAGGGTTGGTAAATTTATCACACAACCGTTTCATTCTTGTAAAGCAAAGAGCAAAGTTTCAATAGGATTGCAAAGAGTTGGACACAACTGAGGATGCATGCACACTCATACAAAGCAGGGTATCTTTTGCCTGAACTCATTCCTGTGTGAGTAAAGATAAAATAGAGCATTGCACGCCTGAACAGGGACTTGAACCCTGGACCCTCAGATTAAAAGTCTGATGCTCTACCGACTGAGCTATCCAGGCTCCTGTTATCAACCTTTCCCTGAGTAATTTATCTTTGCACATTTAGCCAATTTATTTTATCTTTCAGGTTTTAGTTCCCAAGTCAGATTTCTTGAATTTTCCTCAATGCTAAAAAGATTCTCTTTGAGAGAGATGTTGCAATCATCAGGAACATTTTCCTTCCTCTTCTCTTCTTTGTCTTCCTTCTCTAGGTTTTCAGAACCAGAGATGCTGTGTCTCCTAGACAAAGCATTGCTGGGTTTCAGACCATATTGCTCGACACAGAGGGTTTCATTTCTTGCCAAGTCCCTCACCTAAATTCCTCCAGACAGCACTCACACTATTTCTGTTTGTATCCCTCTTCATTGTCTTGCACATCTTTCTTGCAGCCTTTGTAGGCAGAGAGAAAGAGAGTTGAAGGAGGAGGAATTTGAAGATGCAAGAAAATGTTCTCTAACAGAACATTCTGCTGGTGGTTGAAACTGCCCCCAAGCATTCCTTTGGCAAGGAGGTCTTGGAATTAGTTGATGGGAGGCTGAGAACCAAGTGTAACAGCTCTTGCTGGCCAGGCCCAACATGGTATGGATTCCCACTCTTCAGCTTCTACTAGAACCAACAGTCTCTCCACACAGGAAAACAACAAGGTACCATTATACAATCTAATGCTTCTCATTGAACCCATTTCTAGAAGGAAAAGGATTTAACTAAGACAATTTCATAGGAAACAGCAGAAGGTGTTTCTTCAGACTCATTCAGTCCAGGCCCTAGCTCCTACTCTTCTGTTTGAGCTTACAGGTTTTTATCCTTGGAGGATGTGCCTTTGTGTCTTTGCAATAGAACAGATCAGAACATACCAAATTCTGAAGCTCCATCTCCTTATGCTGTCATCACTCTTTCTTTGCAGACTTCAGCTCTTGGCTCATATTTTTCCATCGAAATTGCATCATCATTTTCAGTGACTTAGGCAAGACAGCATTCAAAAGTTTGCATCACTTCTGATCGCCTTACCATTTATTAATTTTAAGTATTGTTGTCAGGGATTTGATGCAGTTTTATGCCCTTTGGGGTGGAAATGTTATCAATGAAATCATTCTCTAATTGAAATTAGAAATTTGAAAATAGAAACGTGCCATGTTTCAGCTTTCAAATTTGAAAAAATGACTTTATCAGTTGGCCGCGTGGCCTAATGGATAAGGCGTCTGATTCCGGATCAGAAGATTGAGGGTTCGAGTCCCTTCGTGGTCGCTTGTTTCTTGTCAGACAAGAAACGGAATCTGTTTTCATTTGACCTCTAAAGGCTGACCTCAAAAAGAAAACCTGAAATGGGACAAGCGTCTTAAAAAAGCCAAATTAGTATACCCATTAATTACTGATAGCTTGCATTTTGTCATTGCTGTCTAATCACCAAATAATACCTAGTAGTGAAATACTAATGCATGTATAGTTATTGATACCATCAGTTCAGTTCAGTTCAGTCGCTCATTCCTGTCTGACTCTTTGCGATCCCATGAATCGCAGCACACCAGGCCTCCCTGTCCATCACAAGCTCCTGGAGTTTACTCAAACTCATGTCCATCGAGTTGGTGATGCCATCTGGCCATCTCATCCTCTGTCGTCCCCTTCTCCTCCTGCCCCCAATCCCTCCCAGCATCAGGGTCTTTTCCAATGAGTCAACACTTCTCAAGAGGTAGCCAAAGTATTGGAGTTTCAGCTTCAGCATCAGTCCTTCCAGTGAACACCAGGAAGGACTGATCTGCTTTAAGATGGATTGGTTGGATCTCCTTGCAGTCCAAGGGCCTCTCAAGAGTCTTCTCAAATACCACAGTTCAAAAGCATCAATTCTTCAGCGCTCAGCTTTCTTCACAGTCCAACTCTCACATCCATACATGACCACTGGAAAAACCATAGCCTTGACTAGAGGGACCTTTGTTGGCAAAGTAATGTCTCTGCTTTTTAATATGCTGTCTAGGTTGGTCATAACTTTCCTTCCAGGGAGTAAGCATCTTTTAATTTCATGGCTCCAATCACCATGTGCAGTGATTTTGGAGCCCCCCAAAAATAAAGTCTGACACTGTTTCCCCATCTATTTGCAATAATGACCCTGAATTTTCTTGCTCAGAATCCTTCTCTAGAAGTGGTAGAAATGAAGGTGAATTTCCTCTTAAAGTTGGGGTAGGTCTCTTTTTCTTATTGCAGGGTC
The DNA here is from genome assembly GCF_023699985.2 of Odocoileus virginianus. NCBI lineage: Eukaryota > Metazoa > Chordata > Mammalia > Artiodactyla > Cervidae > Odocoileus > Odocoileus virginianus. The sequence continues at coordinate 44,899,304 of NC_069700.1, forward strand.
ATAATTCTCCACCCAGGGATTGAACCTGCAGCCTCAACAGTGAAAGCAGTGCAGTCCTAACCACTGAACCACCAGGGACTACCCTGGGCCTCTTTTTCTTGGTGGAGATTTAAGATAGACTTTTCCCTCCCTTTTTCCTCTTCCATTCTATTGTCCTTTTGCCAAAATAGCCACCTTATGTGGAACCAAAGCCTCTAGAATTGGAAGAGCTGCAAAGGCAATGCATTGGATCATTGGTTTTCTTGTTATATGAGCAGGGAACTCATGAGAAAATGAATGAAAAGGTGCAGCAAGAAGGATTTGGTTACAGAGCAGAGAAAACACACAGGGATACAGGGGATTTTACACATGACCTTGTATGTGGAAGGGTGGGGGCTCATGTGGTAAAGAATCTGCCTGTGATGCAGGAGGAAGGCACCTGCTCGACATTAAAAATCAGCTTTCCCTAGATATTCTTTAAAAAAAAAATTGGTGTCATTTTTGGATGGTTTTGAGAAACTTCACAGTTGGCAAGAGGAAGTCCCCTGAGATAAATTTCACCAATTTAAAAATCATTAGACTAGATCCTCTCTAGCATTGCTGTTTCAATATCCTGGAAAAGAAAAGGTGTATTAGGCAAAACTCAGGCAATCTGAATAGATTATGGATTCTATTTTCTAAAATTTATCAACTTTAGTTCATTAATTTGGCAAATGTATCATCCTACTAAGGAAACTGAGTGCAGAGTATAGGGAAACTTTCTGTAATGTCCTCTCTATTTTTCTTTATATCTAAGTTCAAATTTAAACTTTTTATAAAATAAAAATATCTCTCTTTTAAGACTTACAAAAGAGGAGAGTGTTTAAAAGGATTTAGAGCAAAGGTTTTGCTGCAGAGAGCAAATTTCTAACAGGCCTCTTGTACTGGTTAGCACCCATATTCAACAAGAGGGTGATGAATAGAACCTTATGTCACTGTCTGATTTCTATGAAGATTTTGAAGTAATATTTAACAGAGGCTAAAACAAAAGAATAAGCATGTGACTAGTAACGGGCTTCAAACGAAAGCAGGGTTCAGTAGCTTTTTTGTGTATGTATGAAATGGGGAAAGTGAAAGAATCTACACCAAAACGGGGTCTTGAATCCTGGGTCCTCCGGGTCCTCCGACTAAGGGACCTTAGTCCAACTGAGCAACCCGGGAATACGATGGTTTCAGTGGGAATTTCTTACTATTTAAGCCCAAAACGTTTAGCTACTGCTTAACCTCACCTCCCTCCCCATTCTTTCCTTTGTATTTTAAAACCAAACATGCTAAAATCTGTTGATGCCAGTTGAAATGCCCAAGCACAGAACCGCAGCTGGAATCCGTTTCTAAATTCGAAGCTGCTGCCATCTGAGGATACGAACGACGTTGCCTTTCCGAAACCTCGGATGCCGGGGCTACTGCTCCAGATACACGCACCCACAGGTGCGCCCTCGAAAATGCTCAACCTGTGTTTGCCGCGACAGAAAGTGGAGCAAAGCACGCTCGGAGTCATAAAATCTTGGGCAAAACGGGACGTATCTTTTTGTGACACAGTCTTTCAAACCACTTGCCTTAGGAAAGAGCCTTCTCTTCCCAAGGGCCTGCAGAAAGTGCAGCAGCAAGTCTTCGCTTGGGCACTTTCCACCTCTGCGCCTCTCCATTGAGACCCATCTCCAGACGATACTCTTCTGTCTTCTTCCTCTGCTTGCCTCTCTTTCTCTTTTCTGCCCCGCATCAGCTTCATCCTTTTCCCCTCCAAGAACCAAGTCACTCTCCCTTCTCCAACCTTCCCTATGCTGATTCCACTTCCCAACTGCTCGTCTTTCCAGAATGGTAATAATATAACCCACCCGGGCACCTATCTTCTCTTCCCCATTCCCTCCCCTGCCAGAAGGTGTGGAATTGTTGTCCAAAAATTGTAGACTAACAGTGGCATCTATGTTTGCCTAAAGGTGGGAAGTGTTGACCTTCTGTGCCTTGGGGACTGATGAAATTTGCTGATTTGTCAAGCTTTGGAACGTTTTAGGAAAAGCGAATCTGGTTCACAGGTTCCGCTCAGCTTCCCTTGCGCTCTCCTCTATGTGCAAATAATTTGATCTGAGAGATGCTACAACAGGAGCGTTCACATTTCTCCTCTTTCCTTTGTCTGTGGCCTCTCTTGTACAGTCTACAAAATCAAAACTGTAGCGTTGTGGTAACAAAGCCGCTGTCATATTCGAAGTCCAGGTGCTGAATGCAGGAGTTTGCAAGACTACAAGACTGCCTGAGACACATACTCCTCACTTTGTTTCGGTCAAGTACTGTGAATTAATTCACCTCTTGTCTTAAATTCACACCTGGACCTACGCCCCCTCGGCTGCACTCCAGGAACGCGTCTTTTTATTCCAAGCACTACCTTTTGCTTCGTTTTGGCATCCGTGGGCAGGGGCAGACTTTCTAAAGAAGAGAAGATCCGACGACATAACAGAAGATTCAGTTCTGGGACTCTTCCTCGTGATGGACTGGAACTGGCACAAGAGGCAGTTGGGAAAACCGCCCTTGATGGGGAAGAGGATTGTGGAAAGATCTAAAGGTTTTTCGGTCCAGAATCAATTTCTCTTTTTCCTGCCCTAGCCGTGAGACAAGAGTCAGCCCAGAGGTTTCAGAAATGGAAGAACTGAAAATAATGGAGGAATTTATCTTGCCAACACCTTCCTACAATGATTTTTTAAAAAATAACAAGGGACAGTATGCTATCCCCATCATGCCAGGGGGTGTAGCTCAGTGGTAGAGCGCGTGCTTAGCATGCACGAGGCCCTGGGTTCAATCCCCAGCACCTCCATAAGTCCCATGTGCTTCCCACTCTGCTGAGGTTCTTCTCCCAGGGGGGATTTGTGTGAACACCTTTTTAACTTGTGTAACATTTAATCATGGGGCTTGACATTCCTTGGATCTCCCAATCTGGTTACTTCAGTGCAATAAAAACCAGGAACCAAGTGAAGCTGAAGTACAAGAACGGCTGCTCAGAATCAGTCTCCTTGAAGGCCGAGCGCTAAGCTCCCTATGCACGGTCCGTTCTTCTTCACTTCATTTTTTTATTATTATTAAGAAAAGAAAGTAAGTTGCTCAGTCATGTCCGACTCTTTATGACCCCAGGGACTGCAGTATGTCAGGCTTCCCTGTCCATCACCAACTCCCCGAGCTTGCTCCAACTCATGTCCATGGAGTCAGTGATGCCCTCCTACCATCTCATCCTCTGTCGTCCCCTTCTCCTGCCTTCAATCTTTCCCAGCATCAGGGTCTTTTCAAATGAGTCAGTTCTTCGCATCAGATGGCCGAAGTATTGGAGCTTCAGCTTCAGCATCAGTCCTTCCAGTGAATACTCAGGGTTGATTTCCTTTGGGATTGATTGGTTTGATCTCCTTGCAGTCCAAGGAACTCTCAAGAGTCTTCTCTAACACCACGGTTCAGAAGTTCAAACTGTTAACTGTCTGGGTTAACAGTTCTCAAACCTAGATGAACAACAAAATTATCTGGGGAGGTATTTCCACTACATAGATTCCACACCTCCACCCCCATCCCATGATTCTCTGAGCTCAGGGGCCATAAGGTAGAGATGGGAATACATATATTTATGAAGTCATCCCACAGTTCCTCAGGTTTGGGAACCATTGCATTCTAGTCTAAACCCATTTATCTCTGTGTTAGTGGGTCTCTTAAGGCTGCCTATATTATTCACCAAGTTAGTTTTACAAGTCATCTCACTTTGGGGACTTCCCTGGTGATCCAGTGGCTAGGACTCTGCATTCCCAGTGGAAGGGGGCAGGTTCCATCCCTGGTCAGGGAACTAGGTCCCATGTGCATGCTGCAATTAAGACCCAAAGCAGACAAGAAACAACTTTTTTAAAAGGGCTTATATTAGGGACTTTCCAGAGCCAACTGAGTTTCAATCAGGCTTTTTTTTTTTTTTTTTTTTTGGAAGGGGAGGAGCAAGGGAGGAATGAAAGAGTTGATAAATAATTGATTCCAGTATTCAGAAAAATACAGATTTTGCCTTGTGAGAAAAAGCGAAAAAGAAGACACAATGATCTAGAATTACTCCTAAAGCTCATATTTGGTCACCACAGATTTTGGCAACAGGAGGAAAGCATCTCTTCGGTACACCTCTGTGATGACTGAGGTTCAAGTATTTGTCCAAGAGCATTGGGTGGGGGTGGGAAAGTTGTTATAGAAGTTAATTCTCTTAGCCATTCTTGCTCAGCCTCCTAAATATTAATACCCTCTTACGCATATTTGTGGATCTCAGAAGCAGAACTGCAAAGTCCCCAAGATAAAGTCACTGACCCAATCTTGCTGGGCTCCAGACTTTGTTAGAGGAGTTGTCGGCAGCAACATATACTTAGTGTTTTTCATTTTGAAACCATTTTCTGTTTCCATCTGGATCTAAACTCCCAAGGAAACTTTTCAGGTTCTGCTCTTTTGTACCTTTCTTCTAGCATTTCCACTTGGGGTTCATAGCCAGAAGCATTGGAGGTACAGGCCCCTTGACGTGATGATGTGGGAAATCTGCCATCCGGAGAAGGTTACCAAGAGAAGGAGCAACACCTTCAGAGTTCCAGCCTGAGGGCACTTGAGTTAACATGGGCATGCATGTCATGGCTGAGGCTTCACAGTACTAGGGTTCAGATACTCCCTTCTCCTAGAAACATGTATCCAAAAGATGGATTCTCTCAGGGGTTACAGGGGCCAGAGTGTTCTTTATGGGAACTTCTGGTGTCTCATGGCTTTTGACAGTTGCCTGAGAGATTTGCTAAGGGAGTAGAAGGGCTGTGTGCCAAATAGAGTGGGGATAATGAAGAGCAAAAGGAAAAATACCCTGAGAATCCATGGTTGGCAAAATGGGAAAAGGTGGCGTAAGCTATTTTTCACTCCTTTGTCTACTCACTCATGTCAGGAGTCTAGAGAATGGAAGAAAAAGAAGAGAAAAAAAGAGAAAGAAAACTCATTCGTTGAATCTTTGCCCTGAAATAGTTTAGACAGCAGCATTGCAACATACTTGAGTGGAGATAGCCCAGAGATGGCCCTGATGGGAAGGGGCTTTGTGGCTTGGCTGGTTTGAGCATCTGTCCAGGGTTTGAATCCAGAGGAAGCTGAGCTTCTGACGGATCCCTGCTTTCATGTGATCTTGAATGAACTAGGAGCCAGCTTTTAGTTTGTCCAAATGAGGGAAATTAGACACTATTTTAAAAATTTTGACTTCATGTTTTAGAACATCCTCTTCTAATACAAAAGTTATCTTGCAAAGTCTTTGGTAAAGAAAAATGGAACAATTTCTGTACATTCACCTGACACTCAACTTGCACAGAAAACAAAGCACAGAGCAATGATATTCAGTAGTTTGTGCTGATTTCTAAATAAGTGGTTTCTGTTTGCTTGTTTTTTTAAATACAAGCAACTTATATATCTATTCTTTTTTCACCCAGACACCTTTGGCCACATCTTCTGGGACGTCAGTATGGTGTTACATGAGGTGCTGTTAATTCATTTAATAACAAGAACAGAAAAGTGAAGTTCAGTGAGGAAATGTAGCAGGTAAGGAATCTAAAGCTGCTGTTCACAGGGTTTCTGAGATTCTACTTTAGTTAGGTGTTTTGGTTGGGGGGTGGTGGGGAGTTAGTGAGTGTCTTCTAGTACACATTTTGTGTACATTTCCTGTGGAAGCCGATTTAATATGGAATAAAATGAGCGTGAGCTAGTTCTTTCAAATCATGTTTTAAACGTTTGCGTGGCAAAGGTTTTGCTAAGTGCCACCTCACCTTGACCCAACTTCCGCCCACTCACCAAGAAATACTAGGCATCTGCTGCCTTGCACCCTATCTCAGAGTCTCTGCAGCCCAGGCAGGAGTGGCAGGTGTAGGCGTGGCGGTGGGAGCTGGGGAGAGAAAGGCATAAGGAAACCAGAGGGAAGCTTTTCTGTTCCTCCCCTCTTAGACCAGCCAGTGCTCAAAAAACTAAGGAAACTTCAAGGAACTGCTTACTTGTTCTTATTTCCTTCCTTTCCCCATCCTGCCATTTAGGGATCCTTTCAAATGGGGCCCAAAATGAATGGGTCAGTTAATACGACTGCAGACTTGGTGCTTCTGTCAGAGGAAATGCTGATGAGTGTGGTTCCTATTTTTCTTCTCTTCCTTCTTTTTTCCTTCTGTGAAAGCCCACGTTGGATGGCACCAACGTCCTTGGAGTAGAAATGGTGTAATATTAAAGACAATCCATTGGACTAAAAAAAAAAAATAGGGGCAAAGGTAATGTGACAATATGTGTAACAAGAATGGAAGGGGTAGATGAGGGAAAAACATAGATGGAGGAGCCGGGGTTTGAACCCGGGGCCTCGTACATGCGAAGCACGCGCTCTACCACTGAGCTACACCCCCTGTCGCTAAGGGGCTCTTTGGGGATCATTTATAAAATATTACTTTTGTTTTGAGATTGGATTTATTTTCTGGTGGAAAAAATCCATTGGGTTTAATTCCACCGCTTGTGAACTCACTAAACTGGATACTATCTAGCGGCTTCAGTAAAGTTATAGTCCGATTGACGGAGTTTCTAGATTCTAGGACTTCCCCACTCCTGTTAGCCTGCTCCAAGGTTCACTGAGAGGAAATCAGGGACAACTGCTTTCTTTCACCAGAAAAAGTCACAAATTTCCAACACAGATCTTCAGCAGTACCGCCTCAGATGAAGTGCTTTACAGAGGCAGCCGAACTGAACCCCACACCGGGTAGGGTGGGATGCTCGGCCAACGTCCTTTTCCCAGCGGACTGGCGTTGTTCCCTCACGCACTACCGCGTGTTCTGAGATTGTCTTCAGGTCTGCTTCTAAGCCAGGGGTCCCGCACCTCTTGAGCGCTGTTCTCAAAGGACTTGGGCGGGGGGAAGCTTTAAGGGTCTATCAATTAAAAACAACAACAAAACTGACGAGGGAATTCCGCGGAGGTCCAGTAGTTAGGACTCCGTGCTTTCGCTGCCGAAGGCGTGGGGTTTAGCCCTGGTGGGGGAGTTAAGATATCCTAGGGCGGCCAAAAACAATAACAGCAACAAAAAGCACTGACATTTTTCTAGTCTGGAGGAAGAAAGGGCAAACGCAGGGTGGTGAAACAAGATTGGAGAACCTAGCAAACTGTCAGACTGGTTTCCCTGAGAGAACTTATTATCATAATGTGAAAACCTACCACAGATATAGATACTTCTAAAAAAGGACCCTAGAAATCTTCAGAACACGACAATTCGAGGAGCTCCTCGAATTGGAAAGCAAAGCAGATAGAAGTGACCGTGCAGGAAAGAGCAGCGTAATCGCTCTTTTTTCACTGGGGTTCTTTCAGCTTCCATAACAAGTTCCAAGCCATATACTGTACATCTTTATCGTGATGTTTCGTATGATTTTGACGGAAGTAATGCAGGAAGCTTTTCATTTAATCACTTGAAAATACTGGACAAATTATTTATTGGTGAAGGCAGGGACGGTGGAAGCACTTGATTCTGATTTTTCTTGTTTTAACCTTCTAAGCCCTTTTCTTGAGCAAGTGAATTCAGAAGCATTTGTATCAGGGAGACATGTTACAGGAAGGAGAATTTGTTTTGACACAAACGATGGGCTTTTCAAATCATGGGAAAAGACTCCTGATTTTAGTCCAAACCTGTAAAGCTCTTCCAAACTGAGCCATGTTGACCAAGTCTCTACTGTCATTACTAATAATTTTCTCTACTTAAAGTCTGAAAACATGACATTCCTTGACAGATATTGTTGCCTTTTTCTCTAACTTTGAGAAAGTTGGGGTTTGATATCCTGCCGCCTTTGGTAATTTCAACTACGAGCAACAATCCATGTGAGAGAGAAGTGGGAGGAGAGAAAAATTAGTGGGTAGGTTTTCTTTTTCTCAGCCTTCAGTCTTTCAATTGACAGAGACACAGCTGAGAATACAAAGGAAACTGTTAGCAAAAATTGCCTATGAGCCTCTTTCCCTTTCCTTTGTATCTTTTTTTGTTTCCGTTCCTTGGTAAACTGTGATACATAACAAAAGAGGGCATGGGCTCACTCCCTTATTTCCTCTTATCTTAACTTGTGCTGATGCAGTTAGGTTGATAGATGTCAAAGTCATAGAGTTGAAATAAATCAGCTTAAAGGCAATCTTTTGGGTAATGGATTTACTTTGGATGTGAGCAAGGGATAAAAATGATAAAAAGAAAATATTTAAATGGGGAAAGGTGGATGTATTCTTGAAATACAGTATTGATGAGGGAAGGGAAAAGCAATAATGGAGTCCAAGATTCCCTGGACTCCCCTAAATGTTTAGCTTATGTAGCTACATACTACTAGACCCCATACTTCAGTAAATCTTCTACAACTGATGATTGCCTGATTCTTATTGAGGAGTCATTTTTTTTTTTTTCCCTTACACGGTTTCCAACTTTCATACAGAAGCCAGGTGGAACTTGGCTTTCTTCCAGGAATGTCTTCAGAGCATGTTAGGGTGTTGCTCCACTTCTCACATCCTGCTGTTGGCTTTGACTGGATTCTAAGAAGCAGGGTATTGAGGGGGCAAATCCAGGACTGCAATAGAATGAGAAAGCATAAATGTATACAGTTCAGCGACGTTTTGCTCTGTCCTAACTGAGACAAGAAGGCAACTTTCGAGGTTCTTTCAAGGATCAGCTAGATAAATAAAACAGTGAATTGAATGATGAGAGGCAAGGGATAAACTTGGTGGATGCTGATAGACTAATACAGGATTAGGGCTCTTTTTGAAGTCCAACACTTAGGAAGACTTGCAAGTAGATTGGTTTATGCAGATATGAATGTGTTTCACAAAGCTAGTAAAAATAGAGAAAGTGGTGGGAATTCTGTTTGTGGTTATTATTGGTTTGTTGATTTATTTTTGCATAAGGAACATAAGGTGGGACAATAAAGGGGAAATAAAGTTGAGTTGGGGTTTGTACATAACATATTTTAAATGCCTACAAGATAGCCTCTTGAGGATGTCAACCTACACATGTTATATATATAACCTGAAGCTGGAATTCTGTGGACATCTCTGAACCTCAGGTTTGGACATCTATGTGGCTAGGAGTAGATGGCCCCCCAAAGCAGGTAGAGTGAGAACTTAAAGCTACACATTAAGACATGGAGGAATTTCCCTAGCAGTTCAGCAGTTAAGACTGCTTCCACTGCAGGGGCTACAGGTTTGAACCATCATGACATGGCTGAAAAAAGTTCTAATAGATAAGAAGGTTATTATTAATACATGAGATTGCATCTAGGTTGATCTCATTCTTTTTTTGGTTTAAACTGTTTATTGCTGTCCTAAAATTTCCTTAGAAGAAGACCAATAAAAGTCCCATTTTCTACCATCAGCTTCCAGGTAAAGTGATTATCTCTGCAGAAACTGCATATCTCTTAAGCCATCTGTAAAAGAAAACAGCATCAATTCCACCAGTCCCCAAAGGACAACTTTGAGCAGAAATACTGTTCGTGGGCTCTGGTTTATTGAAAGGGAATGTCTTCTGCCCCCACAACACACACCTGCTACTGAGCATCTGTTTCTCAGCTCTTGGAGAATTCAGTGGGAAGGATGGGAAGGAAACAGAGAGATGGTTGACTTTGTAGAAGCCAAGACCTCTCCGTTATTTGAATTTATTTTTAAAATCAGGTGTTCTCTAATGGCAGAGGAGGAACATCACTTTGTTTCCAAAATCAAAGCAGGTCAGTGGTGGAGCTTTCTTTGTCTTTTTCCAGGAGGCTCTTACTGGAGAAACAGGAGCCCTCGTTGGAATTCATGTATTCTCTTCCAGATATATGATAAAAGTTCAGGAATAATTGTCTATCTAAAGCATTTGGTTTGCAGCCCAAAGTGATTTTTCCAGGAATGGTTGGAATCCTGCTCATAGCACCGTCATTTTTTTCATGACTACTATCCTTAGGATTATTCAAGCTAACTAAATTGCACATGGGTTTCTTTCTGCTCTGCTCCCCCCATCTTACTTTGGATCTTCCTTCTCTTAAGTGGTATTGTTAAGATACTGCTACTGCTGCTAAGTCACTTCAGTCGTGTCCGACTCTGTGTGACCCCATCCCTGGGATTCTCCAGGCAAGAACATTGGAGTGGGTTGCCATTTCCTTCTCCAATGCATAAAAGTGAAAAGTGAAAGTGAAGTCGCTCAGTCATGTCTGACTCTCTGCAACCCCATGGACTGCAGCCTACCAGGCTCCTCCGTCCATGGGATTTTCCAGGCAAGAATACTGGAGTGGGGTGCCATTGTTAAGACAGTCCAGGTGAAAAAGCTGGTTAAATTGGTGACATTCCTGGATGTGGAATATGACTATTCTTTTTGTTGTTTTCTTACTCTTGTTTCTTCCTTCTGCTGTTCTAGCAACAATATTTAGTTTCCATGTGAGGGAGGTGGGGAAAAGTAAGGAAAGGTGGGAAAGTAGGAGAGCAGAGTCCGCAGGACTGAAGGAACATATATAATGTATATCAAAGAGTAGGGGGGAAAAGATGGAGATGCCGGGGATTGAACCCGGGACCTCATACATGCAAAGCATGTGCTCTACCACTGAGCTACATCCCCCTGTTGGAACCCTTTCTTATTTCCATATATTAGGAAATAAACCCATTTTCTGTATTCTTTGGCAAGGCTATTTTGTCAGAAAATCTATTCTGCTAACTCGGCGCCTTCTACAATTTTTAAATCAGTTTTTTGTTTTTTGATGAATGGTTTTTGCCCAAGAATAGTAAATTCTGAATCCAAACTGTTACTATTCCTGCTCTTAGTTTCTTCTCAGCCGTGTCAGACCTAGGCCAAAAGACTATGGCAGAGTAGATGGAATAGTGTAAATGACAGCAACTGGCTCACTAGAAATCATCACCAGTAAACAGAAAACTGATCCCACATCAACAAAAATTAATCCCTTTCTCAGCATCTTTGAAGATTATGCAAGAATGAACAAAAAGAAGAAAAAAATAAGGAACTCTAAGAAATTTAAAAAATGTTTTCCTGTAATATTCTGAGCCATGTCAGAGGAGCAGAAAATTTTCCAACGAATCCCTATGACTTTCCTGTCTCTCACCTTCTCCTACCATCCCACATCGCCAGGAATTGAATGCAAGTGCCATACACGTAAGACCGTCCAAACTTTTTGGGTGGGTAAATATTGTGGACCATTAACAACACTTGCGAAACCTGAAACATTCTAAAAATGGGTAGAAAAAACAATCTCAATTTTGAAAAAATAGATGTTTGGAAAACATATCTTCGTGGAGCCGAAATAGCTCAGTTGGGAGAGCGTTAGACTGAAGATCTAAAGGTCCCTGGTTCGATCCCGGGTTTCGGCAGTCTGAATGTTTTAGCTTATATCCGAGAGGACGAAGCCATTCTAAACTTGACGTCCGATGAGCTTGAGCAAGGGAAATAGCCGCAGTGAGAGTGGCTAGGTGCACAACGATTTGCAAGGTTCTGTAGGTTTTGGTGTGCAAGATGGGTAGTAAAGTTCATGCTTATAATTTATGATGCTAATTATGCTTAATTATAGCGACGTCAAGTAGCAAATTTGAAAATACCATAAAAGGTCGAGAGAGTGAAGAAAAAATAAAGCTAAATTTATGTTTTACTATCTTAGCTGATACCTTTCCCCTGTTTTGAGTAAGGGAACTTATATTTTCATTTTGCTCTTGTCCCATACATATGTACCCGGCCCTAACTTTTACATGAAATTAGGCTTGGAATGCCTGAGATAACATTGCAAGAAAAATCCCGAGGCAAGATGTGGTTTGTATATCCAAAAGGAAACATCAAGAAAATAGGCAGTGTACTAAAATCATCGTCCTGCGCTTTGCTTTCTTAATATAGTCCGGGATCGTGCGGATGTACCATGTACTGATGTACCAAAATCAGTTCCATTTTGTTTCCAAAACTTTTGGAAACTACCTATTATGTCCAAAGTTGGAGGGTGGAAGGGGATTGAAGGTAGGGGGGAAAAACCTGCCAAAACCGAATTTTAAGAGCAAAAGGAATACCTGGAGACAGGCCCAGGTCACAACCAGGAAGGCCCCGCTGGGATTCGAACCCAGGATCTCCTGTTTACTAGACAGGCGCTTTAACCAACTAAGCCACGGAGCCCACGCTGTAACCCCTGTCTGGTTTTCTTCTGTCAGGGAATGCTTACGTATTAATGTATTTCAGAACAGGGTCTAAGGTGAGTACAATATATTCGTCTCTTTTTAAGAAGACGGAGGGGAAGAAGGGAGAGGGGGAGATACGAGTTTAAGATTTTTTTTTTTTTTAGTTTTTAACGTAATCCTAAGTCATTTTATCTTCTGTTTTACTTTGAAGTCTCATTCCGACCTTTCTTACCTGTTCAAGGTCCCTAACTTTCTCTGGAAAACATATATGAAAATATATCAATATTACTTGATATACGCTTAATATATTACTAATAGATAAAATTTAAATATATTAACATTAATGTTATAATAATAGCAAAGTCAACCATAAGCAACCTTCCAAGGTTGACAGGAAAATTACAGAAATGCTATAGACCAACGTCAGTAGTACCAAGACCTGGAAAATGGCTTGAGAACTTGAAAGTAAAGATTCTTGGACCCACCATGCAACTCCTGAGTGAAGTAAAAGTAAGGCAGTAATCTTTGTAATTTAAAATCTTCTTCAGATTATATTGATGGCCAGCTAGGTTAAAGAACCGCCACTGATCTAGAAGGTAGAGTGAGTGCAAGTAAGGCAATCTGTTGACAAGTTTCATCTGGAAGAGGTAGGTTAGGAAAGGCGGAGGTAGGGCAGAAGACTCCTGGAGTCTTGAAGAAAGGTAGGCAACAGAGGCTGGGGAATTTACCACAGTATATCACATTTACAATAACCAGGCTTGGCTTAGAAACAATAGCAATGAGACAGTTAAAAGAGAGAGAGAGAAAAAAAAAAAAAGAGAGAGAGAGAATTACAAAATTTTGAGCGGTGAGGGGTGGGGGGTGCGGGGGGAATGATGATAACTTGCACAGTTCAGTTCAGCGCTCAATCGTGTCTGACTCTTTGTGGCCTCACGGATTGCAGCAGGTCAGGCTTCCCTGTCCATCACCAACTCCCTCAGCTTGCTCAAACTCATATCCAATGAGTCAGTGATGCCATCCAACCATGTCATCCTCTGTCGTTCCCTTCTCCTCCTGCCTTCAATCTTTCCCAGTATCAGGGTCTTTTCCAGTGAGTCAGTTCTTCACATCAGGTGGCCAAAGTATTGGAGCTTTAACTTCAGCATCAGTCCCTCCAATGAATATTCAGTACTGATTTCCTTTAGGATTGACTGGTTTGATCTCCTTGTCAGTCTGGTATTATAATTCATTCTGTTGGCATCTTCTTTATCTGGCCAAAGAATTGTCTTTTTTTTTTTTTTTTTTAGTTAACTGATTTGTTGTCTTAGACTTTTGTAACAGAAAGTGTAGTTTGCAACAGTTTCTTGCCTTGACATGAATGAATGAGCTCAACTCCACTGGGCGTCCTGGAGTGGCGTCCACATAGGTTAAATCAAAAGTTCCGGCTGTAGAACATGCTCTATCGTATTCTGAGTTTGTTCTCAGTTCTTGCTACAGGCTTCATCTTGTGAGTTTTGTTCCAAATAGTATCAGAACAAAACTTCATATCTGCACCTATTCTTTGTTATCCTTTGAGGGAGGGAAAATTTTAAGAGCAAATATGGGACGGCAGAGTAGGGTTGGTGGTGAGAACAAATCCATCCAATTCCTTTCCTTCCAAGAATGCAATAATGGGAAAGATGACACAGAAGTTACAAAGAATAAAATTAAACAGCTGAAATCTCTGAGATGGGATCACTTTTGTCTATGCAGTTGATGATGGCCATTCTCCCGCTCTGCAAAGCCTTTTGCCTTTAGCTGCTGACTTCTCTACTGTTTTCTGTGTGATTTTCTGAGGTGTACCAGGCAAGGTTTCCTTAATATATATATATATATGATGACAAAGATTTGAGAGCATGGAATTCCCATCCTCTCTATTTCAGTCCTCTAGACAAGTCACTTCAAAGATGGAGGACAGCGTCTGTGGTCAGAAAGCTTCTACACATGAATTAGGAAAGAGTTATTGACTAAATTTGATCATCGCCAAACTCTAGCAACAGACCCGAGTACTCAGTTGGATCTCAGAATCTATGTATTTCAGTCACATTAGAAAACTCTACATTCACTGATTTGAATACTCATTTTAATAAATTGAGGTTTGGATAGCAACAGCATACTTGTAAGAAGTGGATTTATTGTGCAGTGTCTACTCATGCAGATACAACTCAGATCTATAGACTTCAACGTCTGGTCACTGTACTGAGTCGCCCTCTGTAGAGCTTGGAAGATAAGGAGAGAGCGGAAGAAAATTAGTGGGCAGGCTTTCTGCTCCTCAGTCTGCAACCTGTTTCTTGAGAAAGACAGTTGAGAAAATTGGGGTAGAAAATTGTGCATGGTCTCCTTATTTTCTTTTCTTTCCACTCTTCTTTCAATTGTTTTTGCAAACAAATCAATAACTGGTTTGTGAATGTGAGTTTGGTATGATTACTGCCCTGGATGAACAGTATCTTCCTTTGTTGTCTCATCCCACCCAGCTTTCCTTGTTCTGACACAATCAGGTTTGGTCATGAATTCCAAAGCCCTTGGGGTAGAAACGCTTGAGTGCTTAAAGCAACTAACTAAATTAGATAGTCTCCCTCGAATGTGAGAAGGAAAAGATGAGTAAAGGAATGCAAAATCAAAAGTAAGAAAAAAGAGAAAAAAAGAGAAAGGCTCAGACATGGTCCTCGTGCTCAGTTATGACTGACTCTTTGCAACACCATGGACTGTAACCCACCAGTCTCCTCTGTTGATGAGATTTTTCAGACAAGAATACTAGCGTGGGTTGTCATTTCCTACTCCAGGGGATCTTCCCGATCCAGGAATCAAACCCACATCTCCTGTATCTCCTGTATTAGCAGAAGTACTGAGCCACTGGGGAAGCCCTCAGACTTGGGGCAGGGGGGGAGCCTGAAACCTCAGACATCTTCCATGCTCTGTGATCTCTCCGCAACTCAATTACATCCACCCAGACATGTGGCTTCCAAGAAAAAATTCATGACTAATTACCTTCCTTCCTTTTCTCGATGTCTTCGAGGACCTAATAGTTGGCAGAATAGAGTTTAGTCTGTGCAGCTCCTTTATTTCCAAATCTCCTACTCTAAGTCTGATCTTACAGGTACATCATGAGAAGGGGCACTGCACCCCAAATGAAAGGACATAGTTACACCCAGTCTTCCCAAAGTTGATGGGCTCTAAGGGCTGAATGCCAAGAGATGCGTGAGTAGCACTTGCATCCATCAACACAGAGAAGCCCATTAGGGAACATACCCTTGAGTCTTCAAATGCTCCCTCCTTCCATTTTATTCCCCTCTGCCTACACAGACTACAAATAAAATGAAAAAACATATGCAGAAGGATGTGAGAAAGAGTAGTGCGTGTCCTTGAGAATTTAACTGCATGTGGGGAAATTAGACACAAAGGATAGATTCACAATAATTATGATGAAAGGATACACCTCCAGCCCAGCACTATGTCTGCAAACCTTGCAGTGGCTTTTCCAAGCAGATGCTATAGCTCTCGTTCTTAAAGACACAGAAGACAGAAAGAAAGGAGGAGGAAAACAAAATATTCCTGAGAGCTAGCTATTATAGAGTTTGGGGGGGGGGGGGTTGTTTTTTTTGTTTTTTTTTTTTTTTTATTTTGGTTTTTTTCCAAATGGAGTTTTCTCGGCAATGAAGAGAATGCAGAGAAGATTTGCAACTAGGACAAAATCTACCAAATGAATTAATTGATTATATATCCAGTAGCTAGGTCTATGTTTGGGTGGTTAATTAGTTAAGCTTTTAAAGTTTTAGTTAAGGAAACAGTGTTCAAATCCTTAGGGGTTCAGTATTGGAGTGTTTGCACTTATTCTCCAGTTATTGGTGGTGTCAGGATATGACTCCAGTTATTTTTAACTGGTAGAAAGCAACTGAAATCTTGTCTGCTCTTAAAGTTCTGAGTATTTGCAATAGGATCCTTTACCCTTCCTTTTACCCTAGTGGTTGGTAAAGTATTGCCTGTGAGCTAAGAATGGTTTTGGAACATTTCCCGAATTTGTATGTCATCCTTGTGCAATGGGCCATGCTCACTTTCTCTATATCTTTCCAGTTTTAGCATGTGTGCTGCTGAAAGAGCAACATTTTTTATTTTAAAAGGTCAAAAAATACAATGGTATTTCGTGAAACATGAGCCTTATATGAAATTCAAATTTAGGTGTTCATATATAAAGTTTTATTCGAACACAGCAACCTCATTCATTTACACATCATCTATGGCTGTTTTTAGGCTAAAATGTAGAGTAGTTGTAATAGAGATGGTATATGGCACCTTTTTCCTTCGCACTGCTGCTGTGCACACTACACATTGCAGTCACTCAGTGATGATTCCTCAAGTTTTTCAGTGTCACACACACAATATCTTATTATTTACAAAAAGTTAGCAGTGGTTACACATCATTTAAAAAATAATAAAAGCTGACCTCAACAGTGAATTCCTTTGGCTGAACCGTGACACTTGTTCATTCTGTCATATCTGACTCTTTCATGACCCCATGTATTGCAGCACACCAGGCCTCCCATGACACTGGGAACCATGATACTGCAACGTGTTCTGGGCTTTAACATACTGAAGGAATTAGGGTATCATGAGCATCATCGCAGTGAGCATCTACTCCTTTTTCACAGGAAGACAAATCATCCTTGGTATTCACTAAAATACCGAGCTTGCCAAAACCTGGGGTTGAACCAGGGACCTTTAAGATCTTCAGTCTAACTCTCTCCCAGCTGAGCTATTTCAGCCACCTGAAAAAGAATGGGTCTCTGACCTTTCTTTTTCAATGTTTAGATTGTCAACTTTGGTTTTTGGAAGGGTTCAAGTTCCTAAAGCATGGTTGGCCAATATATTTGCCCACCCAGAAAGACTTGGAATATACTGTTTTCCATGTATGCCAGTTGGATGCAATTCCTGGAAGCAGGGATGAATAAATAACAATGGAGATTTTAAAGAGAGGTGTTAGGGAGGGATTCAGTGGAAAGCCTTTCTGTTCCTCTGCATTCTGTAGACACTGTTCAGAAGTAATGGAACCTATAGGCAATATTGTGGAGAATCCCTTATTTTTCTCTTCTTTTTGATCCATACTCTTAGATAATCTCCAAAAATGATGAGAAATGTTATCCAGTGATGCTATAAATTTGCTAAAAGAATACAGTATACAAGAGCATTACCAGACTCTAAACACTAATCATGAAACTCCAACTGACAGGACAGCAACTGTCACAAAAATTAGAAAATTTGAAATGACACATCTCATTGCAACAGTATTTCCTCACACACACACAGAATGTTTTTTTTAAATGAAGATGAGGTTGCAATCAAGTCAGTCTCTGATTGGCTCCTTTGTAAATCTTGCAAGAAAACCCATTTGCCTTGGCAAAGAAATTAAACTGTTTACTTATACTATCTAAAAGAAATATGCCTAGAGAAAACAAACTTAAGACCACTAATCTTTGTGTAGAAATAGTTGATTGAGAATTGAGGGCAGTGGAAGCAAAATCAAGAGTTCATTTTAAAAAGAAGGCAAATGATGTGCCATTTTCATTGTCTCTTGATGAGTCAGTCTTCAGATGTTACTGACATTATTCAGCTGTTTATTCAAGGAGGCAATGTCATTTTTAAGTGACTGAAGACATAATCTGTGTGAAAAGTCTATGTGGAAAAACTCCAGGTAAGACTTTTTTGTGAGAATTTGAACAAACAATTCATTACAATCTACTGCGATATGTCATAACTGATAGTGGTGAAATTATGAAGGGAACAGAAAAAGGTTTTAAAACTTGTGAGAAAGGTAAGCCTAGTGGGCCTCTGAATTTTGGAGGCCAATGGTGAAGTCAGTCCTTCCAGTGGGCCTGACTTCATGTAGGGCATGCAACTGTTTATTTTATTTGGAAGGATATCTGTAGCATAGGGATCCACACTGATTCATGACAGGTGACTAATAGTTTGACTGACTGGTGCTTGGAAGGAAAATTGCTGAAAAGTGAGGACAGAGAGGTTTGGGAAAGAGACAGATGGATGTGCTCAGTTGCTCAGTCATGCTCCGATTCTTTGCAACCCCATGAACTATAGCCCTCCAGGCTCCTCAGACAGATGGATAGATTTTACTAAATGTGCAGTCTAAGGATAATATTTTCCATGTAAATGCTCTCCAATAGAAACCTCTTAAGAATAGGATCTTAATAGACAGTTAGACAAGATAACCAATTCTGTTGATGTCTGGAAGCTTAGCTTCTCCTTAGCCATTATCACTGTCTTTTTCAGTGGAATTATGAAAAGAATGGCCACAGTGACAGAATGGAAGTCATGTATAGCTCAGTAACATGGACTTCCATACACCGAAACAGATCAGATTGAAGCCACTGCAAAGTGACTAAACTACCAACATGCTTAAAACATAAGTAGCATTAACATCATAAAATGAAATAAATTCAAAACAAAAAGAGTTTGGAAGGAAGATTGAATTAAAAGTCAATCAGTTTAGTTCAGTTCAGTCACTCAGTTGTGTCTAACTCTTTGTGACTCCATGGACTGCAACACTCCGGCCTCCCTGTCCATCACCAACTCCTGGAGTTTACTCAAACTCCTGTCCATTGAGTCAGTGAGGCCATCCAGCCATCTCATCCTCTGTCTTCCCTTTCTCCTCCCGCCTTCAATCTTTTCCAGCATCAGGGTCTTTTCAAATGAGTCCGCTCTTCACATCAGGTGGCCAAAATATTGGAGTTTCAGCTTCAGCATCAGTCCTTGTAATGAATATTCGGGACTGATTTCCTTTAGGATGAACTGGTTGGATCTCCTTGCAGTCCAGGGGACTCTCAAGAGTCTTCTCCTACACCACAGTTCAAAATGATCAGTTCTTCGGGTGCTCACTTTTCTTTATAGTGCAACTCTCACTCTATCCATGGCTACTGGAAAAACCATAGCTTTGATTAGACAGACCTTTGTTGGCAAAATAATGCTTTGTAATATGTTGTCTAGATTGGTCATAACTTTTCTTCCAAGGAGTATGCGTCTTTTAATTTCATGGCTGCAGTCACCATCTGCAGTGATTTTGGAGCCCTCCAAAATAAAGTCTGTCACTGTTTCCATTGTTTCCCCATCTATTTGCCATGAAGTGTTGGGACCAGATGCCATGATCTTAGTTTTCTGAATGTTGAGTTTGAGTTTTAAGCCAACTTTTTCACTCTTCTCTTTCACTTTTAACAAGAGGCTCTTTAGTTCTTCACTTTTCTGCCATAAGGGTGGTTTCATCTGCATATCTGAGGTTATTGATATTTCTCCTGGCAATCTTGATTCCAGTGTGTACTGGGGCTTCTTATGATGTGCTCTGCATATAAGTTAAATAAGCAGGGTGACAATATACAGCCTTGACATACTTCTTTCCTGATTTGGAACCAGTCTGTTGTCCCAGGTCCAGTTCTAACTGTTGCTTCCTGACCTGCATACAGTTTTCTCAGGAGGCAGGTCAGGTGGTCTGGTATTCACATCTCTTTCAGAATTTTCCACAGTTTATTGTGATCCACACAGTCAAAGGCTTTGGCATAGTCAATAAAGCAGAAGTAGATGTTTTTCTGGAACTCTCTTGCTTTTTTGATGATCCAATGGATGTTAGCAATTTGATCTCTGGTTCCTCTGACTTTTCTAAATCCAGGTTGAACATCTGGAAGTTCATGGTCCACCTACTCTTGAAGCCTGGCTTGGAGAATTTTGAGAATTACTTTGCTAGTGTGTAGCTTAGTTGGTAAAGACTCTGCCTCCAATGCTGGGACCCATGTTTGATCCCTGGGTCAGGAAGATCCCCTGAAGAAGGTAATAGCAACCCACTCCAGTATTCTTGCCTGGAGAATTCCATGGACAGAGGACTTGCCAGGCTACAGTCTATGGGATCACAAAGAGTCAGACACGACTGTGTGACTAACTTTCCTTTCCTTTTGCTAGTATGTGAGATGAGTGCAATTGTGCGGTAGTTTGAGCATTCTTTGGCATTGCCTTTCTTTGGGATTGGAATGAAAACTGATCTTTTCCAGTCCTGTGGCCACTGCTGAGTTTTCCAGATTTGCTCACAGCATCATCTTTTAGGAGATGAAATAACTGAACTGGAATTTTATCACCTCCACTAGCTTTGTTCGTAGTGATGCTTTCTAAGGCCCACTTGACTTCACATTCCAGGATGTCTGGCTCTACGTGAGTGATCACACCATCGTGATTATCTGGGTCATGAAGGTCTTTTTTGTATAGTTCTTCTGTGTATTCTTGCCACCTCTTCTTAATATCTTCTACTTCTGTTAGGTAGGGTAGGGGGCACTGGGTGTAACAGTGCGTGAATGGGACCTTTTGAAGGAGATCACCATTATCTTCATTACCTCCACCATAGTTTGACTCCAGATTAAAAAAATAAGGTATGATGTGGTAGCGTGGCCGAGCGGTCTAAGGCGCTGGATTAAGGCTCCAGTCTCTTCGGGGGCGTGGGTTCGAATCCCACCGCTGCCAGTCTTTTTAGGACTTCCCTGTAGCTCAAACGCTGAAGAACCTGCCTGCGATGAAGGAGACCAGGGTTGGATCCCTGGGTTAGGAAATTCCTCTGGAGAAGGGAATGGCAATCCCCTCCAGTAATCTTGCCTGGAGAATCCCATAGACAAAGAGTCCTGGCGGGCCACAGTCCGTAGGGTCGCAGAGAGTCAGGCAAGACTGAGCGACTAACTCACACACACACACAAAACAGGGAGAGAACACAGCCCCACCCATCAACAGAAAATTGGATTGAAGATTTACTGAGCTTGGCCCCGCCCATCAGACCCAGTTTCCCCCTCAGTCCAACTCCTCGCATCAGGAAGCTTCCATAAGCCTCTTATCATCCATCAGAGGGCAGACAGGCTGAAAAACACCATCACAGAAAACTAACCAATCTGATCACATGGACCACAGTCTCCTCTAACTCAGTGAAACTATGAGCCATGCCCTGTAGGGTCACCCAAGACGGGGACGGGTAATGGTGGAGAGTTCTGACAAAATGTGGTTCACTGGAGAAGGAAATGGCAGACCACTTCAGTATTCTTGCGTTGAGAAGCCCATGAACAGTATGAACAGTAAAAGGTCAATAGGAGTAGATATTTAATGTTTGTCATAATAACATTAGTGATCCAGGGGATTTTTATAAAATGGCACTTACTTAAAATGTGGGAAGCCAGTGAATTTTTATGGCACTCTCATGATTATGTGTGCATGTATTCAAAACAGAGCAACAATTAAAATGCTGAAATCATTGATAATAGTGAGGGCTTTTGAAGTGGAGAAGCCTGAGCCAGAGGCTAAATTCTTCAGTCAAAGGGAAGGAAATGACAATGGTGGTGACAAGATCAGGGGAAAATACAGTACCAGAGAAAGTTTTATTAGGAAGATTTGCATATCAGAGTGAGGACGCTCCAGACAGGATCTGTAAGCAGCAACTATGCCTCTGCTGGAAGGAAAAGTCTTTAATACAATTCAATTATCCTGGTTTCAAGGACGCGATCCTAGAACATGTTTGGCTGAATCACCAGATACAAGGGATAGGCAGACAGAGTGGGTCTCAAGTCTCTTTGAGAAAGTGGAAAGAGTGTCTTTCCTGGTGAAGGTGACTTCACAAGGTCATGGAATAGCTTGATAGGGTGCTTCTTGCACGAAAATATTTACCTTGGGTGATTGTGCCCCCTAAATTAATTCAGAGAACAATTGGCAATTTTGTGCGTCTGGTCAATGGCCAAATTTTTAGGCAGGAGAGATGCAAGGTTCCCAGACTCCTGAAATAAAACTTTTACAAAAGAAAAACAAAACAAAACAAAAACAAAAACAAAAACAAAGAAACAAATAAGAAATTAAAAAATGAAATTTTAAAAAAAGAAAAACTTTTACTAATCACTTTATGTGATAGTGTGGTTTCTTGGAGGTAGCCAATTGTTTGCAAAAAAAAAAAAAAACATTAATTTTAACACAAATTAAACCACTCACCTCTTTTGTGACCAATAATAAGCTTTCTCCTTCTCTCAAATCTCTTACTTTGCACTCAAGTCTCCCTCTACAGCACTTACCCCCCCCAACCCCGATTTAAGTGAGACACAAAAGCTATTTTACTTCATAAACTGGATTGTATGATCTAATCCATGTTGATTTATCAAAATCATTAATAGGACCACAAAGTTAAACTACTTGTAGGAAAAGGTAGAATTGTCCCACGAGTTTGAAGCAACTGTCCTAAATCTCTGGACACTAGTGTCCTAAATCTGCGTTCTTTGATGTTTCCATAAGTGCTTAGGACTCTAGCTGTGTATCTCCATTAGCAACATTTTCAAAAGGTAATGCTCTCCCAAGCATACCCAGCATAAGAATCCAGAACAAGCAGGGGAAAGAAGTTTTCTCTTTCCCTTTGGGATCCAAACAGGACAGGACAGTTTAGCAAGTCTGCGTGGTGAGTGAGCATCTCCTGCCTTCTCAGCTCAAACTTGACACTGGTGAACATCCATTCTGAGTCTCTTAGAAGAGGGCAAGTACACAAGAGAGTAGCTTGCCTCTTTGACTGGGGCATTCACTTCTATACCTGTCATCATGGCCAGCCTTATGTGTCTGTGATCAGTGCATTTCAGAGGGCCTTGTGTCCAGGAAATTATACAGCCAATCTGTCCTTCATCTCACCACTGGAGAATCCTGTGTTCTTCATGCCAGAGGAGGAACTGTGTTCTCCAAAGTACTAGGGCAAGTTCACTTCAGATTTTCTAGCCTCTTAATTTTAAACTTTCTCCAAACCCAGGGAAAACTCCATTGAACTGATTCCTGAAGCTAGTTTGATGAAAGATGAGGTGGGGGCATAGTCTAAGTGATTTTCCTGCTCTCTGAACTCTAATTTTCCCCAGTAGTTAATTTTTGTGTAGTAAAGACCTTAGTCAACATAGGAGTGATTTTTCAGTGACTACAGTGGGTGGTTTTAAAAGGTGGACAAATCTGAAACAGAAAAACAGATATCAAATATTGACATATATATGGAATCTAGAAAAATGGTACTGATAAACCTATTTGCAGGGAAGGAATGGAGAAGAAGATGTAGAGAGAGGACTTGTGGACACAGCAGGACAAGGAGAGGATGGGATGAACTGAGAAAGTAGCATTGACCAATACATACTATCATCTGTAAAATGGGTAGTTAGTGGGGCATTGCTATGTAACAGGGAGCCCAGCCTGGCGCTGTGATTACCTGGGGAGAGTAGGGGGAGGGGGAGAGGGAGGATCAAGAGGGAGGGGGAATATATATAATTACGACTGATTCCCCTTGTTGTATAGCAGAAACCCACACAACTTTGTAAAGCAACATTCTCCAATTAAAAAATAAAAGGTGGACAGATAAACTTTAACAGAAGCACTCGAGCTATGAGTGACAGGGCTATTTCAGTTAGCACCAGAGAAATCCCACAAAGAAGTTCTAGTTGGAGGTGCTGGGGATTGAACCCAGGGCCTCGTGCATGCTAAGCACGCGCTCTACCACTGAGCTACACCCCCACAACTACAACCCCTTTGTGGAAAATAATTTAATGGCAATAGCTATCTGCATTGGTTTTTTTCAAGAACCCTAGCCCAGGACAACCTAGCTCTGTTCTGAGAATCCTGTCCATGTTTTTTCCCTCCTCACATGGAGCTCTTGGCTCTACAAGAGTATGAAGAGCTAGAAATCAGAGTAACATCTACTGACTTGCAGTGATTTCTTCTGTTCTACTCCAGGGATATAGTTGAATTAAGTAAGGTTCCTTACAACATTAAAGAAGACACTAATTATTGTTTTGTAGACTATAAATTTACTTCCTTGGTGGCTCAGATGGTTAGGAATCTGCCTGCAATGGGGGGAAACCTGGGTTTGATCCCTGGGTTGGGAAGATCCTCTGAGGAAGGGAACAATGTCCCCAGTAGAAGTGCCTGGAGAATTCCATGAACAGAGGAGCCTGGCAGGCTACAGTCCATGAAGTCGCAAAGAGTCAGACAGACTGAGCGACTTCCACTTTCAGTAACAAAGTACCTAGGGAAGAAATCTGTTAACTGGGAAATGTCAATAAGATTTGTTTTACAAATCATGGATAAATCAGAAATTTGAGCAACTCATTCCTGGACAAGATGATTGACTGGAATTACTGCATGTAAGTGAAGAGGTGGCCAGCATAAAAGGATCCCCAAACCTAAGGGGTGGGTATTTCCACTTTTTTCTTGTTTTATGCCATTTAATAAATTGCTTTCAAACTTTTCTCAAATCTAGGAACAAGTTTACTTGCACTGAATCAAGATGCTGTTTCCCAGTGAGTGCTAGATAATGAGCATCATTTACTTACCACCAGGTGTAGGGAGGTTTGAGTTTTGAGACATTGAAACTTGGTGGGTTTCCCAAGAGCAAGTTGAAATCCTGCTCACAGAACTCTAGACTGAGTTCTGACCATGGTCAATATGACATATTTGTAGTTTTTTTTTTTTTTTCCAAGCTTTCAAAATTAAAAAATGGTGCTTTTAAAATATAGCTGGGGACAAGAAGTGGATAATATTATAGTAATAACCATAGGTTACATTACATGATTGTATCACCTCCTTGATAAATAGACTCCCGAAGAGGTGAAGTAACTAACTACCAACAGTTCACAGCCAACAAGTAGCAGGGCAAGTTTCAAAGCCAGGTAGATTTCCTTTAGAGCACCTGCTCCACATCTTTTCTTCTGAGATGGGAATCCTGAAGTCAAAAGGCAACTGGAGATTAGTTTGGATTTATTCCTCTTTGCAAATGTCATTATCACTTATAGGGAAAGAAGTAGTCCTACATATTTTGTGTTGAGCAGTTTCCAGTTCTCTGGGGAAATGGAGAAGCAAGAAAGCAATGAACTCACAATACTCACCATGAAATAAAATACCTCAAGTCCAGCAATATGGTCTGCAAACCTTGCTGTGACATTTTGTAGGGGACATGACAGCTCTGGTTTCGAGATGCCTGAAGGAATGGAAGACAGAGAGAAAGAAAAACAAAGCATTCCTGAGAGCTGGGTATTTATTATAGCATCTCTTTCAAATGGGATTTTCCCTGCCATAAAAGAATGCAAAGAAGCTTTGCAACTAAGATAATATCTATCAAATGAATTAGTTAAATGTATGTCCAGTAGCTAGACCTATAGATTACGATAGCTCACTAGGTAAGCTTCCAGAATTTTTAAACTGGGGAAACAAAGTTCAAATCCCTAGGGGCTGAGGTCCTTCTGTTTGAATTTATTCTCCACTTATTTCTAACTGGCATAAGCCTACTGAAACCTTGCCTGCTCTTAAAGTTGTGAGTATTTACAGTGAGATTCTCTCCTTAGTGGTTGGTTAACTATTGCCAGAGAGCTAAGAATGGTTTGGGAACATTAAAAGTTTGAATAAATAAAAAGAAAACTAGTATTAGTTGACACATGAAGTCTATATGAAGTTCAAATGTCAGTGTCCATGTATAAAGTTTTATTCAAACACAGGCACTTCATTTACACATCTTCTATGGAGCTTTTGAGCTACAACAGAGAGTGGCTGCAACAGACGAGAAGCGGCACCCTTTGCTCTTCCCACTGCTGCTGTTCACACTATACGTCACAGTGATTCAGTGACCGTTACCCAAGGTTTTCAGCGTCATTATTGCATAATATTTTATTATTTTTTTAAATCAGTAGTGCTTACTGCTCACAGGGTATCAATATGTTGGAATACTATGTAAACTTAAAGAGGTCATAAGATACCTTTATTACCTTGGTAAAAAAAAAAAAGTTGAAAATCTAAAAGTGGGCTTCAGTTATGAGCTCCTCCATGACTGAAATGTGGCACATATTTAACATGCTAGCGGAATACACTGTATTAACTAAAAAGCATAGCTTGCCGAAACCCGGGATTGAACCAGGGACCTTTAGATCTTCAGTCTAACGCTCTCCCAACTGAGCTATTCCGGCCACTTAGGATAACAGTCTTTGACTTCTGTTTTTTAATAATTAGATTGTTTTCAGCTTCTTTTTTGGATTTCAAATTCCTCAAGCCTGATGGTCTAGTTGTCCAATATACTTGCCAGCCCAGAAAGAACTGGAATCTTTCTTCCATATGTGCTGCTTGGATCAAGTTCCCTCTGATATGGGATGGTAGGTGGAGCAGGAAGGTAGAAGAGAGGTAACAGCATTTCACTGGAAAGTCTTTCAGCTTCTCCACATCCTGTCAGTTGACCCAGACCCAGTTCAGAAACTAAAAGAACATAAAGGCAGTATTTTTTTGGGGGGTGGGGGGGGTCTCTTGTTTTTCTCTTCCTCTTGATCCTCCTTCTTTGAAAGTCTCCAAAAATGCTGAGAAATGGAATCCAATAACTCTATAAGTTTGGAAAAATATATATGTACAGTAAGTCCCCTATATTCAAACTTTCAAAGATGCCAATATGTGTTCCATCTATGTCAGACATGAGTGCTATTGCAGCTTACCCTCCACCTCCTATTGCTGATGATCTTCCACTCTACCGTATCCCACCTCTTCTCCCTCCTCCAGGCAATAACTCTTCTTGCCTGTTCACTTGATGCCACCTCCTGTATGCCCGTGTTGTACTGTACTACAATACTGTACTATAAGATTAAAAATGTTTTAATTTTTTGTTTTTATGTGTTCTTTTTGTGTGAAAAATATTATAAGCCTATAACAGTATGGTACTATATAGCGATTGTATTAATTGAGTACCTAGGCTAAGTTTGTTGGACTTACAAACAAATTGGACTTACCAACTCACTCTCAAAACAGAACTCATTCACAATACCAGATTACACACTCATCACAATAATTCTTAACTGACAAGAAAGCAACTGTCACAAAAATTAGAAAATTTAAAATGGCATATCTCATTACAACAGACTTTGTTCACAAAAAAATCAATAGTTAAATTTTTCATTTAAAAAATTTTTACACAATTTAAAAGGTTACTTTCCATTTAAAGTTATTACAAAGTGAAAGTGTTAGTCACTCAGTCGTGTCCAACTCTTTGCGATCCCGTAGACTGTGGCTCACCAGGCTCCTCTGTTTATGGAATTCTCCAGGCAAAAAATAATGAAGGGGATTACCACATTTTCCTCCAAGGGATCTTCTTAACCCAGCAGTCGAAGCATGGTCTCCTATACTGCGGTCAAGTTCCTTACTTTCTGAGCCACGAGCTTTGTTCCCCTGGAACCTGTCTTACACTCAAATTTGTACCTCCCACTCCCCAACCTTACTATTGCCCTTCCCTCTCTCTGGTAACCACTAGTTTGTTCTCTACATCTGTGAGGTAACATCAATAGTTGATTTTTAAAATAAGACAAATGATTTTTGGCATGTTTCCTTTGACTCCTGATGAGTCAACAGGAGTTACCAATATTATTCAGTTGTTTATTCAAGGAGTCAGTGCCAGTTTGAAGTGACAAGAAATAATCTGTGTGAGTGGTCTTCCTGGAAAAAACTTCAGGTGAGACTATTTTGTGAGAAGTTGAACAAACAATTCATTACAACATGGAGTGAAGTCTGCTACAATATTTTAGAACTGGTTGCAGCTAATAAATAAAGGTTTATTTGAACAAGTTTTAAAACTTGTGTTTAAAAAGTTTTACAACTTTTTAAACTTGTCTTTTAAACAGACATTTCTTGCCTTTATTCAGATACTTGTAAACTTTTGAAAGTCATAGGTCATCAAAGAGGTATCAGTGGAACCAATCATTGCCATTTTTGAAAATTCATCAGTCATATAAAGTGAAATCTTTGGCCTACCCTGCTAAATCAGTTGGCAGATAAATCATAAGCCTTAGTTCAGGGCTGAGATTAAAGCCCTGGAGGTGCTGGGGTTGAACCCAGGGCATTGTCCACACTAAACACTGTGCTCTATCACTGAGCTACATCCCTTGCAGAAGGTGTCTAGGATATTCCATATGACATGTTGCCACTACCCCTGGGTCAGGGAAGAGCCCTGGGAGGAGAGTCCTTGGAGAAGGGGATGGCTACCCACTCCAGTATTCTTGCCTGGAGAATTCCATGGACAGAGCCTGGTGGGCTACAGTCCATAGGGTTGCAAAAAGTTGGACATGACTGAGTGACTAAGTGGGGGCTTTTTCAAGATTTAAGCTACCCTGCTGTTTCTGAAACCCTCAGGAGAAAAGACTTTGCTTTCTGAATTGAAGTGTCTGAATACAAAAGAGATCTTTCATAAGTAGGGGACCCTCCAAGGACTGCTGCTAGCTGACTTCCTGAGTGGCAGTTCCTGTCCACCACCAAGTGTACATCAGGATGAAATATTCTGTTGAGTCTTCAATTTCTTTTCTGTTTGCCACACTCTTAGAAAAATATAAAAGATAGTGGAGGGGAACACAAAGGCCAGTGCCATGAAAACTACTCAGGAAATTTAGGTCCACGTGGGGAGCTAAGAGTGAAGTGTAACTCATATGGATATGAAATGAAGAGCCAAGTCAGTCATAACTAAACCACTGTGCCTAGCATCTTTGTCTGGAAACGCAGAAGCAAGCAGCATTCTGTCCAGGACACTGCAAATCTAAATCTAGCTCTGAGACCCCTAAGGACAGAAGACAGGAAAGAGGATTAGAAAAGATGCTCCTGTCAATATTGCGCCTGTTTCAGAGAGAATGTTTTTCCACAAGAAGGTGAACATGAAGGAAGCCAAAAAGAAAAGTTCTTTATAAGACCTCCCCACACCTGGGTAGGTCCTCAAAATCTATCTGTCCCTGGGGCACAATTAAGTTGATGTTTCCTGCCTTTATTCAAATGTGCATCGTTGTCAACCCAAACACGTATATTTTTTTGTGTTTTTGTTTAGTTTGTTTTAAGGAAATCCTGTCATAAGTGGAAGGGGGCAGGAAATCATGTAATTTTAAAACTTCTCTAAATGAAAATCAGCAGGGTTCAGCTGTTCCTAGACTAATGTCAGAGAACTGGAGGGTTGAGGGGGGACGGAGAGGAGAGAGGGGGTGGGAAGGCGAGAGCATCCTGACGGGAGAGTGGAGAGGGGAAGACAGCTGCAGGGAATGAAGAAGCAGCCAAGCCGGAGCACGAAAGCGAGGACACAAGAAGAAAGTTTGGGAATGAGCTTTATACACCACTGATACTCGGAGAAGGGAGAATGTGGATGTATCCGAAGTCTTTGTCTCTTCTGCAAGTCAACAGGTTCGCCGCAAGAGGAGTCTTCCTTATTCTAAGCGAAGTAGGTGAAAACGTATGTCCTCTGAGAATCGGTTTGTTTTCTTCCAGTTATCGTAGTTTGAGAGATACTAGTCTCTCTTTTCCTCGCTGGATAAACCGGTTGAGTACTTTGAAGGGCCCTTGTGTAGCTGAATTTTTGTTTGCGGTGCTGTACTGCCGGAAATTCCCTGGAGTTTTGGCAACCCACTCCAGTATTCTTGCCTGGGAAATCTCATGGACAGAGGAGCCTGGCGAGATACAGTTTATGGGGTCGCAAAGGAGTCGGACACGACTGAGCGACTGAGCATGCGCGCACGCGCTGCAGGAATTGATAGCTTTATAAAGAGCAACTGGAAAGCCACGTCTGGATTCCTGTGTGACTGCAGGGAGAGCGATGTTGAGCGTAGAAGCAGGGTCCGCCGGTGGCTTTGGGCTTATGTATCTGAGGCAGCAACAGACTTTTAGCACACTAGATTTGGAATGTGAGGGGCAAATGAGAAAGAAATGTAAGCCGGACAGCAAACGAACACTTTTAAATACATGTCCAAGAATACAGGTGTCAGCACCTTGGATAGCGCCTCAGACTTTTGACCTGAGGGCCGAGCGTTTAAGTGTCTGAGCGAAGATTCTTTAGCTCTTCCATTCTTGCTTTTTACTCTTACGCAGAAGTCTCCTGAAACCCAGTTTTCTTCTAGAGATCTTTTGGGACATTTTCAGTGTTCTCTACTGCTTATATACTACACTTCTCCCAGTGGAAGTTCTGAAGAGCCACAGTTTGAACAGAGAAAGTCTATTCAAACGATTAGTCTGTCCTCCTCTAGATCTTTGTTTCAAGCACAAATGATATTTCCATCAAAGATACGTGAGGATCAGAAGTATCTGGCTTCACTTTGGCCTTTTCCGAAGTCCTCATGCAATACTGTTACCTAAGAATAGTAGAGGTGGGGGCAGGCATTCTATACACTGTGTGTACCCCAAAACACAGCTGTGATTGCTCAAAATGGCTAGAGAGAAGATGGCTAATACAAACATAGACAAATGGTTTGAGTACACCCACACGAATTATATCATTGTATTCCAAAGTGACAAAACTGCGGCAAAAGAACAAGGCCGGAAACTTTGATTGACTCATTCAAAAGACCAAAGGCAGCAAAGACAAAAATGACAACAATAATAAACAAGCCAAAAACTCTCCTAGATGGCTTACTGAGGTCTCCAATAAGGAGCCTCCCAAGTGGAGGTGCCGGGGATTGAACCCGGGGCCTCGTGCATGCTAAGCACGCGCTCTACCACTGAGCCACACCCCCTAGCCTGCCTGTACTTCTCTCTTATGCAAATTACTCAAGTGTTCTCTAACATCAACAACTTCCTTAATAAGGATGCTAAATTATTTCATTTAACTTAATTTTTGCCATATGTTCATCCAACATTTCCCAGCCAGCATCTTTGATGAAATGTTTCATTTCTAGCACCTCCATTACTGTCCTATTTCACTCTCCTAAACCATGCTGCACAAAAATTTCTCACTTTCCCTTACTTTTTCTGCTCAATAGCAAAGTTAAATTCATCACATTTCACTCCAAGGGCGTCATCATCACTGTTGAAGTCGGTCTTCCCAAGAAACATTTGATTGAAGGGAAATAAAAAGGAAGATCTGGCTCATGCAGGATCTCTCGAACCTGAGGCAACGGGCACAACAGACTCACATTATCAGGCTTGAGGAGCCAGTGATACTGGCAGCATCACTGAGGAGCACAAAGGGGAACGAACAGAAAGAAAAGGAAAAGCAAAAGTAAGACGTTCTCAGTCAATTATCTTTTAGAAGACATTCTATTCTTTCAACTGTTCGGGTTAATGAAAGAGTTGTGGACCAAGGAGACGCAAACCTGTCCAGTGATGATCCCTTCTCTGTGCTTCTCTATTCTTCTACCACCAACCATAATTATATTGTAAAGTCACCAGAAGTAGTAGGCAATGGATCATTATTCTTTCTGATGAAGTAAACTGATGTTAAGGCTTTTACTTTGGGCGGAGTGGGCTGCCTAGAGCTCTTGTAAATTAATTCACAGGACAATTAGTGATGTTGCATCACTCACCAAATCTTCAGTAATGTCTAACATGAATGAAGTATTCTGGCAACAATGGGGGTGTAGCTCAGTGGTAGAGCGCGTGCTTAGCATGCACGAGGCCCTGGGTTCAATCCCCAGCACCTCCACTAGGATGTTACTATTTATTAATGAGGACCACTACTAGTGAAAAAAGTACTGAAGGGTAGCAGGTGGCTTGTGAATCTTCAACTGTTGTAGTCTACCCAAAATAGCCTCACGCATCCCTCCAGGAGTTTTGAAAGAGGATCAGGCATTTGTCCTGAGGAATTAACCCCGCCCCCCCCCGCCCAGTAATTTACACAAGTTAACTGACCCCACATTGGGAAAGTTAAGGATTTTATGGTAGCAAGCTTTCCTTGACATAACTCAATACACCCCCTTCTCCCACTGATGCTTCTCTCACCAGAAGTATTGTCTTTTTTTTTTTTTTAAAGTATTGTCTCTTAGCTCATACCATAACTAAGTATTCAAAAGGTCATTTCACCATCCAATCAGGCTAGTTGCTTCAGGGTTAGTGGCCTTATGGTGAGGCCAGTGAATTCCAGAATATTAGCCCATTGCCGATTTTTCCCCCCTATAAACTGGCTTCTTGTCTCAGAAACAATGCTGTAGGTGCTGTTGAATAAGACATTCAGTAATTCGTGGTTGGCGGTTTTGGCAGAAGCATTGTGGGACATGAAGGGACATCTATGTATAGAATAAATGTCTATTCCAGTGAGATTAGATATACATTGTGCCCCTAATACAGAAGTGGTCAAATATAAGGAACCTGACAACAGGATATGTAGTTGGTTCCCCAGTGGAATAATAGCCCCCAAGTGAGGGTTTAAAGTTTGTGATGTTGGTAGTTTAGTCACTTAGTAGTAATTTAAACTACATTATTTTGGTGCACAGAAGTCTATGTTGCTTCATTTATTATTAGAGAAATGCAAGTCAAAACTACAATGAGGCATCACCTCATACCAATCAGAATGGCTATCATCAAAAAAATGTACAAACGATAAACACCAGAGAGGGTGTGGAGAAAAGGGAACCCCCTTGCACTGTTCGTGGGAATGTAAATTGATACAGCCACTATGGAGAGCAGTATGGAGATTCCTTAAAAAACTGGGAATAAAACTTCCATATGACCTAACAATCCCACTACTGGGCATATACCCTGAGGAAACCAAAATTGAAAAAGACACACATACTCCAATGTTCATTGCAGCACTATTTACAATAGCTGGGACATAAAAGAAACCTAGATAGCCATTGACAAATGAATGGCTAAAGAAGATTTAGTACATATAAAAATGGAATAAAAAAATTTTAAAAAATAATAAAAAAAATTAAAAATGGAATATTACTCAGCCATAAACAGGAACTCATTTGACCCAGTTCTCATGAGATGGATGAACCTACAGTCCATCAAACAGAGTGAAGTAAATTGTAAAGAGAAAAACAAATATCATATATTGACTTCTATATTGACATATAGAAGGATGGTACTGATGAATCTATTTGCAAGGCATCAATAGGGACACAAACATAGAGAACAGACTTGTGGACACAGTTGGGAAAGGAGAAAATTAAGAGGGTAGCATTGAAGTGTATACTTTACTGTATGTAAAAAGGATAGTGGCGTTGCCCAAATGGTCTGGGAGAGAGCATTGAGAATGAAGACAGAACACAAAATCTGGTGCAACGGGTCAGGGGACCTGCAACCTCTATTGGACTGAGGTGCAGAGTCCACTTTGAGTCCAGCTTTTATTCCTAATTGCAGAGTACAAGACTTTTTTGATCTTATCTTTCCCAAGACTCTATGCTGACGTAATCCAAATCTTGTTTTCACCCCAGGCCATTCTCTTTTGGGCTAATCTTGGGAATAATCAGCAAGTGCATAGGCAGCATTCATGCCTGATGCCAGTGTTCCAAGGTCCATTCTTTCATGAGCCCAATCATACTTCCTTCTGGGTCTGGCCTTGGAGTTTGTAACAAGGAGATTATTCTTAAGAAAAACATGGAAGATAATCATTAACACAGTTTCTTAATATATGCTGTTTTCCAGATGCTATTTCTGTGGAATTTCTCAAGTCTGTGAAAGGACATTATTAGGAATTCCCACTACATATTGGGAGTTTGCTGTAGGATGCAGGGAGCTCAAACTGATGCTTTGTGACAACCTAGAGGGGTGGGATGGGGTGGGGAGTGGGAGGGAGGTTCAAGAGAGAGGGGATGTGTGTATACCTGTGGCTGATTCATGTTGATGTATGGCAGAAACTAACACCATATTGTAAAGCAACTATCCTCCAATTAAAAATTTAAAAGTAAAATAAGTATTAATAAAAAATTAAAATACATATGTAGAACCACCCCCCAAAGTAGTCTGTGTTGCTGAACCTATATATGACCTCTGTTCTTGTCATCATGGTTACTTTGTTCATTAGCTCATTGGGCAAGTACAGTGGTAGCCAAGGAGAAGCTTCCAGATATCAACAGAATGGGTCATTGTGTTCAACTGCCTCCAAGGAGGTTGCTCTCTGTAGAGCATTTACTTGAAAACAAATATCCTTAGGCTTTGCACATTTGGGGGATTCTGTCTACCTGCCTATTTACCAGACCTCTCTGTCACCACTTTTTCAGTTTTCTGTCAATAATTTTCTCTCCAAGCCGCTAATCACCGGCCAAAGTGTTAGCCACCTCTCATTAACTAGTGTAGATATACACCCTACATCTGTCCTTCCAAGCGAAATGAACAGTCACATGCCCTGCTTGAAGTAATGCCTACTGAGAGGGTTTACCTTCACTACTGGCCTACAGGTTCTATGGAAGCCGCTCACACTTGTGTGGTCCCAGTATATGAGCAGAATCATCTAGAACCAGATCTGGTTTTTGTTTTTCTTTTTCTTCTTTAGTTATCGAGTTCCCTGTGAAGTTCTGGATGTGGGTTGAAGAATAGAGGATTGTACCAAGTGTAGGAGCCATGGGAATATGAGCTACTTTCTCATACAAATGACTCATAAGCCTTGCTTCATATATTCTGTTTCTACTTGAAAATGAAATAAGCTGTGTACTATTCATTACCTCACAATGCTAAATGATTTCCTTGCCTGAATCACAAAGGAGCCAATCAAAAACCGATTTGGTCATAGTTTCAATTTTATTTTTGAAGAAAATTTTGTGAAGAAATTCTTTTGTGATGAGATTTGTCATTTCAAATTTTCTAACTTTGTGACAGTTGCTTTCCTGTCAGTTGGGAATATTGGCTGGAGTGTTTAGTCTGATAATGTTTATGTATGCAGTATTCTTTTAGCAAATTCACAGAATCATTGACTTTGATTTCTCACGATTTTTGGATATTGTGAGAGATGAAAGAATGAAAAAAAGAGAGAGAAAATTAAGAGCTACCAATAACATTTTTCTTAGTTTCTGAGCTGCGTCTGGATCAACTGACATGACACAGAGGAGTATGAAGTCTTTCCATCGAATCCCTCATTGTCACCTCTCTTTAGATTTTCCTACTTTTATATGTTATCCCATGCTGCCAGGAATTGGCTCCAATTGGCATACATGGAAGGCAATCGATTCCATGTCTTTCCAAATAGGCAAATACATTGGACAACTAGGTAGCCACACTAAAAGAATCTGAAACCTTCTAAAAACTGAAGTTGAAAAAAAAGAAATGCCAGGAGAATAAGCTTTCGGGTAGCTGAAATAGCTCAGTTGGGAGAGTGTTAGACTGAAGATCTAAAGGTCCCTGGTTCAATCCCGGGTTTCGGCAATCTAAGCTTTTTAGTTGATTCCCCAAGGGAGAGTTTACTTCGGGTGCATAAAGGAATGTTGTAGTGGACTGACGATCATAAAATGGCTCTAGATTTTTCTATGAATAAACTTACATTGAATTTATGAAATCTTACTCCAGCCAAAATTTTAGAACTTTTATTTTTTAGATTTTAGAACTTTATTTCAACAAGTGTCTGTGTAATCTATTGAGCCACTGACCTCTCAATTCAAACTGAAGTTTCCAAGGTCTGAAACAAACAGAGCCTTTATTATCATCATCAGAGCAAAAGTTGGGGATCCTTTGATGCTGGCCATCTCCTCATTCAGACCTTGTATTTCAGTCAACTCTCTGACCCAGTAGCCTTATTTTATCTATTAGTTTGTATTCCTGTATTGTTTATTATTCATTTTAAAGCTCAATGTTTCCAAGATTGCCTAGAAGGTACTGTAATCTTTTGAGCTTGCTATAATCATTGAGCACTTTCTTACATTCTGACACATTGATATTCTAGGTGACAGCAAATTTTTACAGTGGCTTTGGTTCCTTCTAGTGGGGATCTGTATGAAGAAATTAGGATATTCTAATATCCTAGTTCTCCTGGTCGTTCCTTAAGTATAGTTGATTCTAGGCTCTTCTTTTCTTTCTTCTATTCACCTTTTGTAGGTTGACAAATGTGAACAGATACCAGGAATAATGCCTTTCTGCCTAACATGAAGTTGCCCTTCTCATCGTGTAGCTGAGAAAGAGAATGAAATAAAGGAGTTTCAGGAAGTAATGGAACTGTACGTAAGCAATCTTTGTGGTAATAATGTCAAGGTCTGGAAACACTTGGGAGATAGATATGCCATTAAGTTTCTTTCCCAAAACAGAAATAGGGGGGTGTAGCTCAGTGGTAGAGCGCATGCTTAGCATGCACGAGGCCCCGTGTTCAATCCCCGGCACCTCCAGCAATGAATAGCTGGCTCTGTGGTTGTCACCCCATTGTGAAGGGCTGCAGTGGAGTTGCAGGGCTCCCTTTGGTGTTGATCTCTGGGGGCCCTTCTGTTGTTATTTTGAGCTACCTTCTCATTTTGGGTGG
Organism: Odocoileus virginianus; assembly: GCF_023699985.2. Lineage (NCBI taxonomy): Eukaryota > Metazoa > Chordata > Mammalia > Artiodactyla > Cervidae > Odocoileus > Odocoileus virginianus. The sequence continues at coordinate 44,935,648 of NC_069700.1, forward strand.
GAGGAAAAATAAGTATATCTAGTTTAGAATTCAATAAATTAGTTTTAAGTATAAATAATACAATTTTAACAGCTTTTTAAATTAATAATGTCAAACTATACAGTTAAAAAGCAATCAGATTAAAAGAATTTAAATATAACAAGATATAGGAAGAACGGCATACTCATAATTTCTCAGATCTTCATGCATTTTTGAGTTGAAGTTGACAAACTATCTCTAACATATGACATACTGTAACATGGTCCTTCTGCACATGACTATGTATGAAACCAGAATGTCCCCCAAAGTATGCCTCTTTGACATAAAAATTATTTTGAGCTGAAGACAATTAAGGTGCAAAAAAGTTCTCTTTATCCGTCCATGTCTGACCAAAAGCAGGATATAAATCCTCCTTGTACTGGAGAAAAACTCTTACCAGCCCAGATAGGCACTAGTTCAGTTCAATTCAGTTGTTCAGTCATGTCCGAGTCTTTGCGACCCTATGGACTGCAGCACACCAGGCCTCCCTATCCATCACCACCTCCTGGAGCTTGCTCAAACTCATGTCCATTGAGTCCGTGATAGGCACTAAAGGAATCTGCAAACAAACCTTAGTCCACTTGTTTCCTCCCCAGCATTTAATTTCCCACAGTTTACTGCCCTGAAAAGACAAAAACTGCTTTCCTCAATCCTGTCCTTTATCTATAAATGTACTGTTCTTTGTTGAATATACCTCATTAGCTGAGGTGCTAAACTTGCACTTTGAGTTACTTTTTGTTCATGTTTCTCCTGAGTGATGCCTGTTGCACACATTGGTAAGCACTGCTTTTCTCTTGTCAACCTGCCTTTAAGAGTACCAGCTGAAAACCTAAGGTGAGTAAACTTCTGTCTTGCATTCTCTGTCTCTTCCCATCCTATTCACCCAGCAAGTTGGACAGCACCCCATTCGATCTTCACACTATTAAAATGATTCAACTCCTCTGATCATGCACTTGGGAGTGACAGCAGTTACAAGATCCTCTAAAACAGATAAATCCTTACTTTTCATTTCTAGACTTCTTCGTGGAGAACCAGTAGCAAATAATGGAAATCAGTGAGGACGAGTCTGAATTTCTTAGATTATGTGAGAGTAGAATGCATGAAATGAAGCACTGGGTTTAGTTTCTAGCACCTTTACTCTTGCCCTTTTCTTTTACTTTCTTAAACTATATTCGCACAAACTTTTCTCACTTTCCTCTCCATACTCCCTTATTCAGTTTTTCTTCCTCACATCAAAGTTAACTTTACACCCATTTGCTCCTGACCTCTTTCCACTCTAAGGGTTATCCTCACTGGTATGTCAGTCTTCTCAAGGAACATTTGACTGAAGGAAACAAAAGAAGAAAGATCTGGCTCATTCAGGATTTCCTGAACTCCAAAAAACAAACTTGGAAGAGTCAGTCACATCATCCAGCTTGAGCACTGAATTCCACTGACAGTATTACTGAGGCGCATGAAGGGAAAAGAACAGACTTTTTTTTTTTTAAGTATCTTTCAGAAGGCTTTATTCTTTCAGCTGTTCCTGGTTAATTAAATAACTGCAGGCCAGGAAGAAGTCACTAGACTGTATATTTTAAAACTTCAGAAATAGTAACATATAAATTGATAGACTTTCTCTAAGCAACTCATAGCTAAAAAAAAAAAAAGACATAATATTTTATGAAATATCCGGAGGCGCATGAATACAGGGGGGTGTAGCTCAGTGGTAGAGCGCGTGCTTCGCATGTACGAGGTCCCTGGTTCAATCCCTGGCACCTCCAACTGTATTTTTGTCAGCCTTTCTCATATTTACTCCCTCCGGCCTACCATCTTCCAGGGCCGAGAATCGGCAAAAGGAAAACAAGAAGAAAGAAAGAAAGAGGATAGAATAAAGGGGAGTGGGATGGGGTGGTGGTGATGGAAATATCCCTGTTCCTTTAGTTAGTTATCTGAGCAAAGACCTGGATTTTCATTTGGCTGTGGAAGAGAAGGCCCTGAGATGAAACTAGTGCAAGGACTGAAAAAGATCCATTGGTATTGGAGAATAAGGAATCATTGGTATGTACTTTAGACCTTAGACTGAGTTTGGACCCTGCAGTTTGTTGTTTCTGCTTCAGGTGTCTTCCTACTTCTCTCAGCGTGCTCCAAAGTTTGCTCCATCACCAGTTCTCAGGAAGGCATTTCCATTCCATCACCAGGGAACGTCTCAGGAATGGCATTTTTCTTGAGTTTTCAAATTCCTCCTTTCCCCTAACTTCAACCTCCTCTGCCTCCAAAACTGCCTAAAAGACCGCAAAAATACCGCGGAAGAAGACAAAGAAGAAAAGTATGGCGAAAGAGGAGGGTAAGGATGCGGCGGATAGAGGGGGATTTAGGTCCTTCCGTAAGGAAAGAGATGACAGAACGGAAAGAATTCACACACAACCTGCCAAGAAATGCAGAGCGACAGTGCGTGTCCAGCAAACCTAAGGCAGCAACGCGATCGGGCCCTTGGCAACCGCTTTCCTTATTGAGGCTCTGTTTTGAAAGACAAAAGGCGGAGGGAGGAGGAAAAAGAGTACCCAACCTCTTTCAGACAGAATTCTCTCCAAAATGAGGAGAGAGCAGGGGAAATGTGTGGGCTGGGGCTCCATATGTGAAAGGAGTCTCATTTAACGTCATGTGTGAAAGGAATTAGAGCTTTGTAGCCTAGATAGCATCTGTCACCTCAGGCACTGAGGCGCAAAAACACTTTCCGTCCATATTGTGTGACAAGTAACCCAGATGTGAATTTTGAATGAAGTCCGAAAGCAGACAGTAATTTATAGGAATATTAGGAAATATTAGAAAAGTAATATTAGGAAACTCTATAAACTCAAACTCTGGCAGGTTTGGGAAACCCTGACCTGCGGTGTCAAAAACCCGGAGCCTGGGTGGAGTGAACCGAGTTATTGGGAAGATCTCCCGCGGGAAGCAGTACAGTGGACAAGAGCGGAAAGGCGACGCTTGAACCGGACAAGGAAGGAGGCGAGTTGGAATCAGCTAAGTGGGGAGAAGAGGGCGTATACGTGGATCTTTAAATATGAGTAGGATTTGGATAGATGGTTGGGAAGGACCTGTCCAAGCTCCACCTCTCTTCTTTGCATCCTATACCTACAAGAAAGTGTTGAAGTCCCGAGTATTTTAGGGAAGTAAACAGAAAACTTCTGTCCCATAAGATCGCACGCGTTTGTACCCAAACTGTTGGCTTTTGAGAGCATCTTGGGGCCCTTTCCATAGGCGAGCTCTTCAGAGGGAAGTCAAATAGTTTCAAACCTGATGCCTCTTGTGGCACCAGGTTAGTGAGTGTGGAAGTGGCCTCTGCCGGCTGCTCTTGGCTTGAGTATATGAGGTACGTGTGCAAGACTGACTTTTAACACGGATCACAATTGAAAATAATCTAATGAATTCACCCTTACTAGGCCGTCAGAAAATCTCAGTCTTTGTGAGCCCGGATAGCTCAGTCGGTAGAGCATCAGACTTTTAATCTGAGGGTCCAGGGTTCAAGTCCCTGTTCGGGCGATAGTAGAGTTTTTTGTTTTTTGTTTTTTTTTTTCTTTCTTATGTCCAAAAGATGTATTCACTCTGCTCTGGGCCATGGTGCTGCCTGAAGATTAAGTGATCAACCCTTAGAGAGTATGGGATCGAATAAACAAGGTTTTGAGATATTCGCTCAAAAAGCCAGAAACAGGATTCCTCCATGGTGGAACGGGTATGGAGAAGAATGAATTCCTTTCTGCTTGTGGGTAGTCTGTTGTGTTTTTGCTTTGTGGGTGTTAGATTGAGCCTGAAAAGAGGAGGAGCTTGGGTTTGAACATGATTAAGGTGCCGACAAATAGTACAGTCAAAGCTATGGTTTTTCTAGTAGTCATGTAGGGATGTGCCGAACTGGACCATAGAGAAGGCTGAGTGCGGAAAAAATTGTTGCTTTTGAACTGTTGTGCTGGAGAAGACTCTTGAGAATCTCTTGGACTGCAAGAAGATCCAACCAGTCCATCCTAAAGGAGATCAGTCCTGAATATTCATTGGAAAGACTGATGGTGAAGCTGAAGCTCCAATATTTTGGCCACCTGATGCAAAGAACCGACTCACTGGAAAAGACCCTGATGCTGGGTAAGATTGAGGGCAGGAGAAGGGGCAGCTGAGGATGAGATGGTTGGATGGCATCACAAGCTCAATGGACATGAGTGTGAATAAACTCCTGGAGATAGTGGAGGACAGGGAAGCCTGGCATGCTGCAGTCCATGGGGTCACGAAGAATCAGACACGACTGAGCAATTTAACAAGAAGGTGCCTGCAAATTTAAGATTCAGTCTTGTGGAGGTATTTGGTAGCCACAGTGAAACCCCTAAGATGGCAACTTTGCAGAAATCTATGATTAAGGAGGTTTTTCTTATCATGGAAGAGAGAGTGTGTAGAGCGAAAAGGTAAAAGGGCTTATTGTGATTTGAAGATTGGGAACTCATTAATGGTATTTCCAGGAAAGTGTGTCTTAAACCAGAGTGATCATGGACCCCAGATAGTATTATGTTCCTTGAACTTCCTTAGAAATCCCAGGAAATGCTTAGAAATCCAGGTCAGGTGATTGCTTTCTCCTTTTTGCTGGCCTCTGACTGTATGAGAGTTTTGTTCTTATTCACAGAAATCCCATGAAGTAGATTTTGAACTTGGAAGGACTCTATTTGTCTGAAAGAGCTTGTCTCTTAGTTGATCCAAAAGATTAATCAGATCTCTAGAATGTAAAATAGGAAACAGAAAAGTGACCAGTCTCAATGAAGTAGAGAAATGGGATGGGGAAATGGGGCTGGTTTTAACTTGTCTCTGTGTCTTGGTGTAAAGTACAACTAAGGCCATGTCCAGTGTCCTTGGTAAATCATTACTCTACCTTGTGACAGAAGAAAACAATGCCAAGTGGGGTCTTGTAATTTCTGATATCAGCAAAAGTGTGGTAAGTTGGGAAGCACTGCCCAATATAATGTGAATAATGCCTGCCAACCACGTATATCATTTTTAAATTTTCTAGAAGTTACATTGAAAAAAGTAAAAAGAAACAAGCACAATTCATAATGCATTTAATTTAATCCAATGTATCTAAAATACTGCTGTTACAGGAAGGGAGACCTACTTCCAGGGTCCAAGAGTGGGCTCTCGTTCACACTTGGAAATGTCAGAGGAGGCACATTGTGCTGACAAAGAGATTTTATTGCAGAAGGGAGGCCTAAGTAGAGAGCAGCAAGGTAAGGAAACCCAGGAGAATTGATCTACCACATGGCTATAGTCTCAGGTTTTATGGTAATGGGGTTAGTTTCTGTGTTGTCTCTAGACAGTCATCCTGCTTGGCCCATAATCTCAGGGTCCTTCCTGGTGGCATGCACATTACTCGACCAAGACGGATCCCAGTGAGGAGAACTCTGGAAGGTTGGTCGTCTCCTCCAGGCTGTGGCCCCTTCTGAATTCTCCCTGTTAGTTTTCAGTGGCAGCACCATGTTCCTTATCTAGAACTCCTGCTGCCTGAGACAACTCAAGCAAGCAGGCCTGGCCAAGGCAGCTGGTTTCGGTCAACAGTTCTTAACTGTAGTGGGAATTCTTAATAATGTACTTTCATAGCCTTGAGAAATTCCACAGATATAGCATCTAGAAAAACAGCATATATTAAGAAACTGTGTTAATGATTATCTTTCATGTTTTTCTTAAGAATAATCTTGTTACAAACCCCAAGGCCAGACCCAGAAGGGAGTATGACTGGGCTCATGAAAGCATGGACCTTGGAACACCGGGTTGGCGGCAGGCATGAATGCTGCCTACGCACTTGCTGATTGTTCCTGAGACTAGCCCAGAAGGGAATGGCCTGGGGTAAAAAATAAGGAGATCTGGACTATGTCAGCGTAGTGTCTTGGGAAAGTTAAGATCAAAAAAAGTCTTGTAGTCTGCAATTAGGAATAAAAGCTGGACTCAGAGTGGATGCTGCACCTCAGTCCAATAGAGGCTGCAGGTCCCCTGACCCATTGCACCAGATTTCATGGCTGTTTTCATTCTCATCGCTCACTATGGGACGTTTAGGGCAACACCTGACTTTGTCATGTCAATAAATAGTTCACATATAACCAACAAGGATGTACTGTATAGCTCATGGAACTATGTCCAGCGTTATATGGCAACCTGGGTGGGAGGACGTATATATATCGCTGAGTCCCTCGCTGTTAACCTAAATCTATCACAACATTGTTGATCAGCTTTATACCAATACAAAATAAAAAGCTGTTAAAAAAGGGGATGAAAGAAAAAAATAATCCACATAAACATATTCTCTAAGTATTTTACATTCTTTTTTTCATACTAGGTCTTTGAAATCTGGTGTGTATCTTAAACTTATAGCATATAAGTTGGACTGGTCATACTTCAAGTACTCAAGAATCACATGTGCTAGTGGCTACCATATTGGACAACAGAGTTATAAGAACTAATGTATTTGAATAAACAGAAGAAAATATATAAATGTGCAAAATTCTTACAAATTAAAGCAGTTCTGTAATTCACACTCAAAATCTATGTACAAAATTTCACTCATATTTATGAAGTATGCCAACTAAAAATTGCCACTTTGCCATCTGCCTCTCCAAGGATTTAAGTCATTAGCCACTGCAGCTGCTGACCTTCAACACACCCTGAAAGGAATTCAGCGTGGAGATCAGGAATGAGGCACTCTGTGTTCTAGGGAAAAACTGGCAGAACAGGCCTTCAAACAGATATTTTCAGGAGATTTTATGACCCCCAAGCCCTTACATTTTCTTATATCTAGAAAAGCACTAAAATCATTAATGGTGACATTTGCTCCTCCTGACTAGCAGCAAACCTCTGCCAAAAAGTGTGCTTGATTGCATGTACCCCCTTTCACTAAAATCATATATAATGCTGATCTTCCCCCCTACCTGTTCAGAGCAGTTCCTCAGAGCTGAGATACCGTTCCCTGGCTATAGTCCTCATTTTGCCCCCAATAAAACTTAACTCAAAACTCTCACATTGTGGTTTTTTTTTTTTTTCCCCTTCTATTGACAGGTGTTGACTGAAATAAAAATGCACAATGTGGGAACTCTAAGTTTCAGTTTTATTTGGGGATTTATTAAGGACTAAAGTCTGGGAGAGGCTATGTGCAAATACTGGTAAATTGCCACTATGCAAGATTACCTGAATTCTTTCTGATAAAGTGCTAATATTTAATATCCCTTTACCATCCTTTGTCTTTCTTATACCTAAAGACTAATATATGGTGTGTGTGTGTGTGTGTGTGTGTGTGTGAATGACAGGGATTTTCTTCTACCCAAATCATTCACTCAAAAATATATGTGTTAAGACTTAAAGGTGAAAAACCCACTGGATATTTATTTCTTCCAGGGTATTCTTTCCAGTGTATTTCCCCCATTATTCTTGTATGCAAAAAGCCATATTTAAATTTTTCTAAGTCAGTGGTCACATTTCCACAAGACTCTGAATCCCTCAATTTTCTAGTAACTACTTTGGGAGTCACTGGAGAGAGAGATCCTTCTGTTCACAAGAAAATTAACTTTGGAAGGTTGGTATATATTTTTAAAAAGCTATTCAAGTGTGTGCATGCTTTGAAGACAGAGTACATCATAGTAAAAAGATAAAATATATATTTGAAAAGAGATTCAGATATACATATTTTCAATGAAGGACTTTATCATAAACAAGGTAAAATTTACATCTGAAAGGAAACTCAGATACACATTTGAAAAGAACAAGAATCACTATAACTTTCAGGGGGGAAAAAAGGAAGGGAGGGGAGTAAAACAAAGAATTTGTAGTTAGGCTTTAGATTCTCCTAATTGGTATAATGTTATTTTCATTATGAGGAACTCTGTTCTCATCAGGAGTTCTGTTAAATTTATCTGTTAACAATTATCTGTTAGATTTATCTGTTAGATAAATTGTACAGTTCAAATATTATGAGTAAATACTCTATTTCTGACTGCTAGATCTGTAAATACTGAGCACAGTGGGTTATAATCTCCCACTATGAGTAAAGATGGCAAATCTGGGTAGTTACCTGGACAAAAAAATTTTGATTTAATATCCCACAACTTACAACAGGGTGAATTCTAAACGGTGTTTGAGATTTATTAATACAAAATTTAGAAGTACTTCAAAACCACAAGTAAAATTTTTAATAACTTTGCAGTGGGGAAGGTTATTCCAATAATGATTCAAAAATCCAAAATTATTTAAAGGAAAATTTGACAAATTTGACTTCAAGAGAGCTTCTAAAAAAGTGGTAAGAGCACAGGTAAATTTTCTTTAGTATATTTATGCTTTTCTTACTTTCCAAATTTTCTGCAATATGCATTATTTGGATAATAATAGAGTAAAACAAAACAAAGCAAAGCCTCCTGTATAACAAGGAAAAGTCCACAAGCAAAGTCAATGACGAATTTCAGACTGGGAAAATAGAATTAGTATTCATATAACAAAAGGGATAATTTCCCTGTTTCACTAAATATAGGCTTGCTTATGATGTTAAAGAAAGCATCCACAAAATCTCAATGGTTTAAACAATAAAGGCTTATTTTAGCACATTACATATTTTCCCTCATTGATTGGCTGATGGCTCACCAACACTTTAGTCTGGGATTTAGGATGATAAAGTAGTGTAGGCTAGGGGAAAAAACATCTTTTTCTTCTACCCGTCTTAGGTTCTTAGGTTGCAGATGAGAGCTCCGAACTGATCAGAATCCTGGTTTAGAAAATCTTGCCTATGTTCATTCTTTCACGGAGTACCCTGTGGAACAAGAAGCTGGCCAGTGGATAAAGGAAAGAGGGAAACAGGGAATTCGGGCTTCCTGAATCTAAGATTTTTCATGAAGCCACAGTTCACAGATAACCACTCAGATTTCAGGGTGGTTAGAAGGTCTGTGGAAAGAGCCGTTGCCTCTGGCGACAAAGACTGGGGCAGGATTTTCACAATTCCAACAATCTGGACATTTTTTGTTTGTGGTTTGGCTGTCGTTTGTCTTTTTTCCTCCAAGCGAGAGCAAGCAGAAAGACGCAGCTCCATTTGGCCAACGCGAGAGAAAGCACTTGTGCTGACGCTGCTGGATGAAACTGGACTTTGTTCTCAGTAACGATGTGAGTTGCATGTTGTCGCTGCATCTCCGAAGGGGATTACTTGGATAGAATCCGAAAGCGGCTTTAAGTGTAATTCATCCTCAATGATGGCTATTATCTGCTTGGAAATAAAAAGATGCCCCAAATTGTGCAAAACGCACTGAGCTTTTAAAAGCACAGGAATCCTGCCCAGCCGTGGCTTTTCATCAGGGGATGTAGCTCAGTGGTAGAGCGCATGCTTCGCATGTATGAGGCCCCGGGTTCGATCCCCGGCATCTCCAGCCCATTCTCTTTTCGTTGTTGCTGTCTAATTCAGACTTTGGACTTGCATTGTTAAACAAAAATATTTTAGCTCTTTCTCGTTTGGGGGCCACTGTCCTGCCCTTTAAATATAGCAGTTTTCCATATATGTGTTTATTGGTCTTCCCTTTGGTTAACTACCATCACCATGTTGTCTGCTTCCTGGAAACCTCCTTGGGATGTTTTATTAGGCAGTGAGCAGTACAAAGCCAGAGAGACAATTCAGAAGTAAGTTCATCCTATGAATGCACCCAGGAAGAGGGAATACAGCTGCATTTTGAAGAATTATTTATCTCAATTAACGGAGGTTCTATGCATTCCAACTTTGCATTGGAAAATAATTAAAATATCTCTTAGTAATTTTTTTTAAGGAGAGGAGAAGATAGCATGTGTTTTATTATTGGTGTAGTAGTTGTACATCGGTATTCAAGGGTCCACCTTAGGACCATAAGAGAAATTTCTTCACTTCTCACTGCATCTTTGGCTTTACTCAAGATTTCTGTGGAGAAGAGCTAGTCACAGTCCAGTGCAGGAGGTCTGGGAACGTAGTAAGGGTTAGGAATAGCCTGTGGAAATAGAAGGCAGAGTTGGATAGGCACCCTTAATAGCGCGACTGTTCTCTGTTCTGACAACAAGCTCCCAATTCTAGTCGCAGGCCAAAACTTAGCTCATTAAGATAGCAGAAACACTTTTGCTCCTCTCACCACTTAGAAAATTCTAACGATTTTAAGAACTCTTTGCCATTAGTAGGAATGGAAACCAAATATATATTTCTTATTGTAAATCACAACATTAATAATGTATACCCGATGTTACATTGATGCATTATGTGGCAGTTAGTTTTTATTTTCAATTTTTGAGGAATCACAAAAATCGTGTTGTTGTTTTTTAATTCTCCTTTCTTAGCTTATCAGTTAATTCTTAACTTTTTTTAGAGGTTGCTCTGAAGTTTGTAGTATACATTTACAATGAATCCAAGTTCACCTTCCAATAACATTATACTTCTTCACAGGTAGTGTAACTACGTTGTAATAGGGAAAAAATCCAAAATTTCCTCCCTCCTAGCCATTGTATCACTGCTATCGTTTATTTTAGTTACACGTAAAAATACATAAGTATGTATACAATATAGACATAACCTCATAATCAAATACATTGTTACTATTATAATTTTGAACAAACTTACCTGTGAGATCGATTAAACTAAGAAAAATAAAAGTTTTTATTTACCTTCCTTTATTCCTTCTTTGATGTTCTTCCTTTCCTTATGAAGATTTGAGTTTCTATTATTTTTCTTGTCTCTAAAGAACTTTCTTTAACACTTCTTGCAAGACAGGTCTACAGGGAACAAATTCCCTCCATTTTTGTTTGAGAAAGTTTTTATTTCTCCTTCATTTTTCAAAATTTTCAGGGCACAGAATTCTAGGTTGTAGCTCTCTTCTTTAAATATTTCACTGTAATCTATTCTTGTTTGCATAGTTTCTTTTTTTGTTTGTTTTTCTTCCATTGCATAGTTTCTTAATAGAAGTCACATGTAAGTCACTATTCTTGGTTCCTCTATTGTCTAGATTTTTTTTTCCCCTCTGATCTCTTCCAGGATTATTTTCTTTCTATTTGATCTTCTGTAGTTTGAGAATGATATGCTTATATGTAGCTTTTATTGTTGTTGTCTCTTTTTTCATTTCTTTCTGGTGCTCTCTGAACTTCCCAGATCTGTGGTTTACTGTCTGACATTAATTTGGGGGAAATTCTCAGTCGTTGTTTCAAATATTCAATTTCTTTCTATCTTTTCCTTATGGTATTCCCATTACACATGTTATATTTTTTTGCACAAGTCCTAGAGTCCTTGGATATTCTGTCCTCGCCTCCCCCCCCCACCCCCAAGTCTTTGTTTTGTTTTTCAGTTTTGGAGGTTTCTACTTCAAGTTCAGAGTCTTTCCTTAGTTATGTCTATTGTACTAATGAGCTCATCAAAGGCATTCTTCCTTTCTGTTACTATGTTTTTTAATCTTGAGCATTTCTTTTGTTTTGTTTTTTTTTTTTTTTTTAGGATTTTCATCTTTCTGCTTACATTGCCTATTTGTTCTTGCATACTATCTACTTTATTCATTAGATCCATTATCATTTTAATCATAGTTGTTTTAAATTCCTGCCATGTCTGGTTCTATTATTGCTCTGTCTCTTCAAATTGCTATTTGCCTTCTGATATGCTTTGTAATTTTTTCTGGATAGCCCAACGTGGTGTACTTGTTATAAAAGGAAAATAGGAATTTAGTAATGCGGTGGTGAGGTGTTGGGGGAGAAGCTTTCTCTAGACCTATGATTAGGTCTCAGTCTTTTATTGACCTTTTGTCTCTGACTGGTGAACTTCACAATTGTTTCTCAGCTGTCTCCTCCCACTCTTAGTTGGGACAGGATAGCTACAGGATGCTGGAGTGGGTTTTTCCTTCTCTCATGTGAAAGTCTAGAGACAGCTGGAATTGAGTATTTCCCTTGGACGTAAATTAGGCTCTGACAAACCCTAGTAGGTTAAGGTCTGGTTAAATGGGTTCTTTAGAAATCGGGTCTTGTTAAGAACAGTAGCACACTGGTATATTTCAATATGGCTCCTCTTCTTCCCCCTCTGCTGGAAGCATGAAGGATTTACACCCCACCTCACCACCCCCACCCCACCCCCCTTCTTAGATGGTTAAAGGGAGAAACTGGTCCAAGTCCTAGGAGTAAAACACACAGAAGTGTGGAGACCCCACCCCCACCCTGCCCAGGCCATGACTCAGTGTCCCTGGAGTTTATAGTGATCAGAGTTGCCTACTTGGGTGCTCAACAAATCATCAATTACAGTTCAGGCATTGGTTCTTCCTGTGGTTTCCACTTGTGAGTCACTGCTCAGTAAGTCATGACTCCCTTCATTCACCTGTATATCTCTTCAATCTTGGGGGCAGCCAGTTGCCCTGTGTCCTCACCTCTCTTATAAATTCTAGAAGAGATGTTGATTTTTCACTCTGTTCAGATTTTCCTTCTTGACAGAATGAAGTGGTGACTTTCAAGCACCTTATATATGGAACCAGAAACTGGAAGTCTGTTTGCTCTTTTTTAAATACATTTTTGCTTCTGTGCTTATTAGTAAAATGGTCCTATAATTTTCCCTTCTTATATTTTCTCCACTGGGTGTTAATATAGATATTATGCTAACCTAAAATAATTTATAGTTTTCCCATTTTGGGGGGAAATATTTTATATAACACAGAGGTTATTGTTTCCTTTAGGATTTCATAAAACATTCCAGTAAATTTGTCTCTGATTGGAAATTTTGTTTAAATTCAGTTTTTTAAATGGCTGTATATCAAATCAGATTTTCTATAACTTTTTTATGTTAGTTTTGACAATTTATACATTTTTATACAGTTTCCACTTCTTCTAATGGAGCTAAGAGGATTGAAGCCAAATTTCATGATCTCTCACTTCTAAATCTCTTAAGTAGCCACTGAAAGTGTCCTCTTGTTTATTCCTTCCGATATGCAAGCATCTATCTCTCTATCCATCCACACATTTACTTTAAAAAAAATAGTTCACGAATTTACTTCCATCAGGTATTGTGATAAGTACTGATACACAATTAAGGATAACACAGTCTCAACTAACCTTCAAGATGGCCCTCCCCCCCAGGATCCTTACCTCCTGGCAATCACACCCTTGTGTAGTCTTCTCCTACTTGACTCAGTCACCAAGATATATGAAGGGGAATTGAGGCTTTCTACCCACGTGTGAACCAGCCATCTTGGAAGTAGATCCCCCAGACACAGTCCATGCTCCAGAGCCCTGCATGCACTGTTCACACCTGGAGTGCAACTTCAGGAGACTCCTGGGGCCAGAATTACCCAGCCAAGCCACACTGGAGTTTCTGACCCACAGAATCTGAGATAATAAGCATCAGTTTTTTAAATGCTGTGAATTTTGGAGTGCTATTCAGCAATAGAAAACTAATATTTCCAGAAAGCCTTTTTTTACACTTCTCATAAAGGAATAATCATTATTCCCCCCCCCCAAAAAAAGTAATTTTTATCTGTTTCTCTCAAGCTTCCAGACTGTTACAGAAAACTTTTCTTGAAAATAAAATATCAATGCTAAACTAAGATGTGTAGTTCATCTCTCATGTTTCTCTTTTTATCCTGAAGAAAAAAATTCCAAAAAATTTAGGCTGATTGCCCAGTGCATCTTATCCACCAGAGGGTCATGGATCTATCATGAAAACAATCCCTGGCAAAAGGAAATGGAAAAAACATAATTATTTCAGATGATTCATGGTTTATGCAAATTCTTACTCTATGAATAAAATTTAGGTTCTCTTAGCAAGGTGAAAGGATGAGAAATGCTAGTTATGTCTTGTCAAGCTTATTTCTCTGCCTTTCTCCTTTCAGTTCCAACCATTCTGAACTATATACACTTCCACGCCTGTAAGCATGCTGTATCCTCAGTTTTCCTTTTGTTTCTATTTGACACTTTTTCATTCTTCCATGTTGGCTTACGGGTTTTCACATTTGGGGACTAGCGGGGAGAAAACTTTGATTTGTGTGTCTTGTTGAGAGAGTGGTCTGAAATCTAAAGAAGCACTCACTCTGCAGAAGATAAGCCCCATGGAAGCAGAGGGTTTGCCTCAATGTTAGAAGTGACAAATCTCTTACTTTCTGGCTTTTCTTTCCGAAGAATCAGAGCGAGACCCGAGGATTCGCGTTCTCTGGATTTGATGTGTATTCTTTGGATTAAATGAGGATCAGAAGGCCGCAGGAAGCAAGCCAACATCTTCACCCTTCGTCCTCTCGGTTGCTAAGAGTGGAAGGAATTTACTTTTCTAACTGATATACCTTCATTGGCTCCTTGTTTTCTAAGAATAGTTGCATAGCGGTTTCTGGAGTCCAGGAATAAGATACAGAATTGAAGACAGTTTGGTTGGTTTCATAATTAAAGACAGTCATTGGCAAAGTATTTTTTATCTTTCCTGTAAGGAATTTTCCTTTGTCTCACACATCTTTTGACAAAAGAGAAAAGGGCTCTGAAAAGAAAGGTCTGGGAGGCTGTTGCCTCCTGATTTCCGAGCTCATTGTATCTTCCTCAGCCTCTGAATGTCTGCAAGATACAGGCTAGTCGGAATTCCTTGGTAATACAGTACTATCAAATCAAGGGTGGGAATTGTGTCTTTCAGAAAATAGCAAAATAATTTAAAAATGTAAATTTGTTTTATTTCATGAAGATAGTTTAGAAAAGCCCGCTTGCTCAGATTGGGGATGTAGCTCAGTGGTAGAGCGCATGCTTAGCATGCATGAGGTCCCGGGTTCGATCCCCAGCATCTCCAACCTTTTGTTTCTTTTCAGCTCCGGAAATACACCTCTCCCCTCCCAGGGGAATGGTCACAGTCCATTCCTGTAAAACCTAAAGATTAACCCTTCTTGCCGCCAGGTACTTATACTTTGCTCGGGTTATGCTAGTAATCTTTCCGTTTTTAAATTTTATTCCTTTCCATCCTCAGCAGCGATTAGCGATGTTTTCCACAAAGTTAAATCAAAAGTGACGTTGGTCGCTATTCCATGGCGGGGGGCGGGGGTGGCGGGGGTTGACAGTTATCCGTTTAAACTCTAAATTAGAAGATTTAGGACTTTGACTTGGTTTTTCTGCTGGGGTTTCGGGTGAGGGGTGGGATGGTAGGCTGAGCTCCAGTCTCAGGTTTCGTACTTAGAGGCTCAGTAAGAAAGATGGATTTCACCGGAAGCTCTCTAGAAAGAAAATAAACTCTTCCCAGGCTGTGAAAGCGTTGGATACATTTCGCTTCTCAAAACGTGACAGTTATCCCAGAAAGCGAACACAAAGGAGTGAAAGTGAAACATTTTGATACAGACGTTTTCCCCTCAGTGCGTTTTGCCAGTGAGCTCGCGGCGCTCACACCACTGTGGATTTAATCCCTTCTATACTGATTTCTTTTGTAATCTCTAAATTTGCCTCACTGATTCTAAAGGTACTGACTTTAACGCTCTTTAAAAAAATCAACTTATTTTCCTAAACCCAGCCCTTTTATACCATTCATGTGGGTAAAGACTTTCCTTGGCCAACTCCTTTGTTTTGATGAAGGGCTAGTCCGCTTTAGAAAGCAGCATTTCTTGTATCTCGGTGCTTTTGCCTCAGTTTCCAATTCGTGACACCCTGTCACATGAGCAAATAAAGGACATTTAGAAAACTGTACTTTTATTTCTCAGTGAGGCCTCTGGGCAGCTCTATGTGGCCCTTGGAGGCTGTGGTCAAGGGCTCCAAATTCTTAGAGGTACAAGGGTCCAGTGTTAAAAAGATAAAAAGGGCAACCATCCTTTCTGTAGGTCTCTAATGACTCAGTCTGTTGTTCATGGGTGAATCTAGTGCTTGTGCTTCCTGACTAAGGAAAAAGCCACAAGATTAAAGAATAGGTCTTAAAATGGGCCTTTGAAAGTATGGTGCACTGAGGTTTGCACTCTATTAGCTAAATCATTCTCTGCTGTTCTTTACTGAACAATTGCTCTTGTCAGTATTTATTTTAGGCCTACAATAGTTTAGCTCCAACACAGCTCTAAAGATATTAAAACACTTCGGACAAACTTAAAATAGTAGCCATAGCATTTACCAGCCAAGCCATCAAAAAGGAAATAGTTCATAAATTATTTCCTTCCTTGTTCCTCCCATTTTTAGCGTGCCATATACCCACAGACAAGGCTAGCAGCTGTGAGATATCAACAGTTCTGCCTAGAAATCAGTTTTGAGTTGTAATGACTACCTGCTTTTTTTGTCACTTCAGGTCACCAGACTATGACCTACTCCATCAAAGGTGTTTTTCTTTTTCTTTTTCTTTTTTTAAGATTTCTCTATCCCAAACCACATGAAAAGACCCTCCTTAATGTAACTAATACAAAAGGTTTAGATGCAGTTTAAGAACAGTGTCCTGACTAAATTATTTTATCTGGTGGGTAAAGTGTGCACTGGGTGATGGAAGGGATAAGGAAAGATAAAAATCAATACAGTTTCCCTCAGCTCATAAATTTCTTTAAAGTTGAAGCAGTGATTCTCTAACATTGGAATCACCTTGAGAGCTCTAAAATTGTCTAATGCCTGGATTCCGCACTGAGAGGTTCCAGTTTAATTTGCCTGGAGAGTGGAATGGACACCAGCATTTTAAAAAGATCACTAGGTGATTTGAATATGCAGTTACAGTTGAGAACTACTGGCCTAGAAAGTCTCTTTTAAAATTATTTCCAAAAGTCTACAAAGGTAGGAGGAGACATAAGAGATATAGACTTGCAGGCTTATCCCTTTCTCAGTCTAACCTTATCTTAGAGACACCACTGGTGACTGAGCTGGTCATAGATACATGAGTAGTCCCCAGACTGGCCAAGTCAATGGCAGATGTGGTGATGAATGGGGATATAACTTAATTTCACATAACATTCTGCTAAATAGAGAAAAACACTTCTCTCTCTCTTTTTTTATTCTACCACAGTTGTTCAAGGGCTATGAAATGAGAACTGCTATTTCCTGAGATCCCTGTGTTTGCAAAGTTCATCACTGGGAAGAAAGTGGATCACTAAATAATTTAGGGCCATCCAGGACAGAACAAATATACTGTAAGCTTTCCTCCCCAAAATTTGAATTTGCAGCTATCTATCAGTGATTTGAAATGGCTCTGACCTAGACCTAAAGCAAGGAAAGGCACTACATTTTCTGAAATAAAATTACCTCAGGAAAGGGGAGTTGATATGGACAACTTGGAGCTAAGACTTCATAAAGCAAGGCTTGTTTTAATTTATCATATGACTCTGGGTCCCTAAGAAGGAAGTAATGATGGTTTCAACAGTATTACAAGTGAAGACTATTTTAAAAAGGTAAAACTAGATCTCATATTCTGTAGGGTTTCTTTTCTCCTAAATAATATTAAGAGGAGCAAAGATAGGGGAAAAAAAAAAGGAGCTATTTTCTAAGAACACACAGAGCAGAAGGCTGGGGAAAATCTTCTATTTGTGGATCTTTATACATTAGCACCGAAGAAAAAGACTAAAAACATTCCTTTTATTTACCAGCAATGAAATTCCTTTGAGCCTACCCTGAGTTTGACTCCATTTAGTAATTTCTGCACAGTCTTATGGCTAGAGAAAAGTAGATGTGAACCCAGGGTCATTTAGTGAAGAATACACCTTATTCATTTCATTTCGCAGAGAAATGAGATCCAGTAGACCTACATTGTTGTGGAGGGCAATCCTTGCATAGTTTAATCCTAAATTGTGACTAATGACCTCTTAGTAATTGAAATAAAATATGTCCAGGTATGTAAGTAGAAAAGAAAGCTAGTCTCTCTTCTTTCTTATCTACACTGGGCCTTCGGAACCAAAGAGAGAGCACACTAGATCAAGGGCATGAAACCAACTAGAGCACTTCTCCTCACAAAGACATAACCTGGACAACAGGACTTCAGGAAAATGTGGAAGATCTGGGAGAGTTTCAATATTCAGGGAAGGCGATCAGATGATCATGTTTTAAATTCCTATAGTATGAGGTGATCAAAGGAGAGGAGGGTTAGATAAGGGGACTGGAATAGTCATTTCACAGTTGCTACAAGTGGCAACAAAAGGATTAACTTTTTGTTTTAATGAACAAAGTAACAAATGTGCTAGATGCATAAAAATGCAGTATTTGTCTTTTTTGGTATTCTAAGGAAGTTATTCATCAATAAAAGTTAAAAATTAAAAAAAAAAACCTTGAAGAGACAAAAAAATTATACTGGGAAAAGCTAATTTACTCACATAGAACTCCCTGTGCTTAATCCTCAAAAGGTCCTATTTTTTCCCCCAAATTTTTCTTTTAGGATAAATTCTAAGTTATTTGGAATGATTGTTCCACAAGGTGAGGAAATTTTAAATCACTATTCCAAGTCAATGTCTTTATTTTTCCCCCCTTTTATTGTATGTCTGGTATGTTTGACACCTCCTTGTTAGATGATCATCTGTCATCTTGTACTTTTTATTATGATATTTGAAGGTCATTAAAATTTCTTATTTTGTTTTCTATCATCTGTGGCCATCTTGTACCTAGTTGTATCCATAGAACTGATTTCAATGGACATGGGTTTGAGCAAGCTCCAGGAGTTGGTGATGGACAGGGAAGTTCATGGGGTCGCAGAGTCAGACACAACTGAGCAACTGAACTGAGCTGATTTCAATACCTGACACATAGTAGGTACAAAGTAATATCACTCTTGTTGAACATACTTCACCTTAAATGCTGTCCTCCCAACAGTATTTCTGTGATTGAAATTTACCTGGTCCTGATTGTAAACAATTCAGCTAACTAGAATTCAGAAACACCATGATTCCTAGCCCATTATTATTCTGAAGGTGTTGTTTCCCAAACTCAGAAAATATAAAAGTAACTATAAATGGAGTAGAAGTGTAGCCCTAATCATGGAAGTTTGTTAGTATAGATTAGATTAAAAAGTGACTATCCTGGTTAGTAAGAAACATTTATATTCACTATAAAAACATTCTGAAAGTGAAGTCGTTCAGTCGTGTCCAACTCTTTGCGACCCGCATGGACTAGCTTACCAGGCTCCTCCATCCATGGAATTTTCCAGGCAAGAGCACTGGAGTTGGTGCCATTTCCTTCGCCAGAGGATCTTCCCGAACCAGGGATCGAACCCGGGTCTCCCACATTGCAGGCAGATGCTTTACCATCTGAGCCAGCAAAAACACACTGAGTAGGATACAAAATGGCAACACCAGAACATTTGACTCAAAAAGCAATTAAAAAAGACTTTGGGATTCAAAGGTCTTATCATTCAGAGCTCTTTTCAGCCTTTACTTGGTTAAATGAAGAATTTTGCAGTCCTTCCATTTTGTATTTTAATCAGGCATTGGAAGCTGGGTAGATGCACATTAGCATCTGCTAAGTTGAATTCATTCTCTTTCAGCACTGGTCTTACTCCAATTAAAGGCAGAAAATCAGGAAAATCAGTTTACGAATGGTTTCTTCGTTTCGTGATTGTACAATCAGTTAATGTTTGTTTAGCTTCTACAAGTTGAGGGTCCATGTGGAAAATACTAATACTAAAGAACATCCATTTGAAGAAGGCAATATAGAGAAGAAAGAGTCTGATGCCTCCCAAAGCCAAGCCAGTAGTATTTTCCGTCTGTGTGCCATCTAGGAACTGCAGGAACGGAGACCATTCCCCAGCCTCGGGCTCGCAAAGGCTCCTGGGATTTGAATCAGAAAACCGCTAAATGAACTCTGACCTAACCGCCTCCAGGCTGACAATCTCCTGCTTCCTGAAGCAAAGGCGAGCACAAGCTGACAGCTGTTAGCAGAGTCTGAATGTGTTTGAAGTTTGGGGTTGTTTGTTTTGTTTTTCAGCGCACAAGTGTGCCATCTCCTAACAACCAGGAATGGCATCCATTGGACTGAAGTTCTAACTGACCTATTTTGCTAGAAGAGCCTTTCACTCTACTTTTAGAATATCCACTCACTTGAGGATTCTAAATTACTACAATCCGGTGAAATATAAGAGCGTCTCTGGCCCCGCTTACAGAAGCCCATTCCTGCACAATGAACACTCGGCTCCTATCCACTCTTTCCCATTCCATGGTTGTTCTCAGTACATTTTCTCCGTTACGGTGTGAGAGCAAGTGTTTTGTTGCTTAAGTTCCAGGAGTCTTCGTCGCGGGTCTGTCCGTTCTATAAGGTCGATTTATTCGAGAAGGGAGTGAGCAGTGTGGGTGTGTGCTCAGTCGCTCAGTCGTGTCCGACTCTTTGCGACTTCATGGACTGTAGCCGCCAGTCTCCTATCCGCAGAGTGAATAGTAACTCTAATTAACTCAGCTTTTCACCTAATTGAGTAGGATTTGATCAGAAAGGAAGTTTGAGCTTCTCAAACAGCTGGCTCTGTGGCTTAGTTGGCTAAAGCGCCTGTCTCGTAAACAGGAGATCCTGGGTTCGAATCCCAGCGGGGCCTGCTGGTTTTTCATCTCAAAATTGAATCCTTAATTTTAACAATAAATTAGAATTTTTAGTCTGATACCGTCTTTAATCGTAGCTCAACTTCACTGGTTGGAACTTTTTATTTCCACAACCTGTTCTCATTGCACCTGTATTCTCAATGACTCTCAGTCTCTCTACTAATGGTCTGTCACGTGAATCTACTACTTAGGTGTTCTTTTGTTCTTGCTTTCTGCCATAAGGGTGGTGTCATCTGCATATCTGAGGTTATTGATATTTCTCCCGGCAATCTTGATTCCAGCTTGTGCTTCATCCAGCCTGGTGTTTCTCATGATGTACTTTGCATTGAAGTTAAATAAGCAGGGTGACAATACACAGCCTTGACGTATTTCTCTTCTTTCCTGATTTGGAACCAGCATGTAGTCCCAGGTCCAGTTCTAACTGGTGCTTCCTGACCTGCATACAGATTTCTCAGGAGACAGGTCAGGTGGCCTGGTATTTGCATCTCTTGAAGAATTTTCCATAGTTTGTTGTCATCCACACAAAGGCTTTGGCATAGTCAATAAAGCAGAAATAGATGTTTTTCTGAAACTCTCCTGGTTTTTCTATGATCCAACAGATATTGGCAATTTGATCTCTGGTTTCTCTGCCTTTTCTAAATCCAGCTTGAACATCTGGAAGTTCACAGTTCATGTACTGTTGAAGCCTAGCTTGGAGAATTTTGAGGATTACTTTGCTAGTGTGTGAGATGAGTACCATTGTGCAGTAGTTTGAGCATTCTTTGGGATTGCCTTTCTTTGGGATTGAAATGAAAACTGACCTTTTCCAGTCCTGTGGCCACTGCTGAGTTTTCCAAATTTGCTGGCATATTGAGTGCAGCACTTTCACAGCATCATCTTTTAGGAGATGAAATAGCTCAACTGGAATTCCATCACCTCCATTAGTTAGTTCATAGTGACGCTTACTGAGGCCCACTTGACTTTGCATTCCAGGATGTTTGGCTCTAGGTGAGTGATCACACCATTATGATTATCTGGGTCATGAAGATCTTTTTTGTATAGTTCTTCTGTGTATTCTTGCCACCTCTTCTTAATATCTTCTGCTTCTGTTAGGTCCATGCCATTTCTGTACTTCATTGTGCTCATCTTTGCATGAAATGTTCCCTTAGTATCTCTCATTTTCTTGAAGAGATCTCTAGTCTTTCTCATTCTATTGTTTTCCTCTATTTCTTGTGCATTGATCAGAGGAAGGCTTTCTTATCTCTCCTTGCTATTCTTTGGAACTCTGCATTCAAATGGGTATATCTTTCCTTTTCTCCTTTGCCTTTTGCTTCTCTTCTTTTCACAGCTATTTGTAAGGCCTCCTTAGACAACCATTTTGTCTTTTTGCATTTCTTTTTCTTGGGGATGGTCTTGATCCCTGCCTCCTGTACAATGTCACGAGCCTCGGGCCATAGTTCTTCAGGAACTCTATCAGATCTAATCCCTTGAATCTATTTCTCACTTCCACTGTATAATTGTAAGGGATTTGATTTAAGTCATACCTGAATGATCTAGTGGTTTTCCCCACTTTCTTCAGTTTAAGTCTGAATTTGGCAATAAGGAGTTCATGATCTGAGCCACAGTCAGCTCTCAGTCTTGTTTTTGCTGACTGTATAGAGCCTCTCCATCTTTGGCTGCCAAGAATATAATCAATCTGATTTCAGTATTGACCATCTGTTGATGTCCATGTATAGAGTCTTCTCTTGTGTTGTTGGAAGAATGTTTGGTATGACCAGTGCATTCTCTTGGCAAAACTCTGTTAGTCTTTGCCCTGCTTAATTCATAGAAGAACTAAAGAGCCTCTTGATGAAAATGAAAGAAGAGAGTGAAAAAGTTGGCTTAAAACTCAACATTCAGAAAAATAAGATCATGGGCATCTGATCCCATCACTCCATGGCAAATAGATGGGGAAACAGGGGAAACAGTGACAGGCTTTTTGGGGGCAGAGGCTTAAAAATCACTGCAGATGGTGACTGCAGACATGAAATTAAAAGATTCTTGCTCCTTGGAAGAAAAGTTATGACAAACCTAGACAGCATATTAAAAAGCAGAGACATTACTTTGCCAACAAAGGTCCATCTAGTCAAAGTTGTGGTTTTTCCAGTAGTTGTGTATGGATGTGAGAGTTGGACAATAAAGAAAGCTGAGTGCCGAAGAATTGATGCTTTTGAACTGTGGTGTGGAGGAGACTCTTGAGAGTCCCTTGGACTGCAAGGAGATCCAACCAGTGCATCCTAAAGGAAATCAACCCTGAATATTCATTGGAAGGACTGATGCTGAAGCTGAAACGCCAATACTTTGGCCACCTGATGTGAAGAACCAATTCATTTGAAAAGACCCTGATGCTGGGAAAGATTGAAGGTGGGAGGAGAAGGGGACGACAGAGGATGAGAGGGTTGGATGGCATCACCGACTCGATGGATATGAGTTTGAGCAAGCTCCAGGAGATGGTGATGGACAAGGAAGCCTTGCGTGCTGCAGTCCCATGGAGTCGCAAAGAATCGGACACGACTGAGCGACTGAACTGAACTGATACCAGTAGCGTACTTTTATGATCTCTTCTAAAATGGAATGAGAAATAAAATGTTTGTTTATGACCTAGGAAGACAGAGGGTCTTGTGACAAAGGTCAAAGAGTTTGGGGGGGAAAAAAGACGGGAGTGGAAACCAATCTATTCTTTGTCTCAGGCTGATTTGCTCTCTGACACCTCCCACTTCTCACCTCCTCCAAAAGAGGGTTATAGGATCATTCCGATAGGACCTTGGCAATTGATGCAAGGTAAATTTTTTTCAGCAGAGTATTGCTTAAACTTTAAATTGCTCAGAAATATCCAAAGTGTGAAGAACGACTTTGTTTCTCCAACGTGTAAAAACACCACTGAGTAAGTACTAAGAGACTGGAGATGCCGGGGATCGAACCCGGGGCCTCATGCATGCAAAGCAGGCGCTCTACCACTGAGCTACATCCCCAAACTTGTAAACTTGGTATGGCCCCGCATACTTTTCTTTATTAACACATACTGTCAACTTTCCGCATTAAAAAAATATATATGTATTTAACTTTGTTGTGCAAGTATTTTAGAAGCCTTGAATGTTGGAAAGAGAATGTCTTATGTAAATCAATGTCATTAAAGCCTCCAGATTCTCTTGAACCTGACAAGGCCCGGTTTAAAACAAGCAGCTGTAAACTGGCTTTTACCCCAGCAGGACCATGCACAAAAGTCATTCAGATGACTTTCTTTTGGAAAGACCGATTAAAAAAAAAAAAAAAAAAAGAACCATAGATGACTACAGCAAACCACTGGGACATTTCTTGTTGTACAAAGGAAAAGGAAATAGCAACCTGCTACTGGGAAATCCCATGGGCAGTGGAGCCTGGAGGGCTCTGACTCTGTAAAAGAGTCAGACATGACTTAGCGACTAAATAGCAACAACACAACAAAGAACAAAGCCAAGCTGTCATCTGGGGAAGAACTGGGAGACAGCCACCGTGCAGGCTGCTTTCAATCTCAGGTTCTAGCCTTGGAATTATCCACAGTCAGTATGCATATAAATCTCAGCCTGGTCCAAGAAGGAAAATCCTACTCAGTAGATTGGGAGAGGAAACCTACCTATATCCTGTGAAATAAAAAATTGTAAGAGAGATGCTGAAGATTCAAATGTAAATCTAGGCTACAACTCTTTAGAAACAGATTTCATTGTGAGACAGTGGTTCTCAAAGTGTGGTCTTTGGACCAGCAGCATCAGTATCTTCTGGAATTTTGCTAAGAATACAAATTCGAAGGCCTCACCACAGACCCATGAGTCAGGAACTCTCAGAATGTGGGTCCAGAGTTAATAATCTATATTAAAAACCCTAGAGGTGATTTTGATGTATGCTAAAGTTCGAGAAGATCAGGAAGATCCCCTGGAGAAGGAAATGGCAACCCACTCCAGTATTCTTACCTGGAGAATCCCACGGAGGGAGGAGCCTGGTAGGCTACAGTCCACGGGGTCGCAAAGAGTCAGACATGACTGAGCAACTTCACAAAAAAAAAAAGTTCGAGAACCACTGGTGTGAGGTATTGATGAATGCTTCATTACTATACTATGACAATAACACAGTAGTAAGGTGTTTTCAATATTTAAAGATAAAATAGATCCACAAAAGTCATATGACCTTTCTGTACTGTTAAACTTCATTGTAATAAAATGAGAGAAAAATTTAAAAAACATTTACAGAGAAAATAATTTAACATATTAGGCACGAATTTTTATAGCTAGATGCTAAATGTTTAAATGTGTATGGGGTATCTAAATTTTTTAACTTAGCTTCTTATATATTGTGAAAATAGTATGTGAATATCCTGAAGTATTAATTTTTAAAAATGAATGAGTCATATACTAATTACAAACAGCAGAAAATTCTTCTTGATACTTGAAAGCCTCTGAACATTAGAGAATATAGCCACTAGCTATAGGAAGAGAAGGAGAGAGAAAGATAAGATGAGTAAGAACAGGTTAAGAAAAGCAAAAAGGCTAAATAAAACACATCTACAGGTAAAGGCTATTTTGCAATGGGACACAGCTAGATGCACCAGAGATCAAACCCCAGATCTCATGCATGAGAACAAGCTCTACTACCAATCAGAACAAGGGACAAAGGAAAGAAAGAAGGGACCACTCACTGCAACACTTCACTCAACTATTCAGCCTCCAATAGATCAGGAACAAGGGACAAGGTCTAAATGACTCAGTTTTTGACCAAAATTACAAAGAATTCCTCTTTTGTGGGGAGTAATTGGAATCCCTGACACTCATCACAAACTGGATTCAAAAACACAAAGTTTAGCACCTTCCGAGATGGTCAGTGCTGTCCACAGGTGGAACCCCTAAATGCATTTAGACCTGGCCCTGCTCAAGTCTGGGAGGATGGTCCTCTAAGAATTTGGGAATATTGACTGTTAGGCAATAGCGTAATAATGATCACATCTGAGGCTTGTTCCTTATTGCAATTCACCAGAAAAATCACTCTACCACTAAAAATGGCTTGGCACCATCATTCTCCACGGATTGGAATAAGAGCCACCAATGTGTCCATTCTTTCCACATTGGGGCCCTGACACACTTCCTGAGTTATATCCGACACACAATTTCCTCAGTGCTTGCCTGGATGGGAAGTGGATCATTTGCACGCCTGCTGCCTCTTTGGATGTGACAGCCAGTGGATCAGTCTCCCTTTTTGGAATCGAAACCTGATTATGGCAAAATGTCATTGGTGCAAATTTTTCAAACGTACATTGCTTGGGACCTTCCCAAGGTCTTGGAAAGTGCAGGTTATCCTACCCTCCCTTCTTGCCAACACAGCTGGACCCAGAGGAATTTGGGGAAGAGGTAGGGCACTATCATTGCCCTGGATATTTCCCAGGAGATCTCCAGTGCTCCAGAGGCCCCGGGAACACCTTGACTGTGACAGAACAAGACTTGTTCCAATGGTAGAGAAGCGGCCTCCATGGGGAGGTAAACCAGGTGAAGCCAGGAACCTGCAACATGACGAAAGGGTGGGATGGAAGCTGAGGAATTGTGCCCATGCCCTCCACAGTAGTCAAGGCAGGAAAGAGCAGGGTTGAGAGGCAGGAGGGGCACAGTGGGAGATGTGACCTTGCTCCAAATGCTAGGAGTAACACCGGAAAGTCAAAGGAGCAACCTAAGCTGATTCGTAGGCAGGCCTGGCAAGGAATGTTAATCTGCCTAATACTAATATGTGCCCTGAATGCTGAAAGAGAGCAAGGACTATGTTTTTGTTGCTGAAAAACAGGAGGACAGATTTTGGCAGGTGTGACTGTGAACAGTTCTGAAAAATGCTCAACAATTTGCTCCAACAAGCACAGCGATTGTCTGCACCAGAGAGAGGCAGTTCTGAAGCTTGGAAGTTCACAATGTTAGACCTAACCCATCCAGTCTCCAGCAGAATTATAAAATACACTGTGTCCGCTATCCATATCTCAGTGTCACTGAGAGGCTGGGGCTGTCCCATCCACTGACAAACTGGATCTCATTTTTCTGTGGATCTTTGCCAAGGGTAAATTCAATAAAACAAACGAATGCATCTCAGAACCGCAACTCTTGCCTTAGGCCTGTTGGCCAACATAGTCCCGCCATTAGCCTGAGCAAATCACTGCTGGGCACTTTGGGCTTCATACTCCACTAGCGCCTAGAACTATGGTGGAAATGTGAGAACAGTCACTCATCCTGCAAGGCCAAATTGGTCCTCAAGGACAACTCTTGGCCACATCTTATCTTTCAAGACTCCTGAAGCCAACAATTTCTGGCCAAGAATGTGGTATACTTTGTGTCTGCCACTGTAGTTACATAAGCATTTCCTTGTCAGAGGACTTGTCATACTGAAATCATTTGTATATTTATTTGTGAATCCTCCTCTCCCCCACACACTCCACTGCAAGAGTCTCTGTTCTGTAACATACATCCTGAACAGAATATGCCTGTAATTTATTTCTCACAGCTCTTTATTGAGTGGCCGCTATCTGCAAGGCTCTATGCTAAGGGCTTGATACAGAGTTACGAGAGAAAAACAGTACATACAGGCTCTGCCCTATTGAAGCTATCTTGCTAGAGAAGGAAACATCTAATCAAATAACAAATCTACGTGATTAGTCATGATAAATTCTAAGAATATTAAGGGAAAGTACAGGGAATCTATGGAAGGTATTGTTTAATAAGTATTTATTAAATCTACCTGATTATGTCTCTATGAGTGTAGGTTGAAGGAGCGCACAGGTCTAGCCATAAA